>NW_003852423.1:9841476-9845228 GCF_000181295.1 Otolemur garnettii
AAAAAAAAAAAGAAAGAGTTTGAGGTTGCTGTGAAGTGTGATGAGATGGCACTCTACCAAGGGTGACATAGTGAGACTCTGTCTCAAAAAGAAAGAAAGAAAGATAGGACTTTTAAGTAAGCAGAATAGGAGGAATGCTGTTTTGCTTAAGGTAGTCAGAGAAGGGTCATCTCAGGAGGTGGCATTTGACCAGAGACCAAAATCAAACAAGGAAGTATGCCATGTGGCTATCTGGATGAATGACGTTCCAGGCAGAATTGACAGTGTGTGCAAAGGCCCCAAGGCAAAAACATATCTGTATCATTTTTTCCCTATTTTTTATTATGGAAAAATTGAAACATGCAAAAGTAGATGAAGTTGTGAAATAAGCCCCATGTATCTATTACTATGCTGCTATGCTACCAACCAATTCAGCAGCCTCCCTCTCATTGGATGGATGGATTTATTAATTTATTTATTTATTCTACTCCCTCTCTCTCCTTCACTCCCTTCTAGATCTAAGTATGGGATGGCTTGGAATGTGGTCAGGGCTGGGGAGAAGAAGATAGCTCAGAAATGACCCAGATAAAATATTATTTCCCACCTGGTAGATTAATAAATAGTAAGGTCTGATAATATCAAGTGTAGGTGAGGATGTGGACTAACAGGAATTCCGACATACCACTGGTGATACTGTGAATTAACACAGTTGTTTTGGAAAAGTTTGGCGCTATCTTTTAAGATTGAGCCTCCACATCCTCTATGCTATGGTTGGTTACGATTTGTTTGGCCCCACCAAGTGTCATGTTGAAATTTCATCCCCATAGTTGGAGGTGGGGCCTGGCGCGAGGTGTTTAGGTCATGGGGGGTGGATCCCTCATGAATGACTTGGTGCTATTCTCATGAGAGTGAGCTCTCACTTGAGCCCTGGGTTGTTGAAAAGAGCTTAGCACTTTCTCCCTCTCTCCCTGTTTCTCTCTCTCTTTTCTTCTCTTGCCATGTGAGCTACACATACTTCTTCTGCACAATTGGAAGCAACTTGAGGCTGTCACTAGAAGTCAAGTAGTCACTGGCACCATGTTTCTTGTACAGCTTTCAGAACCATGAGCCAAATGAAAGCTCTTTTCATGATAAAGAAAACCTAGCCTCTTGTATTCCTTTAGAGCAATGCAAATAGACTAAAAAACACTCTAAGCTACAATAGTTCCACTCCTAGCCCTTACTCCTAGAGCACTCTTACACCATTCCATCAGGAGATTCTTTCACAGCATCATTATTCACAATGGCAAGAACAAAAACAAAAACCAACTGTAAGTAGCCAAAATGTCCAGATAAAGATAGTACAATGAATTCATAAATCCCGCCATTGTCACTCAATGAAATTCTATATAGCAGAAAAATGTGTGACAATACAGATGAATCTTTAAAACAACCTTTGGGAGAAACAAAATCAACTTACAGAAGACTACATTAAATATGATTTAAAAAAATTTTTGAAACAGAGTTTCACTATGTTGCCCTGGGTAGAGTGCTGTGGCGTCACAGCTCACAGCAACTTCCAACTTTTGGGCTTAAGCAATTCTCTTGCCTCAGCCTCCCAAGTAGCTGGGACTACAGGGGCCCGCCACAACACCTGGCTATTTTTTGTTGCAGCTGCGATTGTTGGTTACCTGGCTTGGGCTGGGTTTGAACCCACCAGCTTCAGTGTATGTGGCTGGCACTGTAACCACTGTGCTACAGGCACAGGCCCTAAATATGATATTTTTATAAAGCACAAAACAAGGAAAATAAAGTGATACCAAATTTACATACCTACTAAAACTATCTTTTTTTTTTTTTTTTTTTGAGAGACAGAGTCTTACTCTATTACCCTGGGTAGAGTGCTGTGGCATCATACCTCACAGCAACCTCAAACTCTTGGGCTCAAGTGATCCTCTTGCCTCAGCCTCCGGAGTAGCTTGGACTATAGGCACCCACCGTAATGCCAAGCTAGCTTTTCTTTTCTTTTTTGGCTGAGGCTGGGTTTGAACCTGCCACCTCCAGCACATGGGGCTGGCACTCTACCTTTTTGAGCCATAGGTGCCGCCCTCTTTTTTTTTTTTTTTTTGAGACAGTGTATGTTGCCCTCAGTAAAGTACTGTGTTGTCACAGCTCACAGCGATCTCAAACACTTGGGCTTAAGCAATTGTCTTGTCTCAGCCTCCTGAATAGCTGGGACTACAGGCACCTGCCACAACACCTGGTTCATTTTGGGTTGTTGTTGTCATTGTTGTTTAGCAGGCTCCGGCCGGGCTTGAACCCTTGAGCCTTGGTGTATGTGGGCGGCGCCCTACTCACTGTGCTATGGGTGCTGAGCTTAGTTTTTCTATTTTTAGTAGAGATGGGGTCTCACTGTTGCTCAGGCTGGTCTTAAACTCCTGAGCTCAAACAATCCACTCACCTCAGCCTCCCAGAATGCAAGGATTACAGGCATGAGCTGGCCTAAAACTACTTTTTTAAAGTATTTTTTTTTTTTTGAGACAGGAGCCTCGAGCTGTCCCCCTGGGTAGAGTGCTGTGGCATCTCAGCTCACAGCAACCTCCAACTCCTGGGCTCAAGCAAGTCTCCTGCCTCCGCCTCCCAAGTAGCTGGGGCCACAGGCGCCCGCCACAACGCCTGGCTATTTTTTGGTTGCAGCCATCGTTGTTGTTTAGCGGGCCCGGGCTGGATTCGAACCCGCCACCTTGGGTGTACGTGGCTGGCACCTTAGCCACTTGAGCCACAGGCACTGAGCCTTTTTTAAAGTATAGAAAAATAAATACAAAAAATTTTAAGACTTCAGTTACTCCTGAAGAGAAGGCAGAGAAATGTGGTACAAGAGTAACATATATTCAGGTAGATGGAAAAAAATTGATAATGTTCCAGTTCTCCTTAAGTCTGTGTAGTGTGTTCATGGCTGTTTATTTTATTATACATGGCAACACTCAAAATATGAACTATTCGACTTCCTTTGCCTATATCAAATATGAAATAAATAAATAAAAAAAGTCAGCCAGCCCAGGATGGAGGGGTGTGTGAAGGCATCCCGTCTGCCATCCACACAGCCATCTGCTGGCTGCTGGCAGGAATGTACTTTTGGCATCTGGAAGCTGTTATTTACGGCATCGTGGGTGCCAAGAGATGTGCTAAATCCCATAAGTGAGAAATGAAACACTCAAACTTGAAACTCCTAAGTGCACATCTAGTAATCACGCAGTAGAAAATAGACTTCATTCAGGGAATGCATAATTTATTTGTATTTAAACATTCCTTTGCTGTTTGACAATGCAGTGATTCCATAGAGAGGTACCAGGGATTTGAGCACACTCTTTTATAAACATTTTTCTTCATGCCCATTACACTGCATAAGGCTGACACAGACCACACCTTAAGTTCACTTAGCCTCTTTGCCAGACAGAGGCACACAAATTCTCAGCTACACACATAGAATTGATGTGTCTGATCTCACTTGATCTCATGTGAGAAAAGTCACAAACTTCATCCATCTTTTTAGTACAGTTTCAGGAGTCCTGGCCGTTCTTGAAATTGAAAACATACAGAGATTTTTTTCCTTAAACAAGAAATGTTAATACCATGTGATCTCAGCTGTATGCAAAGACAGTGTTTGTTTTGGAGTCTCAGGTATCAGACTGTCTTGGAGCGTATTGTATTAAAAGTACTCTGGAAAGGAATTCTTTTCTTTTCTTTTTTTTTTTTTTTGAGACAGAGCCTCAAGCTGTCCCCCTATGTAGAGT
>NW_003852423.1:9845498-9850516 GCF_000181295.1 Otolemur garnettii
CCCTGAGTAGAGTACAGTGGCATCACAGCTCACAGTAACCTCCATCTCTTGGGCTTAAGCGATTCTCTTGCCTCAGCCTCCCAAGCAGGTGGAACTATAGGCACCCGCCACAACACCTGGCTATTTTTTGGTTGTAGTTGTCATTGTTAGGCAGGCCCGGGCTGGATTCGAACCTGCCAGCTCTGATATATGTGGCTGGCACCATAGCCACTTGAGCTACAGGTGCCAAGCCATTATTTCTTTTTTAATGATAAATTTTAGACAATAAAAATCTATGCTTATTCTCCTCCCAGTGAAAATGAAGATTTAAAAATAATGCAGATCAGGCGGCACCTGTGGCTCAGTGAGTAGGGTGCCAGCCCCATATATCGAGGGTGGTGGGTTCAAACCTGGCCCCGGCCAAACTGCAACAAAAAAATAGCTGGGCTGTGCCTGTAGTCCCAGCTACTTGGGAGGGTGAGGCAAGAGAATCACCTAGCCCAGGAGTTAGAGGTTGCTGTGAGCTGTGAATCCCAACACTCTACAGAGGGCTATAAGTGAAACTCTATCTCTACAATAAAATAAAATAAAATAATAAAAATAAAAATAAAAATAATCCAGATCTCAAAGCTGTAGATGCTGGTGTAGATGTAGAGAGAAGGGGACACTTTTATACTGCTGGTGGGACTGCAAACTAATACCACTTACTTGGAAGGAAGTATGGAGGATCCTCAAAGAACTCAAATTAGACCTCTCATTTGATCCTGCAATCCCATTACTAGGCATTTACCCAGAAGAAAAAAATCCTTTTATCATAAGGACATTTGCACTAGATTGTTTATTACAGCTCAATTTACAATCGCCAAAATGTGGAAACAACCTAAACACCCACCAACCCAGGAATGGATTAAAGAGCTGTGTTATACATATACCATGGAATACTATTCAGCCCCTAAAAAAGATGGAGACTTTACATCTTTTGTATTAACCTGGATTGAGGTGGAACACATTCTTCTTTGTAAAGCACCATAAGAATAGAGAACCAAGAATCCAATGTACTTGGCGGTGCCCGTAGCTCAGTCAGTAGGGTGCCAGCCACATACACTGAGGCTGAGGGGTTTGAACCTGGCCTGGGTCAGCTAAAACAACAATGACAACTGCAACAACAACAACAAAAAGATAGCTGGGCATTGTGGTGGGCGCCTGTGGTCCCAGCTACTTGGGAGGCTGAGGCAAGAGAATTGCTTAAGCCCAAGGTTTGGGGTTGCTATGAACTGTGATGCCACAGCATTCTACCCAGGGCAAGAGCTTGAGACTCTGTCTCAAAAAAAAAAGAAAAAAAAAGAATCCAACGTACTCTATTACAATATGAAGGCAGTAGATGAGCTTCTAATACAATGGGGAGGAGACGGGAATGAATAAGTAGGGAGTGGGGAGGCGTAAGGCAGGGGTCACGGTGTATGGCACACCTCTTGCAGGGAGGAAACAATTATAAGCGGGACTTTAGCTAATAAGTGCAATCAGTGTAACTCAACTTTGTATCATCAATGAATCCCAAACAATAAAAATAAATAAATAAAAAATAAAAATAAGTCCATAAAATTCATGATCAATGTAAATAGGCTAGTAATTTAGACACCCTCAGTTTTTAGTTTATATTGTCAATTGAACGTCTTTATCACAGGAATCAGATAGCAGCTATTATCTCTATTTTACTTTTTTCAGACAAGACATAATGTTAATAATTGATCTAAGCTACAAGATAATTTTTATGCAAATTAAAAGTAACATTTAGTAAATCAATTAAAGAAGTTTATGAAGTCTGTGTGTATATATTGTGTAAACACGTGTATTCGCCTACATACCTATGGAAAATGCATTTTTTTTTGAGACAGAGTCTCATTATGTCACCCTCAGTAGAGTGCTGTGGAGTCACGGCACACAGCAACCTCAGACTCTTGGGCTCAAGTGATTCTCTTGCCTCAGCCTCCCAAGTAGCTGGGACTACAGGTGCATGCCATAATGCCTGGCTATTGTTGTTGTTGTTGTTGTTGTAGTTGTCATTGTTGCTTGGCAGGCCTGGGCTAGGTTCAAACCTGCCAGCCCCAGTGTATGTGGCCAGTGCCCTAGCCATTTAGCTACAGGCACTGAGCCAGGAAATTTATTTATTTATTTGAGAGACAGAGTCTCACTTTATCGCCCTTGGTTGAGTGCTGTGATGTCACACAGTTCACAGCAACCTCCAACTCCTGGGCTTAGGCAATTCTCTTGCCTCAGCCTCCCAAGCAGCTGGGACTACAGGAGCCTGCCACAATGCCTGGCTATTTTTTTTGTTGCAGTTTGGCCAGGGCTGCATTTGAACCCGCCACCCCGGGATATAGGGCTGGTGCTCTACCCACTGAGCCACAGGCACTGACCTGGGAAATGTATTTTTAAAAAGCTGCCTACTCTTCTTAGAATATGTAGCTATGGGTTTATAAAAATAGGCTCATCGAGGCTCGGTGTCTGTGGCTCAAGTGGCTAAGGCGCCAGCCACATACACCTAAGGTGGCGGGTTCGAATCCCCAGCCTGGGCCCGCCAAACAACAATGATGGCTGCAACCAAAAAATGGCCAGGCGTTGTGGCGGGCGCCTGTAGTCCCAGCTACTTGGGAGGCTGAGGCAGGAGACTTGCTTGAGCCCAGGAGTTGGAGGTTGCTGTGAGCGTGATGCCATGGCACTCTACCCAGGGGGATAGCTTGAGGCTCTGTCTCAAAAAAAAAAAAAAAATGGGCTCATCGAAATGATTTTCCATTAGGTTCACTCATGTCATTTTAATGTTCATCAGTAAAGAATGGCCCACTGCACACAGCATGATGTGCTTGTTTCATTTTGTAGCTTAGGGGCCTGGTTACTCTTCTGGGACTCTTAGGTAGTTGTTAGTATTTCCCTTTATAAACTTTTGATTCTTAGACACTATGATAATACAATATGCATTTATTTATTCTACAAATATTTATAAAATACTTGCAAGATGCTGGTCATTTTGGTGCTGGGCTGTGATGATGGACAAAATCACCTCTACCTCATAGAACCTTTTAACTAGTAATACAGATATTTGTGAAATAATCACAAAAATAAATTTATAATTATAAACTGTGAATAAAGAAAAGGTACATGGTGCTGAAAAACTATAATGAGAGAAATATTAGTTAGAGAAGACCTCAGAAGACTTCCCTGAGCGAGGGATGTTTGATGTGAAGAGGGCCAGCCACACAGAATCAACCATTCGAATCTCATTTTCATCAGAATTCCTTTTTAACACCTGATACTTTACATTAGTTACTTTTCACTCTCAAAGCAATATGCTTAATTATAATCAATTCACAAAAATTAAGTGCCTAACAGGTGACGGGTAGCATAGGAAAGTACTGAAATTAAGTGTTTGCCTTCAATGGATTTACTTAGGAGAAAAGCACAGATGATAATACAAAACTAAACTTGATAAGCAAAATAACAGATAATATTATTACATATTATAATATTCAATTATAATAATAGGAAGTACATATTATAATTGAAACCTAAAGCCTGAAGACCAGGCTCTGAGGAAGATCAGTACTTATGGGGCAACTGCAAATGGAATTGAGGAGCATTCAGTGAAATAAAAGACGAGGTGCAATTGTGTCACAGTGGAAAGGTTGGAAAAAGTGTTAAACTGGAGAGTGGACATTTCTGTCAATAGTATTAGTCTCTTGGCTTAAAGGTTGGTGGCATAAGGCCTGGGAATTGGAAACTAGGTTGGAGAAAGGAAGATCACTGATGCCCTTACCACATAAACTTTCAGTGGATTGCTGACAGTTGAGCACTTTGCCTGGGATGAGGAGCAAATGAATGGTTAGTGGTTAGGGGTACCAGGTTAATGAACATGTAGCGGTGAGTTTGGCTCACAACTCAAACCCTTAAATAAATGTAAGTTTCAGCATATTCTACCAATTCATTTTCTATTTTGTAGAAAATAGTATATTTACCCATGTCATTTCCCATTCTAGTTTTGTCAGGATGTTGGAATATTACTTGGTACTAAGAGTAGGGAATATTTGGAGACCCAAGAAGGTTAGACAGGCTATATGGTTTCGTCCACCTAGATGGACTCTCCACTATCCCACCCTCTCCAGCCTGAGGAAATCTATTTTTAGAGTTTGGGATGAGGGGCTGAGGCTGCTACATGTTCTCCTTCCATGTACATAACCTTGCCCTTGGCTTCTCCTCAAGTCATTTTCTCAGTGGCCTGATTCCTCTCCCCACTGTGAGTCTTGTGAGTTTGGAAACAAAAAGCCAGAAAGATTTTTCTCTCCTGTCCCTTCCCCAAGGCAACAAATCTAAATCAAACCCTGTTGCATGAAGTTTCTTATGAGTGGTCTGTGACACAGGCATAGACTTGCATTGGAATTGTGAGGCATAAAGTGGGCTACCGCTCTTTTGATGGCAAATAGCAAATTTCTTTATTTCTTCCCAGCTTAAATAGTGGATGCTGCCTGTACATGCTGTTAATGAATATTCATATCATTACCTCACTAACTTATTGTAATAAACAGACTAACTTTTTTAGTGAGACACATTCTTCTAAGTTATCTATTATACTCAAAATAGTAGCCATGAAGAAGCAGACTGTTAACTCCCTGGCCCACTTTTTGATAGATATGGAAACTGGTAAGGGAAAAAAAGGCTGATTGTTCTACTCTTTGCAGCCTCAAGCCATCTGGAGGCAGTATCTTAACCTTGCAAAACCAGAATTTGGAGATCCTGGCAACATGCCAGTGACGCACCTACATGCCCCAGCCTCCTGGCCCCAGCACAGGAATTTTACCTCCTTGGTGCCAAACCAAATGGAGTCCTGCCTCAGTCTCTCCTGAGTTGTGCCAGGCAAGATTTGTACACGCTCCCTTTCAGAAACAGCAGAGGCAAAGACATATATGCTTTTCACCTATAAAACCCCTAGGTTTGATGAGTGAGGAGGGCTGGGAAAGTGGCAGGTTACAGAAGGGAAAAAATGCCAA
>NW_003852423.1:9850839-9884131 GCF_000181295.1 Otolemur garnettii
TGTTTGGCGGGTCCGGGCTGGGGATTCGAACCCGCCACCTTAGGTGTACGTGGCTGGCGCCTTAGCCAGTTGAGCTATAGGCGCCGAGCCACATACATTGGTCTTTAAACAAGTTGAGCTGGGAAGGAAAAAAGAAAAATAAGATGCTAATTGGAAGAGGATCTGAGTTAAAAGAAACTTCTAGATGATAGCAAGTGCGCCTTAAGAAGCACAAGGAAGGTCTCTCACCTGAAGAGATCCAATGGCCTGATGCATAGGAACCTCACATGATGAACTCATGGCTGCATTCATGCCCACAAGTCTTACTTTTGAGATGCTCAGTCTTAACATTAAATCCCTCACAGTCACAGAGATTACTACCGAGGATACATTTCCTTTTTTCCCTGGGTAAGACTGCTTGGCACCTGAGGGGTAGAGGGTGTTGAATCTGTGAAGGGTGCCTGAAAGAGAGAGAAAAGGGTAGAAAAGAAAAAGATTCACAGAAGGAGAATTTTGTGTACTGACAGCTTATCTCAGAACTTGCCATATCACACTACACAATCTCAAAAGCCAGTTTTCACAATTAACTAATAAAATAAAATATATTATAAATCACTTTCTAAAAATGCTTAGCGTAAGTATGTAGAAATAATTTCCTTTTTCTTTTTGTTCTCAGGACAGGGTTAGCATAGCCATGGTCTCTTCTCTTCTGGGAATAAAAGCATTTCTTTCATCTACTAAACCCAATGCTAAAAGGCAATAAATCATCATTCATTGAATTCTACAGCCTAAACTATATGTCACTGAAGAAATTTTAGCCCCTATGCATCACAATTAACATCAAATAGCAGTATGAAATTGCAGTACGACAGAGAGCTATATGGCAATAACCCTAGCTGGTCAGAACTGAATGAATTCTCTGAGAAATCACTTGAGGAGAAGAAAGGGAAATAAACAAGACAGGTTCTATTTATTAAACTAAAGGAAGGTCCTATCAGTCTGGGTCCAATCAGTAGAGAGAAACCACACAGTGATTTGAACAAGGTAAGTTTAACATAAATAATTATTAATTCTAACAGGGGATTAGTAACAAGGCTAAAAGAAGTGAAGGGAACTCTAAAGAATATAAGAATGGCCGATATAAGGAGAGGCACTACCAGGTGGCTGAGCTAGAGAGCCTCCACAATAGCACCTCCCAGGACTGAGATCCAGGCCTTGGAGAGAGCATGGCTGTGGTTTATGGGATGAAGCGGTCCCACAGGGAAGTTCTGTTGTCCCTCAGCTGATGAGAGTTGCTAGAAATTCGCCTTCTGGAACTTGTTGGACATACACAATCTGGAACTCACTAGAAATCTGCCCTCTTCATCTTGCTGGAAATATGCCTTCTAGAATTTGCTAGAAATGTGCTCTTTAGGGTTCTGGGAAGTTGTTCATGGAGAGGTATCTCACTGGAGGTATGCCACCACAAAACTGCCCAGAGGGGTGTGTAGGTGGTGAAGGTATCTGGAGGGAGTGGAGCCCGGTGAGAGTGAGTTGCTAGTTGCTGAGCACCACAGGCATTGGACACTGAAAAAGCTCCCTGCACCGCAGAAGCCAGATACTGGGAAAGCTGAGTGGGCCACAGTAGCTGGATACTGGAGAAACCACATGTGCTGTAGCAGTCCGTTGAGTAAGCACATAGGAATCAGGAAGCAGAATCTTTTCCTCTTGCAATGTCTCTTTGGTTCTTTCCACTGACAAGGCACAACAATATACCAGCTGGCATAGGAAAACCTTTACAGGATCCAAATGCATTTTTATAGAGCAGGCGAAAAAGTTGAATTTAGAACTGAGAGGCATCACGTTGAGAGCTGGTATGATAATCATACCCAAATTTCCTTCCCCTCTCCCCAATTTTAGGGCTTCTCAGGAATGTTTTAACATTTTATGAGCTAGGCTGGGTATAAATCAGGTAAATGACTAGAATTTCTGGTAATGGTTAAAGTTCAAATTCCCTTTCATGGTTCACTTGAGTCCTAGGAAAATCATAGGATGTGGTCAGATACCAGGTTAGTATCCATGGGAAGTGCATGAATATCATATTAACCTCTCTGGGGCACATTATGATCCTGATGCAACCTGTTTTGGTGTGAACAAGCCAGCATCCAGAATGAAGTGGGGGTGAAAGGGTGGGAGAGGAGTGAGTACAATGGAGATAATTTTTTTTTTTTTGAGACAGAGCCTCAAGCTGTCCCCCTGGGTAGAGTGCTGTAGCATCACAGCTCACAGCCACCTCCAACTCCTGGGCTCAAGTGAGTCTCCTGTCTCAGCCTCCCGAGTAGCTGGGACCACAGGTGCCTGC
This sequence comes from Otolemur garnettii, assembly GCF_000181295.1. NCBI lineage: Eukaryota > Metazoa > Chordata > Mammalia > Primates > Galagidae > Otolemur > Otolemur garnettii. Next base: position 9,853,160 of record NW_003852423.1, read on the forward strand.
CACAACACCTGGCTATTTTTTAGTTGCAGACATCATTGTTTGGCAGGCCCAAGTTGGATTCGAACCTGCCACCTTGGGTGTATGTGGCTGGCACCTTAGCCATTTGAGCCACAGGTGCTGAGCGAATGGAGATAATTCTTGCTGGAAGTGAGAAGTTTGGTTGTAAGGGTGAAGACAAGACAACAATGGAAGCTGGAGAGAAATATGGAGCTGGGGAAGTTTTGCTTTTATTTTTTTCTTGAGATAGAGTCTCACTATGTCACCCTTGGTAGAGTGCCATGACGTCACAGATCACAGCAACCTCAAACTCTTGGGCTTAAGCAATTCTCTTGCCTCAGCCTTCCAAGTAGCTGGGACTACAGACACCCTCCACAATGCCTGGCTTTTTTTTTTTTTTTGGTTGCTATTGTCATTGTTTGGCTGGCCTATGGCGGGTTCAAATCTGCCAGCCTTGGTGCATGTGGCCAGCACAATAACCACTGTGCTACTGGGCGACTAGCTGAGCTGGGTAAGTTTTTAAGAAGTAAATAAAAGAGACTTGAGTATTTTAAAAATATAATGGGAAGGATCTAGTGGAGATGAGGTGCTTTAACATAAAAAAGAGATCATGTAGGGAGGCGCCTGTGGCTCAGTGAGTAGGGCAGTGGCCCCATATACAGAGGGTGGCGGGTTTGAACCTGGCCCTAGCCAAACTGCAACAACAACAAAAAAATAGCCAGGGCTTGGTGCCTCTGGCTGAAGTGGCCAAGGTGCCAGCCACATACACCTGTACTGGTGGGTTCAAATTCAGCCTGGGCCGGCCAAACAACAATGACAGCTGCAACCGAAAACTAGCCAGGCATTGTGGTGGGTGCATGTAGTCCCAGCTACTTGGGAGGCAGAGGCAGGAGAATCGCTTGAGCTCAGGAGTTGGAGGTTGCTGTGAGCTGTGATGCCACAGCACTCTATTCAGGGCGACAGCTTGAGGCTCTGTCGAGAAAAAAAAAAAGCCTGGTGTTGCGCAGGGGCCTGTAGTCCCAGCTACTCCAGAGGCTGAGGCAAGAGAATCACCTAAGCCCAAGAGCTGGAAGTTGCTGTGAGCTGTAATGCCAAGCACTCTACTAAGGGTGACAAAGTGAGACTCTGTCTCTAAAAAAAAAAAAAAAAGAAAAGAAAAAGAGATCATGTAGAATTTCTGAGAAGGTGGAGGGGCTGGGATCTATAAAAATAAAAACACATTTAATCCTAAAACTTTGATTCTGCCTTTGTTAAAATTAAACCTTTGAAGATTATTTTAAAATTTTCTCAAAACACCTTTTATTAACTTTAGTTACTATTGATATGCAAGTGCCTCACAAAGGTATTAATAAGAAACATTGAGAGGGAAGAATTTTGTTGACATAAATACCTTAAGAATTCAAACAACTATGCTGGCTATTACTCTTCTCTGTAAGATAAGGAACACAGGTTAGAGAATATTTACATTCTAGTGACCCTTCAGTTGCACAAGGAACAAAAAACACTGTTAAGAGTTAGGTGGGGCAAAGGTCTTACTAAAGCATAAACCTCTGCAGGCTCTGGTTCTCAATATCATAAATTATAGTTTCTCTTTTTTGATAGTGTAAGAAACTTCCCAGAACACTCAATTTTAACTTCAAAGTTTTTGTTTAGTATTACCAGACATAACATTTAGTGGCAAAGCATATGATAATCACAGAGTCTGTACAGAAAGGAAGGAAAACAAGAGAATTTAGGATGTTGGAAGTGTTGTCAATGAAATGATCATCCATGGACTCTGAGTTTGATACTGAGGGAAGCATTAAAAGAAGACTTAATGGATTAGAGTCCTGATGAGTTTGAAAATAGTCATACTGGGCATATTTCAAAAAGTTAGAAGAATAGGAGGCTGTGGTCAAAAGGGTAAGATGCTTGATTTTGAAAGTGATGACAAGGCTCACCTGTAATCCCAGTATTTTAGGAGTCTGAGGTAGGAGGGTTGCTTAAGGACAGGAGTTCAAAACCAGCCTTGGTAACATAGCCAGACCCTGGGGTAGTGTATACCTGTAATCCAAGCTACTTGGGAGCTGAGGCAGAAGCTATTGCTTGAGCTGTAGCAAGCTATGACTGTGCCATGAACTTTAGCTTGGGCAACAAAGTGAGACTGTCTCAAAAAAAAAAAAAAGTGTCTCTTAGATATAGTCAGCAGTTAGCATATTTTCCTAATTAAAACACAGGGCATAGGGCAGGTAGTATGTGATAGGCAGGATAACTGCCTATAAACTACTTGCAATTGTATTTGCTCCAGAAAAAATCATGGGTCACTCAGTGATTTATTTTCCAGTAATTCTTTGAATAGGTTACAATTCCTTATCCAACATTTTGAAAGTCAAAAAGCTCTGAAAATCATATGTTTTCTTAACATTTGGTGGCAAAACCTGTTTTGACTTGACTTTTAAACTTGGCTTAACCTGAACCCAGGAGCAAAGTGGCAAAACCTGATCTGAGAAACTTGATCTGAACTGGAGACTATTCATACGTTTTACTTGTCCTACTTAGTGAGAAACCATAATTGTTCCTGAAAAAATGTCAACTTGTTCATGAGGTGCTGCCCCAGACTTCACGGGATGTCATATTAACATAAAGTACACTTTTCTAAAAAGTCTGAAAATTTCTGAATTCTGAAATCCATCTGCCAGAAAGGTTTCTTAATAAGAGAAGTGGATCCATATCTCTTATAGCCATAATATGCTACCTTACATATAATGAGCTAGATTTAGAAAATCTGGTTAAATACTGAGAGTATGTACTTTATCTTGGTGGGAGGATCCTGGTCTTAATATTTGAAAAATTAAAGAAGATCAAAGATTATTAAAATGAATAAAACAGATTAGAATTCTAAAACAAATCCTTCATGGGCAAAATAAAGTCTAAAAATTCAAAAAGTTATTAAAAATAAACAAAAAGGGCAGTGCCTGTGTCTCAAAGGAGTAGGGCGCTGGCCCCATATACCAGAGGTGGCAGGTTCAAACCCGGCCCCAGCCAAAAAAAAAAAAACAAAAAAAACCACAACAACAAAAATACCTATACAAAATGTTTTTTAATTATGGTTTTTATTATGTATATTGTGTTTCTGATTTCATTAACTGAAAATTGGTAGCAATTAGAAATTTATTTTATGTAAATACATAATGATTAAACCAAAGAATGACATTTCTGAAAAACTGTGTTTATAAAGTTTACTGCTACATTTACATTTCTTAAGGGACACAGCTATTTCAATTACTAGATGGTCACTATCAGTAATAATAGTGATTACTTATGTTGATTATTCACACTTTTCTTCGTCTGCAAAATAAGGAGGTTAGTACTGAGAACAAACATGAAACGGAAAGAGCCAATCCTTCAAGATGGAGCCCAGGTAACTGAGCCTACATTGCAAATAGAGGCAAACGGCCATTTGCTGACTACAGGTCAAACTGTACACCGTTTCAAATACGTACTCTGAATTTCCCAGCCAGCACCTTTTCTTCACCCCGACTTTCAGCGCTCACCTGAACCAACTAATCAGAGCTCTTCTTCCTCAACCAATCAGGGCTCAGGTGAATCAGCCAATCAGAATTCAGTCAATCAGAACTTAACAGGTTTCAATCCTTTATTTATATAAACAAATCTGATTGGAAGTCTCGGGCGCGAACTTTTCCTATAAAACTTGACCCTTCTCTTTGTTTTGTGGAACCACTTCTTGTTTTACGCAGAAGGTGGTTTGTTCTCTGGTTTGTAAACTGTTCTCTGTAATAGTTTTTCTCCAAATTCCTCCCCTGAGAATTGCTGTTCACAGGATTAAGTGGTTCTTCTTAATTCTATAATCATGTGCATATGTTGTACTAGAACAAGTTCAAGGGTGGTGCCTGTGGCTCAAAGGAGTAGAGCGCTAGCCCCATATGCCAGAGGTGGCGGGTTCAAACCCAGCCCCGGCCAAAAACTGCAAGGAAAAAGAAATTAAAAAATTAACAAGTTTAAAAATGTCAGTGTATAAGAAATGAACCAGTACACGTTGAGAACCTGTATTATCAAACTAAGGTTATCTTACAAAGCACTTGGAAGTGACGATTAAAATATATGAAAGAGGATTTTGAACGTTCTGTATTTGTAAAGTGCTACAACTTTAATGCAATGTAATTTGTCCTTTCTTCACTGGTGACATTGCAGATTTTAGCAGGATTTTATGGCAGCACAAGAATATGAAGTGGGATAGAAGACATTTGTTTCCCTGGTGGTAGGACTCAAACTGAATGCCTAACATAGGGAGGTAAGATATTTAACAGTCAAAAATGATTTTAGAAATTATAATTTAACAATACAAGACAAAACTCGTGCACACAAAATAATAACAGTAGTTATTGTTAACTCGTGCACACAACACAACAGTAGCTAACTCGTGCACACAAAACAACAACAGTAGCTAACTCCCAGGAGGGCGGGTAGAAAAGGTCACTGCTGGAGATGAAATAAAATCAGAGAACATTGGAACTGTAAAGCTCCTAGGCTCTGAGGTTTTACAGTCAACAGTAGTTTTAAAAACAACGTGATTAGACCAGGAGTTGAGAACCTTGGAATTTAGAGGTTGCAGCCCCATGCTTGGGTTCTCTTCCCTTATTTCTCTGGTTCTTTATTTCCTTATCTATAAAATAGGTGGATTAGTTTGGACTCTTTAAGATCTAGGCAGTGACGCAGTAATGTTTCAGAGATATTCTTTCCACATCGCTGGTAAATTATTTGACTCTCCGGTGCGTTTATTTTGTGTGTCGAAATAAGATTTTTAAAAAAGTAACTGTAAACGGACTCTTTTGTTGTGGTTAGGCCGCTGAGCGAAAACCGCGAGTCAGAAGACAGGAGACAAGCAGCAGTCAAGGAAGTAAAAAACAGCTGGGCCGGCTCGGTGCCGGGCTGCAAGAAGCCCCAGCTGGGGGAGGGAAGAGGGGGCGTGGCGGCGGACCCGGCGGGCGTGGCGGCTGCGGAGACGACAGCGGAAGGGAACGCCCGTGGGCGGAAGTGACGTGCGCCGGCTCTAGGCTCTGAGGGGAGGTGTAGCCGGTGCGAGAAGGGAGGCGGTAGTGGCGGAAGAGGTTCAGCAGCTGATGGCAGATCAACATCAGTCGCCTGTCTAATGCTCTCCCTTGGTCTGGGAGCCCCTGCACTGGGTAAGGCACCTCCCCGGTTCGCCCCAGCGTCTGGTGCGGGGCGGACGCCAGCTGGAGCTCTTTTGGGGCTCGTGCTACGTCCATTCGCCCTTTAGGGGCCCGGCCGGTCTCGGGAACGGTCTCCGTGGTGACGATGTTTTCCTTCCCGAGGACAGACTTTCCCTTCGGACTGCGATTGTGACGGGGGTGTGTGAAACTCGGGTCACTCGTGGAGTTGGGGAAAAGCCACGGGTGGCCCCCCCCACCGTGGGGGCGGCTTGCGGGATAGGCCTGGGGGATTTGGGGGAGGTGCGAGGTACGGGGGACTCATTGGCGGAGGGGGTGCGTGACTTGGGTGACCTCTGGGAAAAAAACCCTTATCGTGCCCAGGGCTCAGCTCTCGGGAGACCGTTTTGAGGGCGGCGTTGTGTGCTGCTGGCGTAGGTGAGCTTGAGACAACACGCAGGTCGAGTTCCGCAAGGACGCGGGCTTTGCCTCTGCGCAGAGAAACCCAGCTGTTTTCGTTAGAGTCGCCGGTGGCCAAGGAGGCGGGGACTCCCTGCGCCGCGTAGGTTTGAGGGCCGCAGGCGGAGTTAGCTATTCTGGCAGCTTCCCTGACTTCACCTGGGCTGTGGAATGAGCGCTTCACCTGCTTATAAAGGGTTCCTGCCCGGGCGCTGGGCGGGGTTACTTAAGAAGTCCTTTGACGAGAGTAACAGCATTCTTTCCGTATTCGACTTTGCTTGATTTCGTATCAAAGAATCCTTCCCCGTTGCCAGCCAAACACCCTGCAGATGTGCAAGTTGTGGACAAGTCCCGACCGGTGATCGTCGCGTGGGGAATGTACGGAGATAAAAGAGTTTAGATGGTGTGTGTCTGTTAGCCTTTTGAGAAGTATTACATCTTATTGAAAAAAGTTTTGTTAGAAAACGTAACGTTGCCTCGGCCCCTGTAGCTCAGCGGCTGGGGCGCTGGCCACATACACCAGAGCTGGTGGGTTCGAACCCAGAGCAGGCCTGCCAAACAACGACGACTACAACCTCCGCGCTCCCCCACCCCCCCAAAATAGCCGGGCGGGCTCGGCACCTGTAGCACAGTGGTTAAAGCGCCCAGCCACATATACCAAAGGTGGTGGGTTCGGGGCGGCCCAAGCCTGCCAGACAACCATGACAACTACAACAACAAATTAAAAATAGCCGGGCTTTGTGGCAGGCGCCTGTAGTCCCAGCTGCTTGGGAGGATGAGGCAAGAGAATCACTTAAGCCCAAGAGTTTGAGGTTGCTGTGAGCTGTGGCGCAGCGGCACTCTATCAGGGCGACATAGTGAGATTCTGTTTAAAAAAAAAGTTGCATTTGACTCTGTACATATAAGGGATTAGATTTGTGGTTTAACAAAGTAGTTTCGAATTGCTAGAGATTTAGGTAGGAAAATATTAACTTTTCAACTCTGCTTTGTGCTAATGGTACAATTTCTACTAACTGTGCTAACAGTTACTAATTATAATCTTGGTACTCAATTCCAAAAGCATTTAAAGAGCTCATTTGAATAACCTTTATCTAAAAGTGGGCTGATTGTCCTGAAAGCGCTGGGCTATAGAGACGGAGCTGAGGTCAGGCTTTCTCTTCTGTTTGTTCTTTAATAGGGTAATCTAGATTTCTTGAAGGATTATTTGATTATGCTAGGAATGACGTCTATGAAGCTTTTTTTTTTTTTTTGGCAACTCTTATTGTCAAACTTCAAAGAACATTGTCTTTTGTTTTTAGTCATCACATTCAATAATTATGACTGCAGCTTTGTGTTTTGAATTAACCAGTAAATGCTTTTTGCATAAAACAACATTTTGGAATTCTAAGTTCCAACCTTTATAATGATGTTTAAATATTTGCGGGAGAGTCTTACGCTTTTCTGGGGGAATTATCTCTCACGTGAAGCTTTTTGGATTATGTTTTGGAAAGGATAAGTAAAATTTGGGCTTTATGTACCTCTGGCTTTTTTAAGTTTATTTTGCCCCAGACAGACCTTTAAAAGAAAATAAATTCCCTTTCTCCCAATATATATGGGCCAAGAATCACAGCCTTTAAAAAACTTACAAAAATATGAAGTAGATAGATGATGTGGGTGACATTTGGACAGAGTGAAGTGGCACTCAGGTGTAAAGGATTTTGGAGATAAGGATATCTGCAAGAGTGAATTGGTAGGCTGGGGGCTTTCCTTCTGTCTTCCAGAAAGATTGATGGTAACACTTTTCTGGAGTAGAAGTCTGTTTATAGTTAATGGTCTTGAATGCTAGACATTTTTTTCTTATAGGTGTGTTACTGAAGTTTGGAGATAATTTTAAAGATTTATACTTTCTTAGCTGAAAACTTTTGAAACTTTAACTTTGCACTACCTGCATTATAATACTTAAACACGGGTACAAAGTGTTCATATTCTAAAATGCGGTGTGTCTCTATTGTAGATCACGTGTGGACTTTTAATGTTTCATTTCTTTGCTTTACTGACTTTTTATTGTGGGACTTTTCAAACATGCAGAAAAGGAGAAGGCACAGCAAAATGAACCAACATTTTGGTAATTTTTTTTTTTTTTTTTTTTTTTTTTTTTTTTTGCTGTTTTGGCCCGGGGCTGGGCTTGAACCCGCCATCCCTGGTATATAGGGCTGGCGCCCTACTCCTTGAGCCACAGGCGCCCCCCCCCACCTTTTTTTTTATTGAGACAGTCTTAAGCTGTCACCCTGGGTAGAATGACAAGGAATCACAGCTCACAGCAACCTCACAGCCTCCCACGTAGCTGAGACCACAGGCTCCTGCCAGAACACCCGGCTTTTTTTTTTGTTGTTGAAATTGTCATTGTTTTAGCTGGCCGGGGCCAGGTTTGAACCCACCACCCTTGGTGCATGTGGCCAGTGCCCTACCCACTGAGCTATGGGCACCACCAGCCTTGTTACTCCCATTAACAACTTATTTTTTTTTCCTGTGGAGTTTTAAAAATATATTTCATTATAATTAGCTTAGCATCTATATCTGTTTAGAACTTAAAATGTATATAATCGCTATACCATATTATCATATATAACAAAATAACCTTATTTCTTTTTGGATTCTAATTACTAGGCCTGGCAAATATAATGTTTATCTAAATTAAAAAGCTTAGTTTATTTAAAAAAAATTTTTTTTTTTGGTAGAGATAGAGTTTAACATTACTGCCCTCAGTAGAGTGCTGTGGCATCACACAGCTCACAGCAAGCTCCAACTCCTGGGCTTAGGTGATTGATTCTCTTGCCTAAGCCTCCTGAGTAGCTGGGACTACAGGCGCTCGCCGCAACACCCAGCTATTTTTTTGTTGCAGTTCCCTGGGGCTGGGTTTGAACCTGCCACTCTGGGTATATGGGGCTGGTGCCCTACCCACTGAGCCACAGGTGCCGCCTGACTTTACGTGTTTAATGCATAGTAGTTCTTCCTATGGTTTGTTTTCTGCTAAGTTGATTAAGGCTTACATTTTTTTGATAAATAGTAAAATACGTTATCAGGAGCCACTGGAAAAATACTATCATGAAAGCCAGCACTGTTTTGGACTTGAAAAAGTTCCAGGAGGAGGAAGTAAATCAAGATATCACTGAAATATTGTCCCCTACACGTTTATTTTAGATATGTATTATCTTTTTTTTGGCCAGGGCTGGGTTTGAACCTGCCATCTCTGGCATATGGGGCCAGTGCCCTACCCTTTTGAGCCACAGGTGCCGCCCTGTATTATCTTTTTTTAGACCTTAATACATTGCCAAAATAACAAAATTAGATTTTAGGCCAACGACTTTATACAGTTTGTAATATAACACACATAAAGGAATTCTCAGCTTACAACTTTAGAGTAGAAAACCTGGAAGAGGGCATTGTAGCCAGCTTGTCTATGCATTTCAGACTTTCTTTCCCAGCCAAATGTGTCTGGCTCCTTAATAGTTGACTGGAAAATTTTTATTTGTTCTTGGATTATCTTGACTTACTATACTTCTGTTTCTGGAGATGTACTTTAGAGAACAGGAAGCAGAATTTGGCGTGGTAAAACTTCTTGCCCCTACTTCCCTTTGTTTCTAGGGGCTGTATTTCTTCTCTCCAGCAGAGGTGAAGTTTGCACTTTTTTCTTCAGGATGGTAGTGAACCTACACTTCCCAGGCATTACCACAAGGTGATGCAGTGACTTTGCACTTTAATTCTCTACTCCCATGAGACCTTGACATTCTCATTGAATTCCAGTATTTTTGTAAACTCATCTATCTCTTCAGTTCATTTCTTATCTGTAGGAGGAGTGGGAATTAGACATCTTATTTTCCTATTTAAACTGAAGTAGTTATATTCCAATGCATTCATCCATATTAACTTTATTTTTATTTATTTGAGACAGAGTCTCTCTGTGTCACCCTCAATAGAGTGCCATGGTGTCACAGCTCACAGCAACCTCAAACTCTTTAGCTTAAGTGATTCTCTTGCCTCAGCCTCCTGAATAGGTGGGACGATATGTGCCCGTCCCAGTGCCAGGCTATTTTTTTGTTGCAATTGTCATTGCTTAGCTGGCCTGGGCAAGGTTTGAGCTCACCAGCCTTGGTCTATGTTGCTGGTGCCATAACCACTGTGCTATGGGTGCTGAGCCCATATTAACTTTTTTATGACTAGTAGGTACACTGTAATTTAATAAGTAAAAAAACAAAGAATAAGAAGAACACTGGATGATTTCTGTAAAATATTTCTATGATTAAAATGGCATAGAAACTTTTAAAAACATTGAGTAGAGAGAGATTAATAAAGGTTATTCATAGCATGATAACATTATCTTATTCTTGTTGTTGCCCAGCCAGGTTCATCTGCCCCACTGCCCAAGAGGAAGCCAGTGTCCAGGGATAGCAGGGTTTATAACAGAGAGTTTATTTCACAGAGTGCTAAAAGAAGAGATAGAAGAATTGGCTCAAATCTGCCTCCCTGAGAATTGGGGGGGGGGGTGTAGGTTTTTTTTCTTAAATGCTAATCATTTGTTACATATGTTATAATTTTTTCCCAAGATTTATTGTTTGCCTTTTTGGTTATTTATTTTTTGCAGTTTGTGGCCGGGGCTGGGTTTGAACCCACCACCTCCAGCATATGGGGCTGGTGCCCTACCCTTTTGAGCCGTAGGCACCTCCCAAATCCTCTTGCCTCTGCCGAAGTAAGTGGGATACAAGTGCCTGCCACAACACCTGGCTAATTTCTCTGTTTTTATTTATTTATTATTTTTTGCAGTTTTTGGTCGGGGCTGGGTTTGAACCCACCACCTCTGGCATATAGGGCCTGCACCCTACTCCTTTGAGCCACAGGTACGGCCTAGGGGGTAGGGTTTTTAAAGACAGTTTGGTTGGCAGAGGGTTAGGCAGTCAGAGTCTGCTGATTTCTGGTTTCCGGGCACAACCATTAGTCCTTTGGTATGGGCCACTGTCAAGGTAGGTCAGTTACTTGAATGTAGAGCTTTGGGTGGAGGCTCCAAGATTCAGTTGAGTCAGTTTCTTGGTTTGGGTGGGTCAGTCAATCCATTGAATGCAGGACTTGCAAAACATCTCAGCAAACTACACCCTAGGTTCAGGGTGATGTTATTTATAGACAAAAGTTAAAAATCTTTACAGCTACCATCTATGTCCTCTAGAAAAGCAAACAAGGGGACAAAAGGAGTTTGATGGTGTACCCAGAGAGGAAACCAGAGAATGGAGAGGTTCAGGCTAGGTTAAATGAAAGGGACAGATACCTACCTGGGCAGGGCAAAGATAGTATCTTTACCGAGTTTGGAGGCCTGAGGCAACAGGGTGAGGTGTTGTACCAAAGAAAACAAAGTTGAAGTCTGCATAGAATGCTTTGGCATCACAGCAACCTCAAACTCTTGGGTTTAAGCAATTCTCTTGTCTCAGCCTCCCAAGTACCTAGGGCTACCGGTGCCTATTAGCACCTATAGCACCTGGCTATTTTTTGGTTGCAGTTGTCATTGTTGTTTATCAGGCCCAGGCTGGGTTCTTTTTTTTTTTTTTTTTGGGACAGAGTCTCAAGCTGTTGCCCTGGGTAGAGTGCTGTGGTGTCAGTGCTCACAGCAACCTCAAACTCTTGGGCTTAAGCTATCCTCTTGCCTCAGTCCCCCAAGTAGCTGGGACTACAGGTGCCTGCCACAGTGCCCAGCTATTTTTTGGTTATCGTCATCATTGTTGTTTGGTGGGCCTGGGTTGGATTCAAACCTGCCAGTTTTGGTGTATGTGGCTGTTGCCTTCGCCACTTGAACTATAGGCGCCAAGCCTCCAGCCTCAGTGTATGTGATTGGTGCTCTGCTGACTGAGCTATGGTTGCCGCCAAAGTTAAAGTCCTCGTTTCACACACATCTTTCATCCATAAAAACTACTAACTCTGTGGTGCATATTTTTAAGGGTCCTTTGATACATTTAGAAACATAAGTACACATATGTTTGCCTACATTCTATTTTATACTTAAACTTTTCAGTGAAGTGAAAGTGTAAGGTTCGATGATGAGTTCTTACTTATTTTTACGGTGAAAAGGTATGTATTTAGAATTAGCCAGCTGGACTTGGTTTATGTGATCTCAATTTTGTTGGCAACATCCAAAGCATCATAATCAGGAGCCATTCGACGATATGCCTTCTTCTCGCCATTAGGCCTGATCAGGGTGTTGACCTTGGCCACATCAATGTCACAGAACTTCATAGCCTGTTTGATCTGGTACTTGTTGGCTTTGTCATCCACAGTGAACACAAGTGTTTTGTTGTCTTCTATCTTCTTCATGGCAGGCTCAGTGGTCAGGGGAACTTTATGATGGCATAATGCTCAAGCTTGTTTCTCCTGTAGGTGCTCTTCTGAGGATATTTGGGCTGCCTCCGGAGCCTCAGAGTCACCCACCAGCTCAGGTGTATGTGGCTGGTGCCTTAGCTGCTTGCGCCACAGGCGCCAAGTCTTTTATTTATTTATTTATTTATTTTTTGAGACAGAGTCTCACTATGTTGCCCTTGGTAGAGTACTGTGGCATCACAGCTCACGGCAACCTCAAACTCTTGGGCTTAAGTGATTCTCTTGTCTCAGCCTCCCAGGTAGCTGGGACAACAGGTGCCTGCCCCAACACCTGGGTATTTTTTGGTTGTAGTTGTCATTGTTTGGCAGGCCCGCGCTGGGTTCCAACCCACCAGCTTTGGTATATGTGGCTGGCGCCCTAGCTACTGAACTACAGGTCCCGAGCCTTTTTTTTTTTTTTTTTTTGTGAAGCCACATATTTGAAAGGAGATTAGTATTAATGATTTCATTTATTATCATGACCTTCCCCAGAGCCCAGGTAAGCTCAGACAACTATTTAGTTTTTAGGCAAAGTTAACCAGTGTTTGTAAATGCTACATTTTCATTTTTCTGGAGGTGTTAAGTTACCAGGTGGAGAGTATTGACAGTTAAGTACTTCCCTGAAATAGGATTTCGTTAACTCTTGAGCTCAAGCTCATAGTAAAGCCCTTTTGTTAGTGCAGAGGTGAGGGAGGATTGCTATGAAATGTACCCTTCACCTTGGAATCCTTGCAAACCTCAGGCCTAGAGAGCCTAACAGACAACTAGCTTGTTTTTTTACCACAGTGATTTCCAGGTTCATGATTGACCATCTCTGTGGGAAGTCCAGTATATTCAGTAAAGCAAGAGTTTGCCCATAACAGAAGCAGAGAGGACCCAAGAAAAATTGGTGTTTTCTAAAATGCTTACTATTTCTAAATCCTAAAGATTTGCTTTAGTATTTCAAACAAGTCAGCAAAAGAAACAGTTGTAAAAGCAGACTGTCTTAGGTCGTCTTAGCTATAAGCCGCCTTAATAATGGCTAAAGTATGAGTTTTATTGCTGTGCTTGCTTGTAGAAACTTAGGAGATTTGTGAAGTAAATTAGATTAATTTGGTTAGCAAAAATCTTGCCCCAGTTTTCCCCAGTATTACAGAGATTCCTGTTTTAATGACTCAGAAGCAAGTCTTGCAAGATCAGTCATATTTTATTATGTATATTCTAGATGCATTTGCTTTTTTGGGGTAAATCCTGTTATTTCCTTTTTCTTAAAAAGAGAGCACAAAATATGTAAAACATTTGGGTTTTACAGGTTTTATAATCCACTTTCATCATTCATCTCCGTCCAGTGCCTGGTGTTCACTAAGCCAGTGAGCATTCATTAACTCTATAATAGATTTTCAACAGTATGTATTTCATTGACCATCTACTCTTATTTTTTAATATAAGCTTTTTTTTTTTTTTTTTTTTTTTAAAAAGAGGGCTCTCTGCCCTGCCTAGAGTGCGGTGGCATGATCATAGATTGCTGGAACTTCAAACTCCTGAACTCAAGTGACCCTTTTGCCTCTGCCACCCAAGTAACTAGGACTACTGGTGCACACCATCATGCCTGGCTAAGTTTTCCATGTTTTGTAGAGACAGGGAGTCTCATGCTTGCTCAGGCTATTCTTGAACTCCTGGCCTTGAGCTGTCGTGACTTGGCCTCCTAGTGTGGTAGGGTTATAGGTGCCTGGCCTATAACCATGCCTGGCCAGTATAAGTTTTTTTAATCAGTAACTATGTGGAAAGGGTACATGAGACCAGAAATCAAGTTGTTATCATTGAACTCAGAATGAAATGGTAGATTTGTTATAGGTAGAGACAAACAAATAGGCTGGGGTATTTCAAGTAGAGTAGCAGAGACTTTGCATAATCTAAGGTATTTTAACAAGCTTGTACTAAGGAGATAAGCTGCTTCTGCGATCTGTGGAAATAAGTGAGAGGTGATGTGAACACTTAAGTTATTGGGTAGTGTCTCTACATTGTACAAAGATGTGCCCAGGCCTCACTCCAGAAAACAGTCGTCCTTTTTTTGGAGACAGTCTCACTTTGTCACCCTTGGTAGAGTGCTGTGGTGCCATAGTTCATAGCAACCTTAAATTCTTGGGCTCAAGCAATTCTCTTGCCTCAGCCTCCCGAGTAGCTGGGACTACAGGTGCCCACCACAACACCTGGCTAGTTTTAGCGATGGGATCTCACTCTTGCTCAGTCTGGTCTTGAACCTGTGAGCTCAGGCAATCACCCTCCTTGGCCTCCTAGAGTGGTAGGATTATAGGCTTGAGCCACTGTACCTGCGCCCCCCCCGCCCCCCTTTAATGCCCCTACTGATTCTGTGTAACTCAGTCTGGGAAATGCTTGTCCAGGGGATCATGACATGGGTCAGGAACATAGTCGCAGAGACATGTATGTAATCAGCGTTAGTTATAGGATGCAAGAACTTCTTGAGAGGAGAGGTATGGGATTGGGTAGGAGGAAAATGGTGAAATTCAAGGGGTCTACATAGAAAGGAAAAGTTAATTGAACAGTAGCTAACATCCTTTTTATTTAACTGTCCTTGTTTCTGCTTATTAATGTCTGTTACTAGGGGCCAGCTGGTTTATATTGGTAAAACACCTCTAATTCATTTGCTTTTGGTTGGTATAGAAGCAGAGAGCTAGGCTTTCCAGTTGAATTTTGGTTTTTGGTTTTTTAACTTTCTAGGCTCTGTGTAACTTTCTGAGCCATACTGGCTTTAGTTATTTCTCAATTGGTCTGTTACATTTAATTACATATTTAAGGAGAAGTTCCAATGATTAAGAAGTATGTTTTCCATGCTTATGACTTGCAAATATTCGTGAAGTTTGCATTAAAATGTTATGTATTTTCTGAAAGTATAAGTTTATTCTTAGTTGGTATCATTTACTTGTATAAATAACTTATTTCAGATTCACAATGACATCTTTTCAAGAAGTCCCATTGCAGACCTCCAATTTTGCCCATGTCATCTTTCAAAATGTGGCCAAGAGTTACCTTCCTAATGCATACCTGGAATTTCATTACACCTTAACTCCGTATATCCATCCACATCCAAAAGATTGGGTCGGTATTTTCAAGGTAAGAAAACTTTGTGAATATATCTTCTGTAAGCACTTTTTATTTTCTTTTTAAACAAATTGGTAAGTAGCTTATGCTAGCCTTAATGTGTGTAAACATCACTGTGAGATAATTGAACAGAGGGTGGTAGTATAAAACAAATGTTGGAAACTTCATCAGATTTTCCTCTGTCATCAAAAGGTTCAGCTTCACTTAAGGGTTTGTGAAAATTTTTTTCAGAAACTTTTTTTTTTTTTTTTCATTTTTTCCATTCCTTATTTGAAAAAAAAATAATTTTCATTTGGGTTCCTTTATCATTTACTGTTTTTTTCTAGCCATTTGTAGTTAATTTTGTACAGCAATAAACCATGTTATATCTCTGCTATTATTGTGCTCCATGGCTTAAATATTGCTCATGTTGTCTTACATTGTTTTAGAAGAGTATTCTGTTTTACATGAATACTCTTGAATTGTTTGCTGGTGTCCTAGCTCTTACATTTTACCAGTTTTTTTTTTTTTTTCTCCTTGAGTCTCAAGCTGTCCCCCTGGGTAGAGGGCCGTGGCATAGCTCACAGCAACCTCCAACTCCTGGACTCAAGCAAGTCTCCTGCCTCTGCCTCCCAAGTAGCTGGGACCACAGGTGCCCGCCACAGTGCCTGGCTATTTTTTGGTTGCAGCCATCATTGTTGTTTGGCGGGCCTGGGCTAGATTCGAACCCACCACCTTAGGTGTATGTGGTGCCACTTGAGCCACAGGCGCTGAGCCCAGTTTGTTTTTTTTTTGTTGTTTGTTTGTTTGTTTTAAAGACAGAGCCTCACTTTGTCACCTTTGGTAGAGTGCTATGGCATCATAGCTCATAGCAACCTCAAACTCCTGGGCTCAAGTGATTCTCTTGCTTTAGCCTCTCAGATAGCTGGGATTTCAGGCACCTGCCATGATACCTGACTGATTTTTTAGAGACAGGGTCTTCGCTCTTGCTCGTACTGGTCTCGGAACTCATCAGCTTAAGCAGACCACCCATCTTCGCTTCCCAGAGTGCTGGGACAGGTGTGAGTCAGCACACCCGGCCTATTTTACCAGTTATTTTGTATAATATCTGCTTGAAAATTATGTTGATATAATCATTACAGTGGCGTATCTCACTGTGCTGGGGGTTTTCTGATAATTTTAACTTTTCAGAATGCAATAGAAAACCAAAATGTAGACGTTTCCTCTGAGCAGGCAAAATAATGCCATGAATATACAAACAATAAAACTCACTTTTCTACTGGATCACTCTGTGATATCCCTCAGAATCAGTTTTGTTATAGGTGTGATTTTCATGGGCTTGAGATTTTGGTTTGGGTCTGTGTAAGCCCAATAACAAACCAGAAAGAAGTAAGAGTACTGCTAAAAATGAGGCACATTGACGGTGTATAGGAGTGAAAGTCAGTCTGATAAGTAAGGCAGGCAGAAGAACTGCCTAGACAAAACAAATTTTATTTGTAGCTGTTGTAAGTGGGATTTCTTTGTTGGTATCTTTTTCAGATTGTTTGTTGTTGGCATACAGAAATGCTCCTGATTTTTATGTTGATTTGGCAACTTCACAAAATTTGTTTATCAGTTCTAACAATTTTTTTATGGAGTCTTGATTCCTCTAGATAAAAGATCATATTTTCTGCAAAAAAGGATAGTTTGACTTCTTCCTTTCTAGTTTGGATACCCTTTATTTCTTTCTCTTTGCTATAGCTATAGCTTCCAGTTCTGTAATTAGTAATAGTGGTAAAAGTGGACATTCTTGTCTTGTTTCAGATCTTGGAGGAAAGCCTCTCATTTTTTCTCATTTAGGATGACACTTGCTGTGTGTCCTGTATGGCTTTTACTATGTTACGTTTCTTCTATACCCAGGTTTTTGAGAGTTTTTTGTTTTTTTTTTTTTTTTGCAGTTTTTGCCTGGGATAGGTTTGAACCTACCACCTCTGGTAAATGGGACTGGTACCCTACTCCTTTGAGCAACAGGCACCACCCAAAGTTTTTGAGAGTTTTTTATGAAGAAGGAGTGTTGGAATTTTTTTTTTTTTTTTGGAGACAGAGCCTCAAACTGTCCCCTTGGGTAGAGTGCGGTGATATCACAGCTCACAGCAACCTCCAACTCCTGGGTTCAAGCGAGTCTCCTGCCTCAAGGAGCCTCCCAAGTAGCTGGGATCACAGGCACCTGCCACAATGCCTGGCTATCTTTTGGTTGCAGCCGTCATTGTTGGCGGGCCCAGGCTGAATTCGAACCTGCCATCTTAGGTGTATGTGGCTGGCGCCTTAGCTACTTGAGCCACAGGTGCTGAGCCTTTTTTTTTTTTTTTTTTGAGACATAGTCTCACTTTGTTGCCCTTGGTAGAGTGTTATGGTGTCATAGCTCACAGCAACTCCTGGGCTCAAGCGATTCTCTTGCCTCAGCCTCCCCAGTAGCTGGGACTACAGGCACCTGCCACAATGGCCATTTTTTGGAGACGAGGTCTTGCTCTGGCTCATTCTGGTCTCAAACCTGTGAACTCAGGCAGTCCACGCCCCTCAGCCTCCGGAGTGCCAGGATTATAGGTGTCAGCCACCGCGCCTGGCCAGGGGTGTTAAATTTTATCAAGTGCTTTTTTGGCATCAGTTGATTTTTGTTCCTTTTTCTGTTGATATGATGTATTATGTTGATTGATTTGCATTTGTAACCATCTCTGATCCCTGGGATGAATCCCACTTGATTATGATGAAAAGTCCTTTTTTTTTTTTTTTTTTGCGCAGTTTTTTGGCTGGGGCTGGGTTCGAACGCACCACCTCTGGTATATGGGGCCGCCACCCTATTCCTTGAGCCATAGGCACCACCTGAAAGGTCCCTTTTTAGGCCAGGCACGGTGGCTCACTCTTGTAATCCTAGCACTCTGAGAGGTCGAGATGGGTGGATTGCTTGAGCTCAGGAGTTCGAGACCAGCCTGACTGAGCAAGAGCACGACCAGCAGCTTTTCATTTTTATCTTTTGGAGTTTTTGGTTTTAATTTCATTTATTTCTGCTCTGATCTTTAATTTTCTTCTAATTTTGTGTTTGATTTGCTCTTGTTTTTCTAGTTCTATGAGATGCATTGTTAGGTTGTTTATTTGAAGCTTTTGTACTTTTTTTTTTTTTGCAGTTTTGGGCCGGGGTCAGGTTTGAACCCACCCCCTCTGGTATATGGGGCTGGTGCCCTACTCCTTTGAGCCACAGGCACCGCCCAACTTTTGTACTTTTTAAATTTTTATTAAAATTAAAATTTATTGCTATAAACTTTCCTGCTTTTGCTGGATCCCACAAGTTTTGATAAGTCCTGTTTTCATTTTCATATCTTTTGAGAAATATTAAAATTTCCTTTTTAATCTCTTCATTAATCTACTGGTCCTTCAGAAGCCTTTTGTTTAGTTTCCATGTATTTGTATGATTTGCAGTGTTCTTGTTATAGATTTCCAGTTTTCCATGGAGAAAATATTTGGTATGATTTCATTTTATTTGAGTTTTTAAAACCAGTTTTTGTAGCCTAACGTACCATTTATCCTTGAGAATGATCCATGAGTTGAGGAGAACATGTATTCTGCAGGTATTAGATGAAATGTTCTATGTATATGTATTAGGTAATTTGGTCTGTAGAGCTGATCAAGTTTGATGTTTCTTTGTTGGTTTTCTGTCTAGATTATCTGTCCAGTGCTAAAAGTAGAGTGTTGAAGTCTCCAATGATTATTGTATTTTGGTCTCTCTTCTTTGGCTCTGATAATATTTGATTTATATGTCTGGATGCTTCAGTGTTGGGTACATATGTATAGAATTGTTATATCCTCATGCTGAATTGACTGCTTTATCATTATATGATGACCATTGCTGGTATCTCACTGGGTCACTTGCACCCCAAGTCTACTGGTTCTGAGCCAGCATAGGATCTTCCCAAGGAGTGAAGCCTTTGTGTCCTGTTTTTGGAATTTAGTTCACACTCCAGTGTCAGCCAGTGAAGGGGGTAGCTGGAACTTGGGATGCAGGATGGAGGATTTCTGTCCTGGCTACCCTAGTTTAAATGTTCTCTATGTAGACACTGGCAGATTTTTGCCCTGTGCTGAGGTGGCCCTAGGTTTCAAAGCAAAGTTCCATAATCACTTCAGTCTCCCTCCCTACATCTCATAGATTTTCTTTCCACCTGGTGTCCTGACTCCAGCATTGCCGAATGATACGGTGGGGTGTTGTATGCTCTGCCAGATGGGTTTTTTTGCCCTCTTTCAGTGCCTCTTTTCTTGCTGTAATATTAAAGCTAGGTAGTATGATTGCTCACCTGATTTGTGGTTCTTTGGAATGTGTTTGCTTTCGGGCTTAGATTGTTGAATTTGGTGTTCATTTGGCCAGACTATTGCTGGAGATGTATATTTGACTGTCTTACTCTGCCCACTCTGTAGAATATTTGAATTTTGTATTTGGGATCTTCAACTGTTGGTATAATGCAAATATTCTAAAATACAACGAAATTTGATATCCAAAATACTTCTGGTCCCCTGTAATTCAGGTAAGAGATATAGTCAACCTATATAACCAAAGACACAGATGTAGAATGTTACATTAAGTCCATTTAATTAGAATGTAAACTTCATTTATGGAAGTTTTAGGAGATGAGATTGGAGTTACATTTCAGTCTGCGCAAGACCTTCAGTGTTAGGCTAAACGAAGCAATTTATAGACTGTTAAGGGCAGTTAAAGTCTTTGTGTATGTGTGGGTTGAAATTATATTTCAACAATATGAGTCTTACCTTTTTTCTTTAGACTACTTGTTTAGTGTGTTTTTTTTTATCTTTTGTTACTGACTTTTCATCTGAGCCCTAAGCCTATGACTTCTTCAATTGTAGCTGAACACCAGTTCTGCCCATTGTACTGCTTCTTTATTTCTAAGTCCTTAATATTACTGTTCATGCCCTTCTTATTTCAAGACCTATTGAGAATAGGTCACCTATATTCCCTGCTTGCTTTCTTGCCTCTGTACCTCTGTTTTTAAAACATAATGTAAAATGACAGATTTGGCCACTTTTTATTTCTTTGCGACTTATTTGAAACCCTCCATTGGTTCTATATCATGTATGGAGTAATGGCAAAACCAGATAATTTAGTGCATCCTGTAAGGCTCCTGTGTTAGATTTAATTTCTGGCATCGTTTTTGTCATTCCTGCTGCTTATTATTTGCTTTCTTTTTTTTTTTAATTTTTAATTTTTTTTATTAAATCATAGCAGTATACCTTAATACTATCATGGGGTACACTGTACTGTTTCTGTATACAATTTGAAATACTTTCATCCAACTGGTTTACATAGCCTTCATGTCTTTTTCTTAGTTATTGTGTTAAGACATTTATATTCTACATTTAGAGAGATTCACACGTACCCTTATAGGATGAACCATAGGCATGATCCCACCAATCACCCTCCCCCCCACCCTCCCTCCTCCTTTCTCTCTCCCCTCTCCCCATATTCCTGGGCTAAAATTGGGTTATAGCTTTCCTGTGAAAGCTATAAATTAGTTTCATAGTAGGGCTGAGTACATTGGATACTTTTTCTTCCATTCTTGGGATACTTTGCTAAGAAGAGTATTTTCCAGCTCCATCCATGTAAACATGAAGGAGGTAAAATCTTCATCTTTCTTAATGGCTGCATAGTATTTCATGGTGTACATATACCACAATTTATTGATCCATTCGTGGATTGATGGGCTCTTGGCCTTGTTCCATGACCTAGCAATTATGAATTGGGCTGCAATGAACATTCTGATAGAGATATCTTTATTGTAGTGTGATTTTTGGTCTTCTGGACATATACTTAATAGAGGAATTATAGGATCAAATGGCAGGTCTATTTTTAGTTCTTTAAGTGTTCTCCAGATGTCTTTCTAAAAGGAACGTATTAGTTTGCAATCCCACCAGCAGTGTAGAAGTGTTTCCTTTTCTCCACAACCACACCAGCATCTGTGATTTTGGGATTTTGTGATATGGGCTAATCTTACTGGTGTTAGATGATATGTCAAAGTAGTTTTGATTTGCATTTCTCTGATGATTAAGGATGGTGAGCATTTTTTCATATGTCTGTAGGTCATGCGCCTGTCTTCTTCAGAGAATTTTCTCTTCAAGTCCCAGTGGCCACCCTTGGCCACTTTTTTTTTTAACCACTTATTTGAAACCCTCCATTGCTTCTATATCATATATGGAGTAATGGCAAGACCAAATAACTTAGTGTGTCCTGTAAGGCTCTTGTGTAAGATTTAATTTCTGGCATCATTTTTGTCATTCCTGCTGTTTATTATTTGTTTTCTTTCTTTCTTTTTTTGGAGGGGGGAGACAGAGTCTTACTATGTTGCCCTTGGTAGAGTGCTGTGGTGTCACACCTCACAGCAACCTCAAACCCTTAGGCTTAGTTCTCTTGTCTCAGCCTCCAAAGTAGCTGGGACTATAGGCACCTACCACAATGCCCAGCTATTTTCTTGTTGTAGTTGTTCAGCTGGCCTGGGCCAGGTTCAAACTCACCACCTGTGGTGTATGTGGCTGGTACTGTAACCACTGTGCTAAAGACGTTGAGCCTGTTATTTTGCTTTCATAATACTAAATTATTCCTCTTTCCTTGTATACCCCAAGGACTTTAACTTTTATCTAAGTAATAAATAAATCTTGTATAGAATATCCTTTGAATCTTTTTTTGCTGGGATAAGACTTTTAAAAAACAGGAAGATGAAGAATGGAGTAAATATTTCAGATAATTCAAGAAAGCGCCATTAAGAAAATAATTCATCCTTAACACTGTTACTTAGTGATAAGCACTGTTAATATATTGATACATAGCTACAAATACAAACTGATAGAGTAGAACCTATGTAAGTTGACAACCCAAGAGAGTATAACAAATTGGTCAACATATGGAGGTGGTCAACTTTAGGAAGTAGGCCTACTGTACTGATAGGTACATGTAGTACATGTTTGGTCTATGAAAATTAGGTCAGTTTAGGGAGGTGATCAACTATAGTGGCTCTACATTATACACACATACTATTTTTTTTTTTTTTTGAGACAGAGCTTCTAGCTGGCCTCCTGGGTAGAGTGCCATGGCATCGCAGCTCACAGCAACCTCTAACTCCTGGGCTCAAGCGAGTCTCCTGCCTCTGCCTCCCAAATAGCTGAGACCACAGGCGCCCGCCTCAACACCATCATTGTTGTTTGGTGGGCTGGGCTGGATTTGAATCTGCTACCTTAGATGCATGTGGCTGGTGCCTTAGCCACTTGAGCCACACATACTGTTGATACATTTTCATTGTTTTTGCTAAATACTTGCCATTGAATAATACCTAATATCTCTTTATCTGTTTTTAAGCTACTTTTTTGTAGGGTAAGTTCTTGGAAGTGGAATCACCATGTTTATGGCATTGCATGTTTTTAAACATTTTGTGTGTTGCTCGGTGCCTGTGTCTCAAGTGGCTAAGGTGCCAACCACATACACCTAAGGTGGCAGGTTCAAATCCAGCCCGGGCCTGCCAAAAGCAATGATGGCTGCAACCAAAAAAAAAAAAAAAAAAACCCAGGCGTTGTGGTGGGCGCCTGTGGTCCCAGCTACTTCGGAGGCTAAGGCAGGAGACTCGCTTGAGCCCAGGAGTTGGAGGTTGCTGTGAGCTGTGATGCCACAGCACTTTACCTACGGGGATAGCTTGAGGCTCTGTCTCAAAAAAAAAAATTAAATAAACATTTTGTGTGTACTGCAAATTGCCCTGCAGAATAATTTTGATAGATACTATATTGAAAGATGGCAGGCAAAGGAGAGAGTGCCTGGATAGTTATCATAAGGGCAAGGGAATGAAGGTGGGAAAGCGTGTGGGGGGTGCTTGAGAAAGTGTTAAGGAATTTGGTTTGCCTGTGAGAGGTATCAGTTTTAGAAGATGAATGGAAAAGGTCATTTTGGATCACATTGTGGGTTGTTTTGAGGAGTAGTTTTTAAATAAGGAGTAATAAATTTTAGTCTTCTAGTATTGAGTAAGATCAATTTGGATTAAAAGAGTATGGAGGTATAGAGACCTTTAGACTATGTTAATTTTCTGTATAGATAATGAAGACCTGAAGTGGAGAAGGAAATTAGTTTTAGGGAGTAATCCATAAGTAGAATTCATAGGCTATGTCAAGAGTTATTTGAGTTGGGACTGGAACTCATTCCGTGCCATGATATTGTGAATAGTATCAAAGAGAATTAGTGTAGGTTAATCAAGAGATTACTAAGAAACTGTTTTATAACTCTCTCCAGAAATGTTCAGCACCCAGAATTGTGGGTCTAGAGTGAAAAAAGAGGATATCCAGATTGAGTGTTGGAGAAGGGTAAGATTGGGAAGGGGAGTTAAGAGGATGAAGGATACTATTAGGTTATTGAAATGGCTGACTTGGTAAATGAAAGAAGCCAGATAAAGAATATAGATTGGGTTGAAGGTTTTTTTAATTCTGTGTCTTCCAGTATTGATTAGTTTTCATTATAACTGAAATAAACCCATAACTTATTTTATTACTAGATGTGTATACATTTTTCATTTGAGTATTATACTCCCATTTTACAGATAAGGAAACTGAGGTCCAGAGAGTAAAGTGATGTATTCAAGGTTATCCATTAAACGCTGGAGCTGAGGTTTGAACCTCACGTGAACTGGCATTTCTCTGGCTATTTTTGTTCTCTGGCTATTTGGCTAAGTGAGAGATCTGATTATTCATAATTAGCAACAGAGTTGCTAGTAAGTTCAACAGGTGTTTCTTACGGTGACAGAATTGAGCTAAAATTACAGAAAAAGATTCAGAACTACATGTGATGTCATATTGTTATTATTTTTATTATTATTTTTAGAGACAAAGTCCCACTATGTCACTCTGAGTAGGGTGCTGTGGCGTCACAGTTCACAGCAACCTCAAACTCTTGGGCTTAAGTGATTCTCTTGCCTCCCAAGTAGCTGGGACTACAGGTGCCCACCACAATGCCTGGCTATTTTGTTTTTATTGTTGTAGTTGCCATTGTTGTTGTAGCTGGCCTGGGCTGTGTTCGAACCCGTCAATCTCAGTATATGTGGCTGGCGCCATAACCATTGTGCTATGGGCCCTGAGCCCATATTATTAAACCCAATGTTAACTACAATAAAATGTGTCACATTGTAGTGGAGTTTTATTCCTTTTATGTTTATGAATTTGGTCTAAATATATAGCATAAGGAATTTCTTTACATTTAGATTAATGCTTAGTTACAGATTAAATTACTTGACAATTAAAGACCCCCAGTGGATGCTGGGAACTGCAAATAGTACCAAACTCCTGTGTATTTATGTGTGTGTATATATTAGTCACACTAAAAGAATACCAACAGTAACTAATGATAAAACAGTTAAGACAGTATACTGTAATACGTTATGTGAATGCCATTTCCCTCAAAATATTTTATTGTACTGTAGTTACTTTCAGACCTTGGTTGATTGCTGGTAACTATTATCAAACCATTCACTGGAAAGTGAAACTACCAATAGAGGAGGACTACTGTAGTAATCCTAAAGGTCCAGGAATTTTTTTTTTTTTTTAATTTAAAAGGAGTCCAGAGTTTTCATGTTTCTTTCTTTCTTTTTTTTTTTTTTTTTTTTTGAGACAGAGCCTCAAGCTGTCCCCCTGGGTAGAGTGCTCTGACATCACCGCTCACAGCAACTTCCAACTCCTGGGCTCAAATGAGTCTCCTGCCTCAGCCTCCCAAGTAGCTGGGACCACAAGTGCCCACCACAAGGCCTGGCTATTTTTTGGTTGCAGCCATTGTTGTTTTGCGGGCCGGGCTGGATTTGAACCCACCACTGTAGCTGTATGTGGCTGGTGCCTTAGCCACTTGAGCCATAGGCACCGAGCCAGTCTTATTTTTTATTAATGGAAGGAGACTTCCAATCATTTTTCATATATATATATATATATAATTTTTTTTTTTTTTTTATATTTTAGAGACGGTCTCACTTTGTCACCCTTGGTAGCTTGATAGAGTCCTGTGGCGTCACAGCTCACAGCAACCTCCAGCTCTTGGGTTTAGGTGATTCTCTTGCCTCAGCCTCCTGAGTAGCTGGCACTATAGGTGCCCACCACAACACCCAGCTATTTTTTTGTTGCAGTTTGGCTGGGGATGGGTTCGAACTCGCCACCCTTGGTATATGGGGCCAGCACCCTACCCTACTCACTGAGCCACAGCTGCTGCCCCAAATGCATATATTTTGAATGTAACTGGCATATGGCATGCCCTTGTTTTGTTTTGTTTTTTTAATGAGACTGGGTCTCATTCTCGTTGCCTAGGTTAGAATGCAGTGATGCAACCATAGCTCATAGCTCACTGTAACCTCCAACTCTTGGGTTCAAACCATCCTCCTATCTCAACCTCTCAAGTAGCTAGGACTACAGGCATGTACCACCATGCCCTGCTAATTTTTTCTTTTTAATACAAAGGAAATTATTGATTTTATTTTTTAAGAGGCAGTATCTTTTTTTTTATTTCCGATTAATATTCAGATACAAACAATTAGGTTACAAGTTTGTGTTTGTTAGGTAAGATTCCTGTTGTAATTGTCCCCCTCACCCAGGAGGTGTGCCATATACCCTTACATTGTGCC
This sequence comes from Otolemur garnettii, assembly GCF_000181295.1. NCBI lineage: Eukaryota > Metazoa > Chordata > Mammalia > Primates > Galagidae > Otolemur > Otolemur garnettii. The sequence goes on from NW_003852423.1 coordinate 9,878,904, forward strand.
CATTAGGTGAGAGCACACCAATCCTCCTCTGTTGAGTTTTTCTCTTGTGTGGGTGTAAGTTTTACTAAGGACTTCACATTAGTATTGAATACACTGGATATTTGCTTTTCCATTCTTGTGATACTTCACTAAAGAGCATGTTCTCCAATTCTATCCAGGTTAATATAAAAGTCTTCATTTTTTTTACATCTGAATAATATTCCATGCTATACATATATCACATACTGTTTTGATTCTTAGTGCTTTATGGTATGTTGAAATCAGGAAGCTTGAGGTCTCCAGTTAACTTTTTCTTAAGATTGTTTTGGCTATTTAGGATCCTTTTAAATTCCATATGAATTTTAGGATTTTTTTCCTTTTTCTGAAAAAAAGTGCCATTGGGAATTTAATAGGAATTGCATTGAATCTCTAGATCATTTTTGGATAGTATTGATATGTTAGCAATATTTAGTCTTCTAATCCATGAATATGGGATGTCTTTCCCTTTATTGGTATCTTTTTTAATTTCTTTTGCAGTGTTACATAGTTTTCTGTGTGCAAGTCTCTTCTTTGGTTGACTTATACAAAGTTTTCTCTTTCCTGATACTATTGTACATGAAATTATTTCTCTTTGAATTGTTCATTGTTAGTGTATTAAAATGTAACTCATTTTTGTATGTTGATTATCCTGCAACTTTGCTGAACCCATTCATTTTTTATTTTTTTTCGAGATAGAGTCTCAAGCCGTCGCCCTGGGTAATGTGCTATGGTGTCATAGCTCACGGCAACCTCAAACTCGTGGGTGTAAGTGATTCTCTTGCCTCAGCCTCCCAAGTAGCTGGGACTCTAGGCCTGCGACAAGGCCCAGCTATTTTTTGGTTGCAGTTGTCATTGTTGCTTTAGCTGGCCCGGGCCGGATTCAAACCTGCCAGCCTTGGTGTATGTGGCTGGCACCCTACCCACAGAGCTATGGGCCCTGCCTGAACCCATTTATTCTAAACGTGTTTGTGTGAACAGATAAATCTACTTCTTCATTTCCAGATTTGATGTCTTTTCTTTTTCTTGCCTAATTGCTCTGCCCAGGACTTTCAGTACTATATTGAATATAAGTGGTGAGAGTAGCATTCTAGACTTGTTCCTCATCTTAGGGAAAATTTTTAGTTTTTTATCATTGAGTATAATGTTAGCTGTGAACTTTTCATGTATGTCCTTTGTTATATTGAGGCATTCTCCTCTGTTCCTAATTTGTTGAGTGTTTTATGTCATGAAAGGGTACTGAATTCTGTCAAATTCTTTTTCTGCAATTCTTTTTCTGAGATGATTATATATCAGAACTGATTATATATCAGGTTTTTTTTCTGTTATTGTAACGTTATTAGACTTTTCATATGTTGAACTATCTTTTTATGCCAGGAGTAAATCTTACTTGGTCAGAATATATGTATTTTAATGTGCTGTTGTGTTTGGTTTGCTTGTATTTTGTTGAGAATTTGTGCATCAGCATTCATTAGGGATATTTATTGGTCTGTAGCACATAGCATCTATATTTCATTTGGGTATGAAGGTAATGTTGGTCTCATAAAATGAATTTGGAAATGTTTCTCTCTTTTCAACTTGTTTGGAGAGATGATGAAGGATTAGTATACATGTTAGAATTCCTTAGTGAAGTGATCTGGTCCTTGACTCTTGTTGGGAGATATTTTTTTCTTTTTTTTGAGACAGAGTCTCACTGTGTTGCCCTTGGTAGAGTGCCATGGTGTCACAGCTCACAGCAACCTCAAACTCTTGGGCTTAAGTGATTCTCTTGCCTCAGCCTCCCAAGTAGCTGGGACTACAGGCACCTGCCACAGCGTCCGGCTATTTTTGTTGTTGTTGTTGTAGTTGTCACTGTGGTTTGGCAGGCCCCAGGCTGGATTTGAACCCGCCAGCTCTGATGTTTGTGGCTGGTGCTCTAGCCACTGAGCTATAGGTGCCAAGCCTGTTGGGAGGTTTTTGATTACAGATTCAATCTCCTTAGTGGTTACAGATTTCAGATTTTTCATTTCTTCATGACTTATTGTTATTTGGTTCTAGAAATTTACTGTCATCCAATTCGCTGGTGTATAGTGTTCATAGTAGGCTTTTTTTTTTTTTTTTTTTTTGAGACAGAAACTCAAGCTGTCTCCCTGAATAGAGTGCTGTGGTCTTATAGCTCACAGCAACCTCCAAGTTGGGCTCAAGCAATCCTCTTGCTTCAGTTTTTCTATAGTAGAGACAGGGTCTTGCTTTTTGCTCAGGCTGATTTCTGAACTTGTGAGCTCAAGTAATCTACCGGCCTCTGCCTCCCATAGTGCTGGGATTACAGGTATGAGCTGCTGTGCCTGGCCCATAATAGTCTCTTACCCTTTTTATTTCTTTGGCATATTAAGTTTAAGGTCTGTTCTTTCATTTCTGATTTTTTTTTCCCTTGAGATTTAGTCTCATTAAGTCACCCTCAGTAGAGTGCAGTGGAATCATAGCTCACAGCAACCTCAAACTTCTGGGCTTAAGCGATTCTCTTGCCTTAGCCCCCCAAGTAGCTGGGACTACAGGCACCCACCAAAACACATAGCTTTTTTTTTTAGTTGTCGTTGTTTAGCTGGCCTGGGCCAGGTTCAGACCCGCCAGCCTTGGTTTATGTGGCTGGTGCTGTAACCACTGTGCTATGGGTGCCAAGCCTCATTTCTGATTATTGATATTTGGGTCTTTATGGGTCTGGCATCCTACTCCTTGAGCCACAGGTGCTGCCCCCTGGGTCTTTTTTTCTTAGTTCATCTACATAAGGACTTGCAAATTTTGTTAAAAAAAAATTTTTTTTTTTTTAGACAGAATGTCACCCTTGGTAGAATGCAGTGGTATCATAGCTCATAGCAACCTCAAACTATCCTCTTGCCTCAGCCTCCCAGGTAGCTGGGACTGCAGGCAGCTGCCACAATGTCTCAGTATTTTTCTTTTTTAAGAGATGGGGTCTCACTCTTGCTCAGGCTGGTCCAGAAGTCCTGAGCTCAAGCAGTCTACCTGTTTTGGCCTCCCAGAGTGCTAGAAATATAGGTGTGAGCCATCTCACCTGGCCTACAGGTAGTCTTGATGATCATCTAATAATTATTTAATTATGTGCTTACCTTTTTTATGTGAGAATTAACAGTAACTTAAGTATCTTTTTTTTTTTTTTTTGGAGACAGAGCCTCAAGCTATTCCCCTGGGTGGAGTGCTGTGGCTTCAAAGCTCACAGCAACCTCCAACTCCTGGGCTCAAGCGAGTCTCCTGCCCCAGCCTCTCAAGTAGCTGGGACCACAGGCGCCCACCACAACGCTCGGCTATTTTTTGGTTGCAGCCGTCGTTGTTTGGCAGGTCCGGGCTGGATTCGAACCCACCACTTTAGGTGTATGTGGCTGGTGCCTTAGCCACTTGAGCCACAGACGCCGAGCCATGACTTAAATATCTTAAGTGACTGCAATGTTTATGCTGAAAAAGCTACAGGTAATCCTATGAGAGTTCTTTTTGTGTGTGATAAATCATTTTCCTTTTTCTTTTTCCAAGTTTTTCTCTGACTTTTGATAGTTTGACTATAATATGTCTTGGCATGGGCATCTTTGGGATATATTAGTTGTAGTTTGAGCTTCTTTACTTTGTATGTCCATTTCCTTTCTCAGATTAGGGAAGTTTTTGGCTGTTATTTCTATAAATAAGCTCTCTCTCTCTCTCGTCATTATGCTTAAATATTGTTGGGCTTGATGCTGTCCCACAAGTTCCTTAAGCTTTACTTTGCTTCATTCTTTTTTCTTCCTGTTCATCTGACTTGATAAAGTCAAAAACCTGTCAGGCTTATTTTTTATTCTACCTGATGAAGTCATCTGTTGAACCCCTCTTGTGAATTTTCAGTTCAGTTATTCCTCATCTCTATAATTTCTGTTTTGCTTTTTAAGTTTCTTTTTGTTGGTATCTTCATTTTTTTCATCTGTTTTCCTGATTTTGGTTGGTTGGTGATCTGTGTTCTTTTGTAGTTCATGGAACTTATTTCAGATAATTATTTTGAATTCTTTGTCAGGTAATTCATTGATCTGTTTCTTTAGCGTTGGTTTATCGACATTAATTTTGTTCCCTTCATTGGACTGTATTTCTGTTTGTCTTAGTTTTTGCTGTTTTGTATGTTGACCATAACAGCCACCTCTCTCAGCTTTTACACACTGGCTGTGTATAAGGAAGAACTTCACCAGAAAGTCTGGTTGGAGATTCTGTGGGCCTCTTAATCTTTTATGAGAATGTGTTTTTTATGTAATTTCCCAATTGGATTTACTAATTCTTCTTTCAGGAACTTGTTTTCTCTTACTCCCTCGGGTGGCTGTCTTTGGTATTGCAGGTTCTCTGGTGCTGCGGTACGCTGTTGAACAGTCCTTTTTTTCTCCCCAGCCTCTAGGCAGCCAAAGTATGCTAGTTCTTTGTCAGCACACCAAGACAGGTGAGGCAGAAATGTGCTTCTGGGGCAGTCCACTGAAAAGACTGAATAGAATGTTGGGTGCAAGTCCTCTTCTCTTTCTTTCTCAAGAGAGAAGGTGCAAACTCTCCTCTTAATCCTGCTGAGTTGTGCTGGGTTGGGGGAACGTTGTTGTGGTTATTGTGAATGGCTTTTCTTACTCATTTCATTAGCCTGCCTGGGGTACTACAACTTAATTGTTTTTGGAGTTTCACAAAGGCTTTTTGAACTGTATATTGTGGGTTGGGGTGGATGGTTAAGACTGTGAACTTTATGTTCAAAATTCTGACTGCCATCTATTAGCCTTTTGCTCGTTTCCTGATTTGTACACTGAGGATAATGAGCCAAACAAACATGTAATAAACTACTACTCCTAGTGCTGTGTGAATCAGATGCCATCAATAATTGTGAAGTTAGCAGTTTTGTGCATTAGCTATCATAAATAAATAGCACAGTCAGCCCTTGTCTTGATCATTGCTATAGGGAGATTTTTGTTTTCCCAAGAAAAATGTAACTAGGTAGCATTTCAGTAGGACAAAGAATACAGGATATACTTTGTATTAGATCTTTCTATTGGGGGGGAACTTCAGATGAACCCTTCTTTGGGAAGTAATAGCATTAGGGACACTCATAAAGTCAAAACTAGTGCCGTGTTAGACTGTGTGTCCTTGGGTGTGAATGAGTGGTAACATTTAACAAGCACATATATGATTGGGACTGTGCTAAATACTTTGTAGGGATGATTTCATCTAATATA
>NW_003852423.1:9885124-9887864 GCF_000181295.1 Otolemur garnettii
GGTTCGAATCCCCAGCCCGGGCCCGCCAAACAACAATAATGGCTGCAACCAAAAAATGGCCAGGCGTTGTGGTGGGCGCCTGTAGTCCCAGCTACTGAGGCTGAGGCAGGAGACTCACTTGAGCCCAGGAATTGGAGGTTGCTGTGAGTGTGATGCCATGGCACTCTACCCAGGGGGATAGCTTGAGGCTCCGTCTCAAAAAAAACCCAAAAAAACATGTAGTCTAACCTTGTAGCTGATGCATAATTTCTTGTAATATTGCTAGCAAATGGATATCTTAGTACCGATTTTAAACATCTTTAATGTTCAACATTTAAGATAGTACAATTCATCTGCAAAATACAGATTGAGATATGTAATATATATATTCATGTTGAAATGCTTTAGCAGTGGGCGAGGCATAAGTGGTCCATTTTTGTGTATATAAACATCTTGATGCTGCAGGCCTTTTTACAAAATTTACAACTTGGCTATAAGTAAGACTTGCTAAGATGCGGGATTAATGAATTTGGTAAAATTTAGTGGATTTAAGGGTGTCTTAATAAAACAAAGCAAACAACTTGAATTTTTGAGATATAAAATAATAAAATTTAAAAAATCTGTTTAGTGAAATCATTTTAAGTAAAACAGAAGATTTTATATTTAATCATATGCATTTTATATTTAGTCAAATTATCCTTGACAAGATATAGCAAATTGTGTTTTAATATACATTAGAAAAACTCTGCTATTTAATTTATGTAGATTTTTATAGCTTTAGGCTACAGCTTAATAAACTGACATGGTGGTTAAAATGCTTGATTTGTAAACCTATGTAATTCATGTTTTAATTTTATTTAGGCTCAGGTAAAAAACAATAGGCTGCATCAGCCTAATATTAAACTCTTTACTTCCCTTTTTTGGTTACTTTCTTTTAGGTTGGGTGGAGTACTGCTCGTGATTATTACACGTTTTTATGGTCCCCTATGCCTGAACATTATGTAGAAGGATCAACTGTCAATTGTGTATTAGCATTTCAAGGTAAGGACTGGAAACTGCAGAACTTGATGAAACTAGATGCGTTATTTCAATTAAAAATGTTTCAGTATACCAAGTTGAATTAATTAGCATTTTTGTTTAGCAAAAGTTATAAGAATATAAATACCTAGTGCAGGCCACATGATATCTTAAATCTTACATAGTAATTTAAAAATTCTTTATCTTTTTTTTTTGAGTTTTATTATGTTGTCCTCGTAGAATGCTATGTCATCACAGCAACCTCAAACTCTTGGGCTTAAGCCATTCTCTTGCCTCAGCCTCCTGAGTAGCTGGGACTACAATCGCCTGCCACAAAATGCCTGGCTGTTTTTTTGTTGCAGTTGTCATTGTTGTTTAGCTGCCCCGAGCTGGGTTTGAACCCGCCAGCCTTGGTGCATGTGGCTGGTGCCATAGCTATTGTGCTATGCACGTCAAGCCTAAAACTTTTTTATCTTAAATTCTTTTTGAGACAGAGCCTCAAGCTGTCCCCCTAGGTAGAGTGCCGTGGCATCACAGCTCACAGCAACCTCCAACTTCTGGGCTTAAGCGAGTCTCCTGCCTCGGCCTCCCAAGTAGCTGGGACCACAGGTGCCTGCCACAATGCCTGGCTATTTTTTGGTTGCAGCCGTCGTTGTTGTTTGGCGGACCTGGGCTGGATTCAAACGCGCCACCTTAGGTGTATGTGGCTGGCGCCTTAGCCACTTGAGCCACAGGTGCTGAGCCTTATCTTAACTTTTACTGAAGATAATTGGTTTCTTTCTAGATCTTTATTTTTGGTGATTTTCAAATGAGAAAATAGTACTATTACTGATACTAGAACACTGTTACAAATAAGATATAAGGGAAATAATCTAGATGAAAAGGAAACAAACAGATGGTAGGATTTATAGTTACATTAATTTTGTCATATAAAAGTTTCTATAAAAGTATAAAATTGTTTCTTAGGTTGGCATTATATACAGATTTTAAAAAACCTTCTTATTCTGGTAATTCTGACACATGCTACAACATGGATGAACCTTGAGGATAGTATGCCAAGTCAAATAAGCCAGTCACAAAAAGAAATACTGCGTGATTCCACTTGTATCAAGTATTTAGAGTAACAGATAGCCACAGAAAGTAGAATTGTGGTTGCCAGGGCCTTCAGGTTACCTGAATGGAGAAATGGACAGTTATTGTTCAATAGGTATTAAGTTTCAGATTTGCAAGATGAAAAGCGTTTTGACCTGGTGCCTGTGGCTCAAGCAGCTACAGCGCCAGCTGAGCTGGCGGGTTCAAATCCAGTCCCTGCCCACCAAACAACAATGATGGCTGCAACCAAAAAATAGCTGGACGTTGTGGCAGGTGCCTGTAATCCCAGCAACTAGGGAGGTGGAGGCCAGAGAATTGCTTGAGCCCAGGAGTTGGAGGTTGCTGTGAGCTGTGATACCATGGCATTCTGCCCAGGGTGACAGCTTGAGGCTCTGTCTCAAAAAAAAAAAAAAGAAAAGATGAAAAGCGTTTTAGAGATGGTTTGTGGTGGCCATGGTTGCTTAGCAGTATGAATGCACTTAATGACACTGAACTATATACTTTAAAATGGTTGAAATAGTAAATTTTGTTTTTTACCACAATTAAAAAAAAAAATCTTTTTTTTTTTTTTTTAAATTGAGACGCAATCTCATTTTGTCCCCCTCGGTAAACCTCAAACTCTTGGGCTTAAGCTATTCTCTTGCCACAGCTG
>NW_003852423.1:9888868-9893088 GCF_000181295.1 Otolemur garnettii
GGCAGGAGACTCGCTTGAGCCCAGGAGTTGGAGGTTGCTGAGAGTGTGATGCCATGGCACTCTACCCAGGGGGATAGCTTGAGGCTCTCTCTCTCAAAAAAAAAAAAAAAAAAAGAGTAAAATTCAGTTTTGGAAGAAACTGCCAAACTCTCTTCCAAAATGGCCGTACCATTTTGTATTCCCATCAGCAGTCGTGGGAGTTCCTGTTGCTCTACCTCATTAGCAGTGTTTGGTGTCATCAGTATTTTGGATTTTGGTGGTCTATGTGTTTTCGAAACAGCTTTTTCATTTTATTCTGAATTTTTGGTATTAACATTAGTTTGCAATGTGACTGCATGGAATGTGATACATATAAAAAATTTCCTATGTTCTATGTCAAGAAACAAATATTTTAGAGGATAAAACTTAATATAGGTGAAGATTTAGGTTCTCATTGATGTTTATGTAAAGAAATATTATAAATTACATATGTAGTTTGTCTTTTATACTTAGCCTATTTATGGACAATCAAATTTAAGTGTGCATTAGAATTAAGTGTGCATTAGAACTGATTTTGTTGTATATAAATGTTTTTTTCTTCTTAAAAGTTGTGGGTTTATTTCTAGTCATTTTTATTGTGATTGGTTTTCTCTTAAAAAAGCAAGTTAATGAAATTTATGACTAATCCATTTGTTTATTGGAGACTAGCAAAACTTGAAATGTGGTAAAAAGAATTGCATTCAGTTTATTAACTCTGTTTATACTTTAAAAATGTTTTCACGGGAGCAGAGCATAAGCTATAAGTGTTACAAGTTATTGAAAATTCAACCATACTAATTTTTATTTTGAACTTTGTAATCCAGAAATAAAAGCTGCTGCCTGGCTAAAACTTCTTCATTTGTTGCATGAGGAAGTCAGGGTACAGTCATGGAAAGCTTAGTCATGGAATATTAGAACTAGCAGAGCTTTTAAGCACAATCCAGATCACTTTGCTCATTTTTTGGATGAGCTGTGAAAATCCTGAAATTGAAAATTGAAAACAACAAAAATACATAAATGTGATTGTTTTCCTAAATGGACCCTTACCTATTTATTATAATCTGAGTGTTTATGTCATGGGCTATAAATTTGATACAGCGTTTGCTTTTTACTTTTTCCTGGTTTATTTTCAGTGTTATTCATCTGACAATATTTTTCTGGATAGATAACTTTAAATTGCAGTTCTGAAGAATTATATCTTTCTCAAATGGAATTTGAACGGTATTTTTTAGTAGATTATTTTTTTATTTTTTATTTTTATTTTTGGAGACAGAGCCTCAAGCTGTCACCCTAGGTAGAGTGCTGTAGCATCACAGCTCACAGCAACCTCCAACTCCTAAGCTTAAGTGATTGTCTTGCCTCAGCCTCCCAAGTAGCTGGGACTACAGGTGCTTGCCACAACACCCAGCTATTTTTTGGTTGTGGTTGTCATTGTTGTTTGGCAAGCCTGGGCTGGATTCAAACTGCCAGCTCTGGTGTACGTGGCTGATGCCCTAGCCTCTTGAGCTATAGGTGCCGAGCCTAGTAGATTATTTTAGTGAGATTTTGTTTTTTAAGGACTCAGACCTTGACTATCTAGTTTGTAGAATTTCTAATGTGAGGATAGCAGAGCTAATTGGTTAATCAGACTGTATTTGTGTTTCTTTGTTTATACTTTTAAAGTAAATTTTAATGACCATTTGGAAAGTTACTCTGCCAGGGATTAATTTGTATTAGATATTGGGAAAGTAGATTTTTATTTTTAAAGGACAGTTCACTATGTTGCCCTTGGTAGAGTATTGTGAGTCACAGCTGACAGCAACCTCTAACTCTAGCCTCAGCCTCCCAAGTAGCTGGAACTACCGGCGCCTGCCACAATGCCTGGCTATTTTTTGTTGCACTTGTCATTGTTGGTTAGCTTGCCTAATGCTGAGTTAGAACCCGCCAACTTCAGTGTACATGGCTGGTGCCATAACAACTGTACTATGGCTGCCGAGCCAGAAAGTGGATTTTTAGATTTAAACCTTTAAAAGATGCATATCTATAATACTTTACATCTAACTTTCAAAATATAATTTTTTAAAAAAACTTGCAGTAGTAGTATGCAGAATTTTCATAGATCCTTTGCCTAGTTTCTCTTCATGGTAACAACTTGTACGACCATGTTACATTTATTTAAAAAACGAATAAGTTATGTTGACTAGGTATGAACTTTACTCAAATTTCACCAGAGTTTCCACTAATATTCTTTTTCTGTTCTTTTTCTGAAGAGTACTGTTGTACTGTTGGTGTTTTGTTTTTTGGCAGCATATCTCTTATCTTGGGTTTGTTTGATGTTTTCTCATGATGAAATTGAGGTTATACATTTTGGGGAAGAATGCCATAGAAGTAGTGTTTGACCTTTCTCATTGCATTGTATCAGGGAGTATTTGATGTTGATACACCTTATGCAGATACCAGTCTTGATCATTCGGTTAAGGTGGTGTCATCTGGGTTTTCTCTACTATAAATAAAGTTAGTATTTTTCCATTTGTAATTAATGAGTATTATGGGGGAACTACTTTGAGACTCTGTAAATAATCTTGTTTCTCCTCAAATTGTCAGCCACTGATTTCAGTATCTCTCAGCATGTCTTGAGTCTACCCATTATATTACAGTGTTTGTCTAATTAATGTTCACTACTTATACGTTCCTTAGTTGGAATTACTATGTTAAGAAGAGTTGTCCTCTTTCCTCTGGATGCATTAATTTCTTCATTGAAATAGAGCCTAATAATAAAATTCTTTCATTGCTGAAATTGTTCTGGCCTTGGCCATTTGGAGATCTTTTAGTGGGCTGCTGTAATATTTTTTGATAGTCTCTTGCACCGCTTCTTTTTTTTTTTTTTTAAGGACATCTTCCTTGCTTTTAAGTACCACAAAAATGTCATGGCTTATCTTGTATATTCTGTCTCTCTTCCCTGTTTTTAAGGAAAAACACCAGCTATTTTTAAAAGAATGAAACCAGGTATCAGGTGAAGTAGGTATCATAATAATGAGACTGAAAATTTCAAAACATTAAAGAATATAAGCATAGTAATTACAGGTTTGGGGTGGGTATTAATAAAATGAATACATTCATCTTTGTATATTCATTTCCCAAATGAATGATTCCTTTTGTAAGTAATTTTGGGAGAAATCGGAATTTTTTTCATATGTGTACACACAAACATATAAATATATATCTCTCTTCTCTCTGTGTGTATCTGTCTACATCTGCCCTTGGTATTCTTGAGGTCTGATACATAAAGCATGTACATAATGAATAGTAATGTAAAGTATGCTGTGGAGGTATTTGGTTTTTTATTTTATTTTTTTAATTTAATTTATTTATTTACTTATTGCAGTTTTTGGCCAGGGCTGGGTTTGAACCTGCCACCTCTGGCATATAGGGCCTGCACCCTACTCCTTTGAGCCACAGGCGCTGCCTGTATTTGGTTTTTTAATGTAAAAAATTCTCAATGAGCTTTGGAGAAGAGGCAAGGATTAATTTTGAGTTAAAGTACAGCAAAATTTAGAAGAGAGGGTAATAGTAGAAATGAAGAAGGATGGGAACAAATATCGAACACATTACTTTGTCAGATGATATAAATGTATTATCTGTAGATATTTGGGAACTCTGAGATGGCCTTATTTATTTATTTTAACAGATAAAAACCTGTGGCTCAGGGAGGTTAAATAAATAGTGATAGTGGTACCTGGAAATATGAATAGATGTTTGGTTCTAAAGCTTATTTTTATTGTACTGCACCAGTGGACCTCTTCTCCTTTTCTTCTGTCTTACATAATTCACAAGTGCAGCATATTCCTTTAGTTAGTATTTCTTATTTACATGTAATGAATATTAAATTGGAGAGGTATCTTTTTCTTTTTTTTTTTTTTTTGGAGACAGAGTGTTACTTTGTTGCCCTGAGAAGAATCATAGCTCATAGCTATCTCAAACTTGGGTTCAAGCGATTCTCTTCCCTCAGCCTCCCAAGTACCTGGGACTACAGGTGCCCCCCCCCCAAAAAAAAACGCCTGGCTATTTTTAGAGTCAGGGTCTTGCTCTTACTGAGCCCCTGAGCTCAGGCAGTCCATCCGCCTTAGCCTTCCAGAGTGCTGGGATTATAGGCGTGAGCCACTGCGCCTGGCTCTGGAGAGCTATCTTTATTTTTTTCTTTTTTCTTTTTTTTTTTTTTTTTG
>NW_003852423.1:9893308-9899170 GCF_000181295.1 Otolemur garnettii
TTGAGCCACAGGCGCCGAGCCTGGAGAGCTATCTTTAAATGAAATATTCTTACTCTTACTCCCAGTCCTCCTGAGATTTTTATACTAATTCTTCTCTTGCTCCCCCTCCAGCTTCTTTCCCATGGCAGAATACATACTTGCCTTTACTACCTGAGTTGTTTTTCCCTTAGTGAAGATCAGGGGAAAATGATATTCTTGGAACATAAGCCTTGGCCTAAGAGAAAGGAAATTTGGATATGTTTGAGGTGGGAAGGGAAGAATCTGGTTTTGGTAGGTAATTTGTGAAAGATAGGAGGAAAGACATATGTCAGATATGTGCCAAGAGCAATGTGAGGAATGAGAGATGACAGGTATTGTTAAATTGAAATAACATTCATTTTATAATAGGAAGTTTAATAATTTTGTTTGTTAACTTCCTCTTAGGATATTACCTTCCAAATGATGATGGAGAATTTTATCAGTTCTGTTATGTTACCCACAAGGGTGAAATTCGTGGAGCAAGTACACCTTTCCAGTTTCGAGCTGCTTCTCCAGTTGAAGAATTGCTTACGATGGAAGATGAAGGAAATTCTGACATGTTGGTGGTGACCACAAAAGCTGGCCTTCTGGAGGTTGGTATCATAGTGAGCTAGTGATTCGTTCATGAACTGAGCTTATGTTCGTAGGCATTTAAAAAAATTTCAAGTTAATGCAAGAGTAACTACAAAAATAAAATGCTTTTTAACTAAAATAATACAGTCAGTGTCTTTTTTGAAATACTTAAACATTCTTAACATTCACAAGTATGTTATTGATTCCTCTGTGGCAGTATCTTATGCAGAATAGTTAATGCAGAAAATACCTATTGAATGAGTTCAGTTGAGTGAGGCCTAATGCTTTTCTTATGCTTCTTTGCACTAATCTTTCTTCTTTTGTGGTGGCCACATCTGTTCATTGTAAGTAGAGTATTACAGATTTGGGGGAATGAAGCTGGTTGGGAGCGTGGTGGAAAACAGTAAATCTAAATGTAATTACATAATTCACTTTGTTTCACTATACCATTAGCATGTTGTTTAACCATAATTTAAAAGAAAAGGTGAAAAGTTTATTATATTTTAAATTGCATATTGTGGATTCATGGCAATGGCTCCAATATAAATTTACTATGTAGATGGTCTAATAATGTCTTATGTATTAATTTTTAATAGAGAAAATAGAACATTCTTTTCTCACTTGAAGATTATTTTTCTGGGTGGTGCCTGTGGCTCAAAGGAGTAGGACACCGGCCCCATATATTGGAGGTGGTGGGTTCAAACCCGGCCCTGGCCAAAAACTGCAAAAAAAACCCCAAAAGATTATTTTTCTTAATATCTTTATACCTAAAAAAATACTATTACTATACTATAATATAGTTATTTGAGTTACTCTGATTAATTGCTTATAGTGCCTTCTGTTACAATAAGATACACTTTTTGGTAAATTTACATTCATGTTTTGTCTGTTGTAGGGCATCACTTTTACTTTATGGTCAGATGGATTTTTAAACATGTAAATATTTTATGCCTTCAATTTTACTTTGTTTACCTTCAAGAACTGAGACTAGAGGAAAAAAGACGAGGTTATAGATGTAATACTTTTATTACGGTCACACTAGATTGTTAGAAGGAACCATTTTTTATTGTGAATTCTTCTATATCTTTCCTTCCCCTTTCCAGAGAAATTCCTCTCTTATCTTAAATAGAGAAATGTAAGTTTTATAGGGTGACTAAAACATTTTGTGGTGACAACTGCCTGATGATCAAGGTTTTTAGCCTGGTATTTGAATGCTAGTCAGAGATGCTGAAACAAGCCTGCTCTTAAGACTGCAGTTAGTATTTATATTGTAGCGTTTTGAATACTTGGTAGACCACCCTGATTTTATGGCTGCCAACCGAAAAATGATGGGCATTTTGGAATCCACATGTCTCTTGCATTTTTTTCTCCAAGTAAATGGAAACATAGCGCATTCTATTTTACTACTTTATATTCTTCAAAGGGTACATTTTAAAGAAAATCTAAATTGCTGTCTCATAGGTAAATATTTCTGGGATAAAATGTTATTTTCTGACCAGTTTTTTTTGATAAATGTTTTACGTTTCTGCATTTATTAGAATCTTTAATGATTTTTATCTAAAACTGCACAAAATTAGTACAAATATGAGACATCTGGGGCCCTGCTGACATTAAAAATAGAGACATAACCCTGCAATGTGTGAACTTTCATTGAATCCTAGATTTTGAAAAAGTAAGATGTTTTGGGGATGGTAGGGAATATTTGACTATGGCCTATTTGTTGGATGAGAGAGAATTATTAATTTTCTTAGCTGTGATAAGAATACTGATTGAAAAAAGGAGACTGCTTGGTGTGAAGTACCAGGGGATAGAGTATCTGCAATTAAACCAAAGAAGGCATAAATAAGTATATAAAGGGAGATAAACTTGTCAAGATATTAATAATCAGTGAATTTAGGTGATGGGTATTCATTGTAAAATGAATGTGTGCTTGAAATAGTTCAAAATAAAATTGGAGCAGAATAGATAAGTATTTTTTATCTAATTTAGATTATTTTTAAGAATTTCTACTTAGCCTTCAGTAAACTCTTCAGAAAATATATGTGAATTAAATAATATGTAGAAAGTGATTCTTTTATAATGTTTCTATTGCACTGTTAAGAGATGTCTTCATTCTTAAGCTGTCAGAAAGTTTTCAGCCGGATTTCTTCCTAAATTAATAATATTAATCTTTGCTTGAATCTAATTTTCTGTTCACTTACTGAATGTCATTCATTTCAATCTACAAATCATTAAAAACAGGTAGGATATAAATTAAATCCAGTGATTAAATAAACTTTACTCTTGGCGTTTTGATTTGATCTGTAGAGGCAGGTAGAATGGTCAGTCTAAAAGTTATTAGTTATTTAACTTTCATAAGAGCCATTTTATAGCTTAATCAGTTTGATTCCATGATTCTGTGACTGTGGAAAATTAATTTGGAGTGTTTGTGGGAAAAACTTACTTTTACCAGCTAAGTGTACAGTGCCCCTTTGTGAAGTCTTTGCTGTGAGCATTCATTCTTCTCTGGTTAAAATCAAGACTTCTTGCTGTAAGAAAAACATTAACTTTTATTTACTATTTTATGTTCCTTAAATTAGTAAGTTTTTAGAATATTGGAGTTTAGGTTTTCCTGAAGTGATTAACTGTCAGTATTAGCGTAAAGATAAATTGCAGTAGAAATTCTGTAAGATGACCAAAGGACTGTAACAAACTGGTCAACATAAAAAACTAGGCCTACTGTACGATACATAACATGTGGGGCATATCCAGTTTGTGAAAATTAGGACAACTTGAGATGGGTGATATAGGGAGGTGGTCAACTATGGAGGTTCTATGGTATATTGTTAATATACTTCAGTCTGCATAAAATTTGCATTTTTGCTTATAAAGATTGTTTTACTTTAGCCAAATAGAGGCCTTTTATATAGCAACTGTGTATTCCTTGCTATCTTATTTAAAGAATCAAATCTTTTAATTAATAATCCTGTAGATGAAGGCCTTATATAAAATATAAGTAAGTTTATAATAGATACAAAGATCTCCCATAGGTTTGCATTTAAGAAAAGGTACAATTTAACTTTTTTTTTTTTTTTTTTTTTTGAGACAGTCTCACTCTGTCACCCTTAGTAGAGTGCTGTGGTGTCACAGCTCACAGCAACCTCAAATTCTTAGGCTTAAGCAATCTCTTGCCTTAGCCTCCCAAGTAGCTGGGACACAATGCCTGGCTATTTTTTAGAGACAGGGTCTTGCTCTTGCTCAGGCTGGTCTTGAATGTGTGAGTGTAATCCACCTGCTTTAGCCTCCCGTGTGCTGGGATTACAGGCATGAGCCACTGTGCCTGGCTAGAGCTTTACCTCTTTTTTTTTTTTTTTTTTTTTTTTTTGAGACAGAGCCTCAAGCTGTCACCCTGGGTAGAGTACCATGACATCACAGCTCACAGCAACCTCCAACTCCTGGGCTCAAGAGAGTCTCCTGCCTCTGCCTCCCAAGTAGCTGGGACCACAGGCGCCCGCCACAACGCCCGGCTATTTTTTGGTTGCAGCCGTCATTGTTGTTTTGGCGAGTCCGGGCTGGGGATTCGAACCCGCCACCTTAGGTGTATGTGGCTGGCGCCTTAGCCGGTTGAGCTATATGTGTGAGTATTACTCTAGATAAGAAAACCTAGTAATAAAGTCATTCAGGAAACTTAACATGCCTTCTTTTCAGGCATATTTAAGACGCTTTTTTTTTTTTTTTAAAAGAGACAGTTTCACTTTGTCACCCTCGGTAGAGTGCTATGGCGTCACGGCTAACAGCAACCTCCAGCTCTTGGGCTTAGGTGACTCCTGCCTCAGGTGGCCACCACAACACCCAACTATTTTTTTTGTTGCAGTTTGGCTGAGGCTGGGTTTGAACCCTCACCCTTGGTATTTGGGGCCAGCACCCTACTCACCGAGCCAGAGTCGCTGCCCTGGAAGCTTTTTGCAGGCAACTTCATAACAGATTTCTCTCATTTTATATCTTCCTTTAATATTTTCTCCTTTGTTCAACCAAAAAGTTTAAGTTTATGAATCTGAATTTTTCGAAGTGAAGGCTAAAAGAAGCCGATTGATATGAAGTAGGTAGAATGTAGAAGTTCTTTATATTAATTTCTTCACTATTTTTATTTTTTGAAATGGAAACCTAAATTTGGAGTATCATATTATAAGATTAAGAAGAACTGGGTGGCACCTGTGGTTCAAAAGGGTAGGGTGTTGGCCCCATATGCCGAAGGTGGCGGGTTCAAACCCAGTCCTGGCCAAAAACTGCAAAAATAAATAAATAAAGTCTTTAAAAAAAAAGAAAAGATTAAGAAGAACTAATTTGAGTTTTTTTGCTTTATAGTTGAAAATTGAGAAAACTATGAAAGAAAAAGAAGAATTGTTAAAGTTAGTTGCCGTTCTGGAAAAAGAAACAGCCCAACTTCGAGAACAAGTTGGAAGACTGGAAGGAGAACTGAACAATGAGAAAGAAAGATGTGACCAACTTCAAGCAGAGCAAAAGGTTGGTTGCATCTTATGTAACAGCTTGGAGTTGTTAGCATGTTCCTTAAAACTCACCTTTTTTGAGAACTGAACCAATTAAAGTTAGTGAAAACTAGATATTGAAAAAAGTAGCCTCATAGATAGACATTTATACAAGAATAGGTCAGTTCCTATTAACCTTCTGCCACAGCTGCTTTTATGCTGTAAGGCGGTTAAAATACTTATAGACATTTGGTACTAGGCTTGATGAGTTAGTTCCTGGCAACTATTTCCAGATGTTTTTCATCTAATTGTAGACTATTTGATGATTATTTTGTTTTTTGGTTTGGTAATACAATAAAAAATGATGAACATTAAATAAAGGGAAATAGGATAAAGAATTTAAAATTACTTTTCAAAAAAGCAGAATTCCATGAAATGTAGCATTAGACAAAATTTTGAAATTCTTGATGTGAGAAATGCTCTTTAGTTATCCTAAAAAACATCTAGTTAAAATTGGCACAATTTCGGCTTGGTGACCATAGCACACTGGCCAACCACATACACTGAAGTTGGCGGGTTTGAACCCAGCCTGGGCCAACTAAAGCAACAATGACAACTGCAACATCAACAACAAAAAAATAGCTGGGCGTTGCGGTGGGCACCTGTAGTCCCAGCTACTTGGGAGGCTGAGGCAAGAGAACTGCTTAAGCCCAAGAATTTGAGGTTGCTGTGAGCTGTAACACCACAGCACTCTTATCAAGGGTGACATAATGGGACTCTGTCTCAAAAAAAAAAAAAAAAAAAA
>NW_003852423.1:9899462-9900989 GCF_000181295.1 Otolemur garnettii
GAGCCGGTACAATTTCTTGAGCTAAGAAAAAGAGAAGTGCAATGTAAGCAGAAAACAGTGTGGTTTCATTAGAGATACAGTTAGAAGACAATGTTATTTCAAAGATAATGAAATAGAAGTGCTGCAGTGCTGCACTGACTTCTTTATTAGTGTTTTCATAAGAAAGTGATTTTGTAATTCTGAGAGAATTTACACAGATTAAAATTATCCGTGTTAACAATCTTATAGCTATTTGGATATACTTGTATCTGTTGACAGGATTAAGCTAGTGTTCTCTGAGAGTGGAATCTATTCTATGCCTTTGTCTTAGAAGGCCTGGAATAATTAATTGATAATTGTTAATTGAATAATTAGTACAGGGATTTTCAAACATTTTTATACTTCAGTGGAGTAGTTATATTGCACACCTTAGCAGAGGTAGTATACACTGAAGGCTTAAATTCTGAAAAGATATATCTTACTTTGTTCTATTTGTTTGAGGATTGCTCTTTTGAATTAGTGGATAAATATAATATCAAGGTATTCTGTACATTTATAAGTCTTATAAGTAACTGTAAAGTCTAATGTCTTCATTATCTTTAGCCTTTGTAGTTAAAAAATATGTATATATTCTACCAACTTCACTCTTGAGAAACACTTAATGTCCTCCAATAAACTGTAACATAGGGCTTTCTGGTTAAGGAACCACATTTTTTCATTTGAACCTTTAAAGTTGGTATACCTGTTACTAAAATACAGTGAAGTCTGATAATGTGTGCCTACTGTGACTGTTAGGACATTTAGCTATTTTTTTACTTATTTGTTGTAACTCCTTTTCTATTATGTATAGTTACTACTTTTTTCTTTTTCTTTCTTTTTTTTTTTATTAAATCATAGCTATGTACTACTTTTTTCTTCATGTTTATATAATTCTTCCATTAGTTGTGCCCGCACTTGGCAGTTTTTCTAAGTGGAATGCCAGTCTGTTTTCTTTTGTTATAAGTGAGAGGAGTGGAGGTGAGATAGAAGATGAGTCATAAGAAAGGCCCATTTCAGCATGTCCTAAGTTCATTAGATCAAGAATACACTGAAATGTGGCCCTCGATGTTTTGACTCCTAACTCCCTTGAAATTTAAGGCAAGAATGGATAAAGAGGAAAATAGAAATGGCAGAATGATGAGGCTTTTTAAATTTGTGTGAAATTACTCACATATATCATGCTGTGCCTCTGCTCCAGTTGAGAATTAGTTAAGATTTAAACAGTCTCAGATTTTCTCCACTGTCCAGGTTATAAGGGGTTAAGCATGCCAAGGCTGGCTCCCGCCTATGGCTCAGACGCCAGCCACATACACCTAAGGTGGTGGGTTCAAATCCAGCCCGGGCCTGCCAAACAAAAATGATGGCTACAACGACAACAAAAATAGCCAGGCGTTATTGTGGGTGCCTGTGGTCCCAGCTACTTGGGAGGCAGAGGCAGGAGACACACTTGAGCCCAGGAGTTGGAGGTTGCTGTGAGCTGTGATGCCATAGCACTCTACCCAGGGGGAT
>NW_003852423.1:9901009-9904733 GCF_000181295.1 Otolemur garnettii
GCACTCTACCCAGGGGGATAGCTTGAGGCTCCGTCTCAAAAAAAAAAAAAAAAAGTTTGTTTTTTGAGACAGTCTCACTCTGTCACCTGGGTCGAGTGCTCTGTCATCATAGCTCACAGCAATCTCAAACTCGGGCTTGAGCAATCCTCTTGCCTCAGCCTCCCAAGTAGCTGGGACGACAGGTATCCACCATCACGCCCGGTACCTGGCTAGTTTTTCTAATTTTAGTAGAGATAGAGGTCTCACTCTCGCTCAGGCTGGTCTCAAACTCCTGAGCACAATCGATCCACCCGTCTTGGCCTCCCACAGTGCTAGGATTATAGGTGTGAGCCATCACGCCCAGCCTTGACAAATATTTAGGTCACTTGTCTCTTAAGGGTTACATTTATAAAGACTATGTGATATAAACTATTGATCCATTTAACCAGCATGAGTAAACTACAACATACTGGCATTTGCTGAACATGAATGAAGAAGACCCAGTGACCTTCCCCAGCCTAGCAGCCCCACCCCACCCTCAGAAGGGAGCAAATCCTGCAACCACTTCCTGACATGCAGTGAGGGTGCTCACAGCAATTTCCTGAGTTCAGCTGGACCTGTAGTCTCTGTTACTCTGGAGAGTGAGGCAAGAGGGTCGTTTGAGCCCAGGAGTTTGAGGTTGCTGTGAGCTATGACCCCATAGCACCCTAGCCTGGAACAACAGAATGAGACTATATCAAATTTCTTTTCAGCCAGGCGCAGTGGGTCATGCCCATAATCCTAACATTCTGGGAGGCCGAGGTGGGTGGATTGCTTGAGTTTAGGAGCTTGAGACGAGCCGGAGCAAAAGCAAGAACCCATCTCTACTCAAAATAGAAAAACTGGGCTCCGTGCCTGTGGCTTACGAGGCTAAGGTGCCAGCCACATACACCTGAGCTGGCGGTTTGAATCCAGCCCGGCCCACCAAACAACAGTGATGGCTGCAACCAAAAAATAGCCAGGAGTTGTGGCTGGCTCCTGTAGTCCCAGCTACTTGGGAGGTGGAGGCAGGAGAATAGGTTGAGCCCAGGAGTTGGAGGTTGCTGTGAGCTTTGATGCCATAGCACTCTACCCAGGGGGATGGCTTGAGGCTCTGCTCAAAAAAAAAAAAAAAAAAAAAAACCACTCCAAGGCTAAAGCTTATTCTTTTTTGTTAAGAAAAAGTCTTTTATGAGTATTAAGTCCTCATAGCTCACAGCAACCGAAAACACTCGCAGCCTTCCCAGAAGGCGGGCTACTGGTGCCCCATGCAACACCTGGCTGTTTTTAGAGATGGGTCTTGCTTGCTCTTGGTCAGGCTGATCTTGCACTCCTGAGCTCCAGTGATCCACCTGCCTCAGCCTTCTAGAGTGGTGGGATTACAGGCCTGAGCCATTGTGCTTCTTCTAACAGACTGAGATTGAGCAAGTAGATAGGTCAGGAGATTAATAAAGCAAAACTTAGATGGTGAACTTGGTGCTCAGAAGGGGTCTTTAGCAGACGTTTTTATGGTAACTCTTTAGTCTTGATGACAGTCTAGAAGTCTGTTTCTCTGCTGCTGTTCTTGTACTGGGGCATAATCTCTGAGAAGTACTTGAAAGTGATTTTTAAAATGATACCCTATATTATAGAAGATGATGAAAGGACCTATAATGATACTTTATACATAGTAGAGTCTCCCCAAATGTAAGTACTTTATACATAGTAGAGTCTCCCCAAATGTAAGTAACTGTTATTGTTTTACTGTTTTTCCTAATGATGAAGCAGCGCAAATCATCAAAGGGGACTAAAATATAATAGTGTTAACTAGCAGGAATGGAAATTAATAATATTGCCGCCAGATTGTAAAAGTAATACATGCATAATATTAAACAATTTTAATTTATAGAAATAGATGTATCAATAATTGCTTGTGCCTGGTGATAAAATTATGTGTTTTCCAGTAGAGAGTTCCGCTTTAATGCTAGTCAGGGGGCTTCTAGTTTTTTATGAATTTGCTTATTGCCTCCAAAATTTTCATCTCCATTTTAATCAAGCAGGTCTGTTGAGTAGCTGTAACACCTCAGAAGCTTTCAAACTGTCTTAAGTTGGTTGGGTGTCACATTTCTTGACACTTGTTTTAAATTCATTCCATGGTGTGGATTCTAAAAACAATCTTAATATAATACAGAATGATTCTAGAGGTCATCTCTGAGGTACTGGGTATAGAAACTGTTGAACATCTGAAAGACTGTCATGATGTGTCGTCTACAATTTTTTTTTTAATTTTACAACTGATAACTATACTAGATCAGTTGGGACCTTCATTTTCTTCATAATAGAAGAAATTTGCATTCTGATTGTTTTATAAAATATGATTAGATTATCACCCATTCAATAATTGACAAATATTAAAACTGAATTAAATGTTTATAATTGTTTTTATAATTAAATATTTATAGATAAAATCTTTTCATCCTTTATCATTATAAAATACCACTGGAGAAAAAGCTATAATATTAAAACAGGGCTGGGTGAGGTGGTCCATTAGCACTTTGGAAGGCTGTGGTGGGAGTATCACTTGAAGCCAGGAGTTTGAGATCAGCCTAAGTAACATGGTAAGACCCCCTTTGTACAAGAAAAAATTTTAAATTAGCCTGATGTGCTGCATATCTATAGTCCTAGTTACTAAGGAGACAGAGGCTGGAGAATCACTGAGCCCCACAGTTTGGGATCTTAGTGAACAGCTATGGCAGCCCTGCACTCCCTGTTCCCCTTCGTGTTCTGCTTGTCTGATTGAGCGCTGACTAATACATTTACCATAATTCACGGACGATCCTGTGTGGTGTCAAATTTGAAATGCTAGTAATATAAATTAACATTTAAGAAATTGAATTAAAATTTCCTCCTCAAAATGGTTACAGTATGTTTTTGAAGTACTTAAGTACCCTTTAGTGTATTTTAAGTAATTTTAAGTATTCTTATAAAAAATGAACCCGGGAAAGTGCATGGACCTTGGTTACCAGCTGTATCATTTTCTTCTGGCTGAAAGGACTTCCTTTAACATGTTTGTAGCTTAGGTCTTCTGCTGGTGAATTCTTTTAGCTTTTGTATATCAGGAAAATTCTTTCCTTTCCTTTGAATTTTTGAAGATATTTTTGTTTGGTATAGAGTTCCAGATGGGCAGTTTAATTGTACTTGAGTATTTTAAAAATGTGGCTCTTCTCAAATTTGTTTTTGAGAAATTCAATGTCATTGATATTTTTTTCTGTCTTTAATGTGTGTGGTTTCCCCTCTTACTATAATATTTTTAAGGTTTTATCATTGCATTTAATGAATTATGTTGTACCTGCCTATTATTTTCTTCTTTGTTGTTGTTATGCTTGGGGTTCATCAATTCTTTTTTATCTGTGGGCTTATGGTTTTCAAGAAATTATGAAGAATTTTGGCCGTTATTTCTTCAGCTGTTTTTTCTTCTTCAGGAACCCCAGCTACAGATATGTTTTGTTGCTGGAAGTTGTCCCATAGCTCACTGATGCTCTTCATTCTTTTTTCAGTCCCCTTTTTCCTCTGTTTCATTTTGGATAGTTGATTTTACTATGTCTCAAGTTCACTGATGTTGGGCTCGGCGCCTATAGCTCAACTGGCTAAGGTGCCAGCCATGTACACCTAAGGTGGCGGGTTCGAATCCCCAGCCCGGACCCGCCAAACAACAATGACGGCTGCAACCAAAAAATAGCCGGGCGTT
>NW_003852423.1:9904869-9914805 GCF_000181295.1 Otolemur garnettii
AAAAAAAAAAAGTTCACTGATGTTTTTCTTCTGCAGTGTTTAGTCTCATTCATTATACTTTTTATCTGAGATGTTGTTTTTCATTTCTAGAAGTTTGATTTGTGTCTGTTTCGTATCGTCCATGTCTCTGTGTATACTATGTTCAGTCTTTCCTACAGCTTCTTGAACATACGGAATACACATATTAAATGTCTTTTGTCTACTAACTTGGGTCATCTGGGTCATTTCTGGATCAGTTTTGCTTGATTTTCTCCTCATCATGGGTTGTATTTATCTGACTCTGTGTATGCCTAGGAATTTTTTATTGAATGCCAGATACTGTGATTTTTACCTTGAATGATGGTGTTTTTTGTAGCCTTAAAAATATTCTTTAGCTTTGTTCTGGGATGCGGTTTGTTTACTTGGAAACACTTTGATCTCTGATGGTACCAGAGCAGCATTTAGTCTCCATTTAGTATCTCCCTACTACTAAGGACAGACTCTTCTTTCAATTAGAGAATACACATAATTGCTTTCCCTTGACTTAGGAAGTTTTCCACTCTGCCTGGTGAGGACAGGGTGTTGTTCCTGGCCTTTTCTGAGTTTCGGGCACTGTTCCCTTAAAATTGTCTTTGGGTGATTCTCCAGTCGGGGTTAATTTTCTCACATGCATATGCTGATCAGTAATCAATTCAAGACTTGAAGGGGACTCCTGGCAGATCTCTGGAGTTCTTTTTTCTTTTTATATCTATCTTTTCTGTGATACTCTGTCCTGCAAACCCTGTTCTCCCTAGCTTCATAATCTTTAACTGGTTATTCACATTTGAGAGTAATGATTTGTGGGAATTTGTAACAGTCATTTTCCAACTTTGGGTGGGAAAAACAGTCCCCTGCCTGAATCCAAAATGCCTAAATCTCTTTATCTCCTTTTGCCCCAAATTTTGTGATTGTTTTGTCTTGATATACAATGTAGTGAACTTAATCATATGTAGATTTTTTCCCTCTGTTTTAATATCACAAATATTGTGATGGTTTCTCACCAGTTTTTGTGTATCTAACACTACATAAAGAAATTTTGTGAATTCTCATAGCAATACTTAGAGATCAATTACTAGGTAGAATTATTGTGTTGATGGCCCTCAGTAATGGCCTCATCTGTGCTCTTTTTTGTTTTTTAAATACAAATTTAGGGAGTGTGAGTGCAGTTTTATGTATATAGTATAACCTCTGTATGTTTACCACTCAAGGGAGTTTTTGCCAAACAGGTCAACATATGGAGGTGGTCAGCATAAGGAATGGGGCCTTAGTACATAGTGGTTCATGTCTAGTCTGTGGAAATTAGGTCAGGGTGGTCAGCTTTGGAGTAGTGGTGAAGTCTGGCCTGAATAGTACCCAGTAGGTAATTTTTCATCATTCACCCCCCTTCAACCTTTCTACTTTCTCACCCTTCCAAGTCTTCAGTGTCTATTATTCCACTCTCTATGTCCGTGTATACACATTATTTAGTTCCCACTTGCAAATGTGAACATGCAATATTTGACTGTTTCTGAGTTATTTCACTCAGGATAATGGTGTCCAGTTCCATTCAGAAAGAGTTTTATTTTTTATTACTGAGTAGTATACACATACACAAGTGTGTGCAGGCCACATTTTTAAAAATTTGGATCATTGGTTGATGGGCACTTCGGTTGATTCCATGACTTGGCTATTATGAATTGTGCTGCAATAAACATAAAAGTGCAAGTGTTTTTTAAATATGTTTTCTTTTCCTTCAGGTACATACCCAGTGGTGGGATTGCTGACTCAAATGATACTTTTGTTTTTACTTTTATGTGAAATCTCTGAACTGTTTTCCTAGAGGTTGTGCTAATTTACACTCCCACCAACAGTGTATAAGCATTCCCTTTTCTCTGCATCTTTGCCAACTTTTGTTATTTTTTGATTTTTTAATTATAGCCATTTTGACTGGTATAATGTATCTCATTGTGGTTTTAATTTGCATTTTTCTGATGATTAGTGATGTTGAGCATTTTTTTATATGCTTGTTGGCTGCATCTTTGGAAAAATGTCTATTCTTTTGCCTAATTTTTAATGGAGTTATTTGGTTGTTGAGTTCCTCGGATTCTGGATATAAGCTCTTTGTTGAATGTGTAGTTTTCAAATATTTTCTTCCATCCTGTGGGTTGTCTACTATATCATTTTGGTATCAGAACTTCTTAATTTAATTAAGTTCCATTTGTCTATTGCCGTTTTTGTTTGCTTCGTTTGCTTTTTTTTTTTTTTTGAGACAGAGCCTCAAGCTGTCCCCCTGGGTAGAGTGCCATGGCTTCACTGCTCACAGCAACCTCCAACTCCTGGGCTCAAGCGAGTCTCCTGCCTTGGCCTCCTAAGTAGCTGGGACCACAGGCGCCCGCCACAACGCCCGGCTATTTTTTGGTTGCAGCCATCGTTGTTTGGCGGGTCTGGGCTGGATTCAAGCCTGCCACCTTAGGTGTATGTGGCTGGCGCCTTAGCTGCTTGAGCCACAGGCGCTGAGCCTGTTTCTTTTGCTTTTGAGGACTACATCATAAATTGTTTAACTAAGCCAATGTCCAGTTTTTCTTAGGTTTTCTTCTAGATGGAAGTCTTACATTTAAGTGTTGAACGTATCTTGAATTAATAGTTTTTGTATGTGATAAGAGATGTGAATCCAGTTTCATTCTTCTGCATATGGCTATCCAGTTTTCCTAACATCACTTATTAGATATGATGTCCTTTTTTTTTTTGAGACAGTCTCAAGCTCTCACCCTGGGTAGAGTGCTTTTGTGTCACAGCTCTCAGCAACCTCAAACTCTTAGGTAAGCAATTCTCTTGCCTAAGCCTCCCAAGAAGCTGGGACTGCAGGCGCCCACCACAACGCCCGGCTATTTTTTGATTGCAGTTGTCATTGTTGTTTTAGCTGGCCCAGGCCATGTTTGAACCTGCCACCCTTGGTGTATGTGGCTGGTGTCCTACCCACAGAGCTACTGGCACTGCCCTTGGTGTACATTTTTGTTAAATTTGTTAAAGACCAGTTGGTTGTAGGTGTGTAGTCTCATTTCTGGATTCTGTACTCTGTTCTGTTGATACATGTGTCTGTTTTTATACCAGTACCATGCTGTTTTGGTTACTATAGCCTTGTAATATAATTTGAAGTCATATAATGTAATATCCCCACCTGTGTTCTTTTTGCTTAAGATTACTTTAGCCATTCTGGTTCTCTTTGGTTGTTCCATATGAATTTCAGGATTTTTTTTTCTAA
This sequence comes from Otolemur garnettii, assembly GCF_000181295.1. Taxonomy (NCBI): domain Eukaryota; kingdom Metazoa; phylum Chordata; class Mammalia; order Primates; family Galagidae; genus Otolemur; species Otolemur garnettii. The sequence continues at coordinate 9,908,129 of NW_003852423.1, forward strand.
TTCTTTGAAAAATGACAATAATTTGGTAGGAATCGAGTTGAATCTGTAGATTGCTTTGGGCAGTATGGCCATTTAAAAATTTTAGCATTAGAGTTACGATGTCCTTTTGGCATGATTTATGAATAGTGACTAAATGAATATTTATTACAAACTGAAAAAAAAAAACAATATTACAAACTGAAGTATTTTTCAAAAACTATGTTGTAGATTTTGCTCTTTTAATGTTTTTAAAAGGAAACATAATTCTCAGTTATTTGATATGCATCAGAGCTCGTAGCCATATCTTTTGTAGCCTTTTCATGCTAAGAAAGACTTAGCTTGTTAAAGATACTTTTGCTTAGCTCAGACATGAAAACAGGCCTGGATGCTGAGAAGCTGTCAGATACCTTTATTGGTACCAGAGAAAGATTATGTGACTTAATTAATTTATTTGTAATTCACTAGAAAGGTAACTAGCTCATAGATAAAGTGATTAGTTCATGTTTTGCATTCAGTAAATTATAAGTTTTTTCTTTTTCTTTTCTATTTTTGAGACAGAGTCTCACTTTGTTGCTCCTGGTAGAGTGCTCTGGTGTCACAGCTCACAGCAACCTCAAATTCCTGGCCTTAAGTGATCCTCTTACATCAGCCTCTCAAATAACTGGGGCTACCCACACATGCCACTATGTCCAGCTAATATTGCTATTATTGTGGAGATAGGCTTCACTGATTTTTACTCAGGCTGGTCTTAAACCTGAGCAGAAAGGTTTTTTTCTTTTTCTCATAGATTTTAAGACAGAAGTTTAGACACTTGGTCATCTTCTCATGAGTTACTCAATTGTCTTGACTGATGTGATACTTTTAAAATATTTGAATTAGAGTAGAATATTCTATTTTAAATAGAAATACGTTTAGTTTATTGCATTTACTATCTTTTCTATATTTGTTTAGTATCTTTGAATATTAGTTTAGGCCTGATCACACTAGCAAGAACATTTATTTTGGTACTTTGATGGCATACACTGATGTATGCTAAAGGGAGTGGGTTTTAAATATTGATAGTAAATATGAGACCTGATGTGTTAGTGGGGTAATATTGAAAAGGGAAATGTGAAAAAGGAAAGTGACTAATAAAAGAAAATTAGTTTTTGTCGCTGGCCTTCTGGTGGAGAAGTTGGTAAAATCAATAATTAGGGTACATACATGAAAACTTTGGGGGGGTGATGAGGAAATAGATATGAATTAATAATTGATTAACTTAGCATGTGAAAACTCATTATTTTGAATTAAAAGTTTGTTTTGATAAGTACGGATGCGTATAGTTGTACATAATTATGGGGGTACATACTGAAAATTGACATATTAGAATTTCAGGTTTATTTTGTAGTCATAACTTACAAATTTTGGAGGGGACAAATTTGAGAATAAAATTTTAAGAATACATAGTGTTTAAGATACACAAATTTGCCTTAACCAATTACATTTCAATGTTTCTCAAAATACCTTGTTGTTCTTAGGGTCTTATTGAAGCATCACAGTCCTTAAAAGTGGAAAATGAAGAGTGTAAGAAGAGATACAGTGATGCTACATCCAAGGCTCTCCAGCTTGAGGAGGATATTGTGTCAGTGACACATAAAGCAATTGAAAAGGAGACTGAATTAGACAGGTATTTCTGGTGCTTTTAAAAAATAATTTCCATGTTTAGAAAAGTTTTATGTCTAACACATAATGTTATTTGTTCTTAACTAATGTTACTTTATCTTAACTCAGTTTAAAGGACAAACTCAGGAAGGTACAACATGAAAGAGAACAACTTGAATGTCAGTTGAAGATGGAAAAGGATGAGAAGGAACTTTATAAGGTAATTTATTCTTCCCACTTTTATTAGTTGTCTGTTGCTCCCCCAAACTTAAGGGCTACAGCAGTGGTTCTCAACCTTCCTAAGGGGCTGCGGCCCTTGAATACAGTTCCTGTGAGTTGCGACCCACAGGTTGAGAACTGCTGGGCTACAGGTTAGGAATTTGGGAACAGCTTAGCTAAGTGGTTTTGGCCACTGATGTCTTTTGTAGTTATCGTTAGGATGTTGGCAAGGGCTGCAGTCACCTAAAGGCTTGATTAGAAATGGAGCGTCTCCTTTCACGATGTCTCATTTACCTGGCTTTTGGCAGGAGACCTTTATCTCTTCTCTCATGGGCTCTCCTTATGCTACTTGATGTCCTCACTGCATGGCAGCCAACTTTTCTGACAGTGAGTGATCCAGGAGAGAGCAAGGCAAAAGTCAGAATCAAATTGTGTGTTGCCCCTAAGAGTTACAGTTTTTAGGATATTAATTTGCTGCTATTTTAGTTACATGGGTCACTATGAAAGTTTTGAGACAGACTGTGTTATAGTTCAGTGTTTTACTTCCAAGAAACACAATCAACTGTCTCCTTTCTGATTCATTCATACAAGTTTCAACTCGCTTGGCTTATCAGTGCTGCTGAGAGGGCTTCATTTGTTTCTGTCTACGTGGATTTTTTTCTTGATTCTTGTGCATCTTAAAGCTTTCATAAGGACCCATATGCTTAGGTACTATGTAAGTCAGAGAAGTTTATCAGAATTTAAATAACCAAGTATTCTCTCCTTTTAAAGACATATATATGTGCCTTGGAGAAAACATTAAGTTACTTCGATGATTATGTTTAGAGTTTGACTTTTGGAGTAATCTTCAGAGAATGTCACTTTGCAAAAATATTTTCACAGCTTACAAGCCTTCTTGTTCTGAAATTTTTCTTTTTCAACCAGTTCTGAAATACAAGGTGCTTAACCTAGTTGTCAATAATATGGGTTCAAATTGAGACTTATTTTCTTAAGTGGCTAATAAGCATTTCCTGAAAACAGTTCCAGATAAGGAATTTTAAAAACATTGTGAGTTAAGTCAGCTCATGTTAAGTCACTTTGATGATTGCGAAAATTAGGTAACTCTTTTAAAAGCGATGCTACAGATGTATTGGCTGTTGGCATCTTCAGAGAATCAGGAGTTGTATTTCATCGTTGTGAACAGGATTAATTCTTCAGCATTTCATACATTTAAAGAGTAAAGTGCAAGAAATATGGTTAATTCACTTATCTCTAGTACTTCCAAGCAAAGGAGGATATGCTGATAGTAGACATTAGGTGTCTGTCCTCTTTATAATTCCAGTTAATGGAATTTGATTTGTATATCTGTTATGAGCAAATCAGGAGCTCCAGAGTTCATGAGATAATCAACATAGTTGGGTTAGTCAACATACATATTTATAGGCACATGGGAAGTAAGTGACATAGTAGTTTTCACACGCAAAAACATGGAATTGCTTCAGATGTGGTTTTTGAATATACCCCTTCTAGTTTTCCAGCTCTGGTCATGCCCTCATATTTAAATGTGCCTGTAACATAATTGGTTTCTTCAAAAGAGCAACCAAATCCATTTATATTTTTAAAGAGAGCCTGAAACCATTAAGCTACAGAAAAAGACTGTAGAGATCAGGTAATATAGTTAGACCTTGGGATAATTTCTATGGAAAATAAAAATGCTTAGGAAAGCCATGTTCTGCTTTTTCATGCTTACCTAGTCATTTGGCAGAATCTGGATCTCTTGACACTTAGTGTAATATGTCTTTTCTTCCTTTATTTTTGGGTTATAGATAATGGTATTTTAAATTTTGACTAATTTAGATTATGGAATTAGAATATTCTTGGCATTTTCAAATGCTTTTCAGGTACATTTGAAGAATACAGAAATAGAAAATACCAAGCTTATGTCAGAGGTCCAAACTTTAAAGAATTTAGATGGGAACAAAGAAAGCATGATTGTTCATTTCAAGGAAGAGATTGGCAGACTGCAGTTCTGTTTGGCCGAAAAGGAAAATCTGCAAAGGACTTTAATGCTTACAACCCCCAGTAAAGTAAGTGGTTTTGCAATATGTATTTAAAGATTGTGAAACAGGTCTCTGTTAAATGTGCACAATATGATTGTTTTTATTTTTAAGCCCCCTCAATATTTTGATAAAGTACAAACCTACAAAAAAGTTAGAAAAACAGAACAATGAATATCTCTGTACCTTAAAATACTTTACCATTCTTTGTTTTATCTTCTCCATTTTATATGCCTCCTCTCTTCCTGAGTCATTTAAAAGTCATTTGCAGGCCAGGCCTAGTGACTCATGCCTATAATCCTGCCACTCTGGAAGGCTGAGGCAGTTGGCTTGCTTGAGCACAGAAGTTCCACATCAGCCTGAGCAAGAGCAAGACCAAGACCTGTCTCTACTAAAAATAGAAAAATTAGCTGGGCATTGTGGTGGGGGCCTGTAGTCCTAGTTATTCAGGAGGCTGAGACAAGAGGATTGCTGCAGCCCAAGAGTTTGAGGTTGCTGTGAGCTGTGACATCACAGCACTCTACCCAGGGCAACATAGTGAGGCTCTTGTCTTTAAAAAATAAATAAACAAACAAATCATAAGTAAAAGACAGAAATTTTTTTTTTTTTTTTTGAGACAGAGTCTCACTTTGTCACCCTGGGTAGAGTGCTGTGGTGTCACAGCTCACAGCAACCTCAAACTCTTGGGCTGAAGATTCCTCGTGTCTCAGCCTCCCAAGTAGCTGGGACTTCAGGTGCCTGCCACAACACCAGGCTGTTTTTTGGTTGCAGTTGTCATTGTTGTTTAGCAGGCCAGGATTGGGCTCTAACCTGCCAACTTTGGTATACATGGCTGGTGCCCTGCTGACTGAGCTACAGGCGCCGAGCTGAAAAGACAGAATCTTGCTGTCTTGCCCAGTGGCTATTCGCAAGTGTACTCACAGCCTCCCTAAGTAGCTGGGACTATATTCCAAGTTACTGTTTTAGTGTAGCAGATTGCAAATTCAAACATGAGAAATATATTTGATTATTTGTTATTTACTAAGATGGCAATAGTTTCTCTAAGCTTCTTTTTCCTATTTAAGCAAGACATCTGTAAGGAAAAGGATAGTTATTAAAAAATGACTACTGGCTCCGCGCCTATAGCTCAACCGGCTAAGGCGCCAGCCACGTACACCTAAGGTGGCGGGTTCGAATCCCCAGCCCGGACCCGCCAAACAACAATGATGGCTGCAACCAAAAAATAGCCGGGCGTTGTGGCGGGCGCCTGTGGTCCCAGCTACTTGGGAGGCAGAGGCAAGAGACTCGCTTGAGCCCAGGAGTTGGAGGTTGCTGTGAGCTGTAATGCCATGGCACTCTACCCACGGGGAAAGCTTGAGGCTCTGTCTCAAAAAATAAATTAAAAAAAAAAATGACTACTAATGGCTAGAACTTAATAAAAGATTATAAAAACAATGCAAAGTTATAGAAAATTCAAACAGTACATGAGGATACAAAATTAAAGAACCCTCATCCCTTTTCATCTAAGTCATTGTATAATTTTTTTTTGTAGAAATCTTCTATGAGTATTCACAAATAGAGAACACAAAGGAGAATACATATAGTGTTCTAAAACTTTTAAAAAAATGTATAGTATGTCTGGATATCTTGTACTATGAGTACCACATGTAGATCTTCCTTGCACATTGTATGCCTTCTTTTCATTTAATTGCTGTGTAGTATGTAACTGTTTTTAGTTGTTTATAATCTTTAGCTTTTGTAAGCGTGCTGCCATAAGTGTCCTTGGACAGATATCTAGGCACAAGTATAAATCTGTGGAATATATTTCGCCAAGTGGAATTGCTTGGCCAATGAATTTTTAATAGTTATTAATATTTTCAATTTGCCTTTCAAAATATGCTTTATTGATTTTTATTCCCACCAACAGTATGTGAGATACATTATTGTAATGACTGCATAGACTTTCATTATGTAGAAATAATATATCATAGTTTCATAGCTTATTTCAATAAATTATCATATTAGATATTTTAGGTTCTTAATAAATTTTTTTTTTTTTTTTTGAGACAGAGTCTCAGTTTGTCACCCTCCATAGAGTACAGTGGCGTCACAGCTCACAGCAACTTCTAACTTTTGGTCTTAAGTGATTCTCTTGCCTCAACCTCCCAACTAGCTGGGACTACAGGCGCCCACCACAGTTGGCCTGGCTATTTTTTGGTTGCAGTTGTCATTGTTGTTTAGCAGGCTTGGGCCAGCTTCGAACCCTCCAGCCTTGGTGTATGTGGCTGGTGCCTTAGCTCACTGTCAGCTACGGGTGCCTAGCCTCTTAATAACTTTTCTTTGAATATTTTACTAAATCCCTGTAAAGCTAAACTCAGGACCAACCTTTTAATAATTTTCTTAGAAATTTATGAAAATAAAATTACTAGAAAAAGAAAAAAAATTGTTAGATCAAAAGCCATGAGAATTTTTAAGATGTTGATGTGTGTTACAAAAATGTAATAAGAAAGGTTGTGCCAGGATGGGCTCAGTGGTTCACATCTGTAATGCTAGCACTCTGGGAAGCTGAAGTGGGAGGATTGTTTGAGGCCATCTTGAACAAGAGCAAGACCTTATCTCTTCAAAAAATAGAAAAAATTAGCCTGGCATAATGGCACATGCCTGTAGTCCCAGCTAATTCAGTCCCAAGGAGGCCCACCCCCAAGAGGTGTATCATATATACATCAAGACCCTCCCACCCACTCCCTCCTCCCCTCTTCCCGCTCCCTCATTCCCGTACACCCCACCTTGTATTAGATCATCTACTGCCTTCATATTAGAATT
>NW_003852423.1:9915615-9934660 GCF_000181295.1 Otolemur garnettii
CCTCCAACTCCTGGGCTCAAGCGAGTCTCCTGCCTCAGCCTCCCAAGTAGCTGGGACTACAGGCACGCCACAGTGCCTGGCCATTTTTTGGTTGCAGCCATCATTGTTGTTTGGCAGGCCTGGGCTGGGGGATTTGAACCCGCCACTTTTTGGCTGGCGCCTTAGCTGCTTGAGCCACAGGCACCGAGCCTCACAATTTTGGTTATTATAACTTGAGCTGTAATAGTCTAGTGAATTATTAAGAGGCTAATGTTCTTATAAAAGTTCTATTTTTTTCTTCTGGGTAGATGCCCAGCAGTGGGATTGCAGGATCAAATGGGAGGTTTAATTTGAGTTTTTTGAGGAGTCTCCATAGTTCCTTCCAAAAAGATTGTGTTAGTTTACAGTCCCACCAGCAGTATAAAAGTGTTCTCTTCTCTCCATATCTACACCACCATCTGCAGCCTTGACACTTTGTGATGTAGGCCATTCTTACTGGGGTTAGGTGATATCTCAGGGTGGTTTTGATTTGCATTTCTCTGATGATTAGGGGTGATGAGCATTTTTTTCCATGTGTTTGTTAGCCGTTAGTCTGTTGTCTTTAGAGGAGGTTCTAATCCCTCATGCCCAGTGATGTATAGGATTATTGGTTCTCTATAGATCCTAGTTATCAAGCTTTTGTCTGATTCATAATATGCAAATATCTTTTTCCATTCTGAAGGTTGTCTCTTTGCTTTGGTTGTTGTTTCCTTAGCTATACAGAAGCTTTTCAGTTGAAGTCCCTTTTGTTTTATTTTTGTTGCAATTGCCACGGAAGTCTTCTTTATAAAATCTTTCCCTAGGCTGATATGTTCAAGTGTTTTCCCCACACTTTCTTCAAGGATTTTTGTTGTTTCTTGCCTCAGTTTTAAATCTTTTATCCATCTTGAGTCCATTTTTATAAGCGATGAAAAGTGCAGATCTAGTTTCAGTCTTTTACCTGTGGTTACCCAGCTCTCCCAACACCATTTACTCAACATAGAAATATGGATTCTCTTTCCTGGTGTATGCTCTTGTTTGATTTATCAAAGAGCTGGTAGCTGTAAGATATTAGTTTCATCTCATGGTTTTCTATTTGGTTCCAAATGTCTATGTCTATTTTTGTACCAAGACCATGCTGTTTTGATCACTATGACTTTGTAGTACATCCTAAAGTCTGGTAGAGTGATGACCCCAGCTTTGTTTTTATTACGAAGAATTGCCTTGGCTATATTCGTTTTTTCCTAGTAACATACAAAACGAAGAATCATTTTTTTTCCAAACCTTGAAAATACGATGTTATATTAACTAGGATTGCATTTAATCTGTAGGTTGCTTTGGGAAGTATAGACATTTTTACAATGTTGATTCTTCCCAGCCCTGAGGATGGTATGCTCTTCCACTTTTTAATTATCTTCTATTTCTTTTCTTAGGGTTTCAGTAATTTTATTTGTAGAGGTCTTTCACCTCTTTTGTTATGTATATTCCTAGGCATTTCATTTTTTTTGAAGCTAGTGTGAAGGGAATTGTGTCTCTAATTAGTTTCTCAATTTAGCTGTTAATGGCATATACAAGCCTACTGATTTATGTACATTGATTTTATATCCTGAGATATTACTGTATTTTTGATCACTTCCGGGAGTCTTGGCGGTTGAGTTTTTGGGGTTCTCTAAGATCATTTCATCAGCAAAGAGAGTTTGACCTCCTCTACCCACATTTGGATGCCCTTTATTTTCTTCTCTTGCCTGATTGTATTTGGCTAGAACTTCCAGCACTATGTCGGATACTGGTGGTGATGGAGGACAACCTTGTCTGGCTCCAGTTCTAAGTAGAAAAGCTTTCAATTTTATACCATTAAGTATAATATTAGTTGTGGGTTTGTTGTAGATGGCTTCGATCAGTTTAAAAAAATGTGCCACCTATGCCTGTGTTCTTAAGTGTTCTAATTAGAAAAGGATGCTGGATTTTATCGAATGCTTTTCTTGCATCTCATATGATATGAGAAGATCATATGGTCTTTGTTTTTGCTTCTGTTGATGTGGTGAATTATGTTTATAGACTTATATATGTTAAACCAGCTGTGCGTCCCTGGGATGAAACCTACTTGGTCGTGATGTATGATTTTTTTTTTTTTTACGTGTAGCTGTAATCTCTTGGCTAGGATTTTATTGAGAATTTTTGCATCTATATTCATTAGTGAAATTGGTCTGAGGTTTTAATTGGGTCTTTTCCTGGTTTTGGTATCAGGGTGATGATTGTTTCATGGAACATGTTGGGGAGGATTTCTTCCTTCTCAACTTTTTGGAGTGACTGCAGTATGAGTATAAGCTCTTCTTTGAAGGTTTGGTAGAATTCTGGTGTGAAGCCATCTGGACCAGGGTCATAGTGATCAAAACAGCATGGTATTGGCACAAAAATAGAGACATAGACATTTGGAACTAAATAGGAAACCATGAGATGAAACTAACATCTTACAGCCACCTGATCTTTAATAAATCAAACAAGAACGTAACTGGGGAAAAAAGAATCCTTATTCTATAAATGGTGGGGGAGAGCTAGATAACCACATATGAAAGACTGCAAGAGGACCCTCACCTTTCACCACATACAAAAATTGATTCAAGATGGGTAAGAGATTTAAATGTAAGTCATGAAACAACAAAAATCCTTGAAGAAAGTGTGAGGAAAACACGTGAAGGTAATCACCTGGGGAAAGATTTTGTGAAGACTCCCGTGGCAACTGCAACAACAACAAAAGTAAACAAACGGGACTTAAACTAAACATAAAAAAAAAGCATGAACATAAAAAAAATTCCATGTTCATGCCTTTGGCCTTTTATTTAGTTTTTGGATTGAGTTCCTCCTTATTGATTAGAGAAGTTGCTTATATCAGAGTAGTATTATGTCTTTTTTTGAATACATTACAAATAATTTCTTCTAGTTCTCTTTTTCTCTTGATGTAATAGAAGTTGACAGTATCTGTATAGTTAGATCTATTAGTGTTTTGTCTACAAAGATCTTGTATATGTCAGTATTAAATAATTTCATTTCTTTTTGCAGGGCTAACAGTTTAATAACCAAGATTGGGGTGCAATTTTTCTGATTTAACATTATATTTGGTACCAGAATTAGAAATGGGAAAATTGAATAAACTATATTTATTGTACTTATAATGTCTAGTTAATATTAAAAGAAATAATTTCATCATGGCAATTTTAACTTTTTAAAGATACTGTACTTTTAGATTTATTAAGAGGTGCTAATTACTTTTCATTTTCCCAGTACTTGGTCTTTACTACTGGCATACCAGTAATTTGTTTTGAAACTAATTCCTAAATCTATTCTGTCTTTTCATAATCATCTGAAATGTTAGCTTAATATTTTATTGGACGTATTTTAGGTTAAAAAGTAGGAAGCCTCTTTGAATCAAACTTTGCAGTGTTATGGAGAAGTTTTTTTTTTTTTTTGAGACAGAGCCTCAAGCTGTCCCCCTGGGTAGAGTGCTGTGGCATCGCAGCTCACAGCAACCTCCAACACCTGGGCTCAAGCGAGTAGCTGGGACCACAGGCGCCTACCACAACACCTGGCTATTTTTTGGTTGCAGCCATCATTGTTGCTTGGCGGGCCCGGGCTGGATTCGAACCTGTCACCTTAGGTGTATGTGGCTGGCGCCTTAGCCACTTGAGACACAGGCACTGAGCCATGGAGAAGTTTTTGAAATTATTTTTACTGGTCTTTATAAACGATGAAGGTCTATAGTTTCAGCTGGTTCTAGGGGACAAGATCTTTCATTTGAGCCTTTTAGCCAGGTCTTTTAAGCATTGGATATTTCCTGTATTTTATTTCCTCATGTATATAAAGTAATAGCAGTGATATCCAGTACCTGTGTACTTCTGCATATATGGGGAATCTTAAAAAGTCACATGTTGAATTTCTTTTTTTTTTTTTTGAGACGGAGCCTCAAGCTATCCCCGCTGGGCAGAGTGCCATGGCATCACTCTCACAGCAACCTCCAACTCCTGGGCTCAAGCGAGTCTCCTGCCTCAGCCTCCCAAGTAGCTGGGACCACAGGCACCTGCCACAACGTCTGGCCATTTTTTGGTTGCAGCCATCATTGTTGTTTGGCGGGCCCAGGCTGGGGATTCGAACCTGCCACCTTAGGTGTATGTGGCTGGCGCCTTAGCCATTTGAGCCACAGGCGCCGAGCCACATGTTGAATTTCTTATGGGCATACACACCATCTAAAGTCATGAATAGAAAAGCAATATTTAAACTTTTGGATCTGTTGAAATATATGTAGAAATTGTTTCTGGTTCTGTTTTTTACTTGAATGGTTCAATTACAAGTATATTTACCTTCTGTCTCCAGGAAGATACATTTTTTCTAAAGGAACAACTTCGTAAGGCAGAGGAACAGGTTCAGGCAACTCGGCAAAAAGTTATCTTTCTGACTAAAGAACTAAGTGATGCTGTCAATGTGCGGGACAGAACGATGGCAGATCTACACACCGCACGCTTGGAAAATGAGAAAGTGAAAAAGCAGCTCGCTGATGCAGTTGCAGAGCTTAAACTAAATTCTGTGAAAAAAGATCAGGTAAAGCAAGTTAATTTTTAATTTCCATGTTGATTAAAAAAACACAAGCTCACAAAAGAGTGAATTGTGTTAAAATAAGTCAGGTCAGATCCATATTAGAGAATTCAAATTTCCGTTCATTTTGTCTAGCCATTGTAATTTATTGTGTTGAAATTAATATATGCTTTAAGAAAATCTATGAATTTCCTAATAGAAAGAGGTTCTGTATTATTAATTAAATGTATTGATGTCAGATATATATTGCTTTGTTTAAAATTTATTTACTAGTTATATAAAATGGTGTGATGATTATTTGAGAGTAATAATTACTCCTTAGGAGGTGGCTTTTTTCCCTCTATCCTTACTCCTAAGAATCTAAGTCTGGATTTTTAGGAGAGCTAATGTTGTTCTGTGGCCACAATCCTGAAACAAATATTAACACATTGTTGATTGGCAATTTTATGCAGAAGTTATCCCATGTCACTGGCTGTTATTATGGTGATGCTATCAAGAAAGCTTTTATAATATCCTACATCACCCTGTGGGTTTTTTGTTTGTTTGTTTGTTTTGCAGTTTTTGGCTGGGGCTGGGTTGGAACCCACCATCTCCAGTATATGGGGCTGGTGCCCTATTTATTTGAGCCACAGGCACCGCCCATCACCCTGTATTTTTAAAATAGCAGTAGCTCATGCAAGTACAAACACAAGTTAACTTGCAATCCTCTGTGCATGAAAACATAAGTTAACTTGTGACTGCATCAACACTATGGTAAACCAGGAAAAAAAGTAAAGTTGGGATTTGCTACAACATTATAACGTATCAGATTTTTATTTTTCTCTTAGAGTATTTGTTTCTTTCTTAGGAAAAGACTGATACACTGGAACATGAATTGAGAAGAGAAGTTGAAGATCTGAGACTACGTCTTCAGATGGCTGCAGATCACTACAAAGAAAAATTTAAGGAATGCCAGCGACTCCAAAAACAAATAAACAAACTCTCAGACCCGACAGTAAGTATTATTGAATTCATATGAAGCAACATGTTTTCTTTATCAGTATTTTTGTTTGTAAATCAAATTTATAATATTTTAAATATCAGTCTTTTAAATATTCATTTCTGTTTGATTTCAAGTCATTGGCCTAATATTATAATGGCAACTCTTTTTAAAACTAGAAATCTAGAGTTCTCATTTACTAGATAACTAACAAAGGAAGCAAGGGCAGTAGCAAGTTAAAATTTAAAAAAGGAGAAAGATCCCTGTTTTTCATCAGCCCATTTTCCTCTAAGTTCTTGATGAATATCTTTGTCACTTAAATTCAATACATATTATTGTATCTCTCATGACAGGGACACCTGTCCTCATTGGAGTAGTTCACCAGTGAACTATGGTATTAGATGGTTTCTGAGTTGTTATTGGCAAATTCTTGTGTGTTGCTTATGTCCTATATTAGAAGGAGTTAAAGAGTGTTAGCTGATTCTTTTGTATTGCATTTGGGATTAAGTAGGCAGATTTGTATGTAATAAAGCAGAGAAAATGGTTTTGTTATGAGTTACATGTATATATTAATGTGGGTTTTTGAATTGTACTTAAAATATAAGGCTTACTATATAAAGAACTTCTGGAAATGTAGAAGAGACATTTAAAACTTGGAAAGTATCACCACAGTTTTCTTATACCATATGATACAGATGATATTTTTTCCTGGTCTTCTTCAAGTCAGGAGACAAAGAAGCAAGGAGTACATGTAGTAAAGGAGGAAGGCTTTGTGAAAGAAACAAAAATTGTATTTTAAATTTGACTCATGTATAGATTTTGGTTTGTAGTAGAAAACTTGTGAGATTTTGAGATTTCTGTGTATGGCTGGTTTGGGGGGTGTTTTGATGATTTCATAAGAAAAAGCAAAAAAATATTTCTACAGCATTTAGGTCAGTTAGGAAAATGATGTGTATAACTTTAGGCTTTGTTGGATGTTAAGACAAGCATTTTCAGTGGACTTTTCAGGATTTCTTTTTATGATTATTATTTGCATTGCTATTAGAAGAAAGACATAGGGGCTCGGTGCCTGTGGCTCAAGTGGCTAAGGCACCAGCCACGTACACCTAAGGTGGCGGGTTCGAATCCAGCCTGGGCCCACTAAACAACAATGATGGCTGCAACCAAAAAATAGCCAGGTGTTGTGGCGGGCGCCTGTGGTCCCAGCTACTTGGGAGGCTGAGGCAGGAGACTCGCTTGAGCCCAGGAGTTGGAAGTTGCTGTGAGCTGAGATGCTATGGCACTCTACCCAGGGGGACAGCTTGAGGCTCTGTCTCAAAAAAAAAAAAAAAAAAAAAGACATAGGATTTATTCAGTGAACATTTTGTTGTTAATGTTTTTCGTAGATCAATAATAATAGTGTCTTCACAAAGAAAATTGGGACTCAACAGAAAGTGAATGATGCTTCAGTAAACACAGACCCAGCCACTTCTGCCTCTGTGACAGACAGAAAGCCATCACCTTCTGGAGGTAAACATCTTTAAGACTTTTTGTGTAGCGTCCTTCCTTAAAGGTGGTTTATTTACAGTGCCTTCTTTAGTGTGTAAGAATTTCAGGACACTTATCAAAAAATCCTTATGAGTGAGGGAAGGAGGCAAAGGGAAAATAAATAAAGGAATAAATGTAAAATAAAGTCGTGCGTATGGTGATACACTAAATGTGAGTGTAATTAATACATCCCTTCATGAGAATATTCAAAGTGTTAGACATGAGCTAGTGCCTTTGACTTACTTGCTTAGGTTATACTTGTATTGTCAAATTTGCATAAAAGTGAAAAAAATACAGTACAGGTGAAAACCTAGGATTCGAATTTCATGTTGAAGTATTCAACTTGTATCTCTCTCTGATCTGTTCTATAAATAAATTAAAAAAACAAATTTAACTTATCAGCCAACAGGTAAACTTTTTTAAAAAATTATTTTTTATTAAATCATAACTTTGTACATTGATGCATTTATGGGGCTCAGGGTACTGCTTTGATATACAATGTGAAATGTTTACATTGAACTAAGTAACACATCCATCACAATTATACTCATTTCTTAATAGTTTTGAAATGTACCATTGCATCATGTACATTAGGCCAACAGGTAAACTTAATGAAGGAAGAAGTAACCTACTGATTCAAAACAGCTTGGGAGGTATGGTAGATGAATGTGTGACTATGGAACAACAACCAAAAAAATGAGAGAAACATGAAAATAGGATTCCCCCCTTACAAAATTAAAATGCCAGAAATAAAATGCTTACAAATTCCATAGATTTAATGGAATAAAAAATAAAAATTCAATTCTTGGCTTTTGTTCTATACAAAGTGCTAAGAGGAAGTATATTTCCTTGATTAGTGTGTGGGGTAATTGGTGCTTTAGTCTTTTTAAATGTAAATATCCTGGACTGTTAAATATTTAATTTAGGTTCAGCCCCTGTAGGATAGGATCTAGCTTTCCCATTTCTGTGTACCCTCCATAGTGCTCTAGTGTGGTATTAGAGTATATTTACTTAATGAACAACTTAGTGAATTGTAATGAAGGACTAGGCCTGTTTAACTTTCAGATATATGAAAAGTATGCACAGATCTGTTTTTGTTTTCCAGGTCAGCTTTCCTTAGTGTTTGTATATTTAATGGGTGGCCTAAGACAACTCTTATTCTTCTAATTTGGTGGGGGTGAGGGGAGGTTGGACACCTTGATTTAAAACGTATCTCAGCCAGAGAGGTTGTTCAGAAGTCTCCCTGGACAACATAGTGAAACTTTGTCTCTGGTGGCTCACGGGACCACTGGGAGGTGGTCTTTGTCTCTGGTGGACTCACGGCCTCTGGAAGGCCGAGGCAGGTGGATTGCCTAAGCTGATAGGTTTGAGACCATTCTGAGCCAGAGCAAGACCTTGACTCTAAAACTAGCTAGGCATTGTGGCAGGTGCCTGTAGTCCCAGCTGTACTTAGGAGGCTAAGGCAAGAGGATCACTTGAGCCCAAGAGTTTGACTCGGTGCCTGTGGCTCAAATGGCTAAGGCGCCAGCCACATACACCTGAGCTGGCAGGTTCGAATCCAACCCAGGCCCACCAAACAACAATGATGGCAGCAACAAAGAAATAGCCAGGCGTGGCAGAAGCCTGTACTCCCAGCTACTTGAGAGGCAGAGGCAGGAAAATCGCTTGACCCCAGGAGTTGGAGGTGCACTCTACCCAGGGCAACAGCTTGAGGCTCTGTCTCAAAAAAAAAAAAAAAAAAAAAGAGTTTAAGGAGCTATTCTACTGAGGGTGACAAAGTGAGACTCTGTCTCAAAAATAAAAAAAATAATAATTAAAAAAAAGGTAATCTCAAAGATACGGTTTTGCTACTTCTCCTGTCTAGTTAATAAGAATAATTTTTGTGCCATTTTAGAACTATTTTTAGCCTATTTTTAAAAAGATAGAATGAGCCTTTCATTATTGAATATAAACTTATTTCTGGACAAATTGACATTTAAAAATCTTCACCTACAGTTTATATAGTTCCTTCTTTGTTTATTTAGGATATGAATAAATGTTTCTCTCCTTCAGTATTCAGTATGCAATATACTGACCTTTAAGTTATTTTGAACTGGAAGGTAACATAAAGGGCAAAATACTTTTAAACAATCTCATTTTCTGCCTTGTTACAGCAGAAGCAGAGTTTGATGTGGTAACAAAGGGGCAAGTCTGTGAAATGACCAAAGAAATTGCTGACAAAACAGAAAAGTATAATAAGTGTAAACAACTTTTGCAGGTAGGTTAAGCTCTCTTGTAAGTGAAAGACAGACTTATCAAATGTAAATGTCTGGGCTTGTCTTTATTGTTTTGATTGGGATCCTGGGGTTTCTTTTCCATCTGCATGTAGTGTTATTTAGTTTTGTTTTTTTGCTTTTGGGATGATTTGGGGCGTGGGGGGGGGGTCGTTTACCTGTTCATATAGGCTGGTATGTAAAACCATGATCCTAAAGTCTTTCTTTTCAGTTAATAAAATATTCTTGTTTGGATAATGGACAAGTAGTTAATTGAAGTTGGGAATTATTGTATCATTTTATTCCAAAAATTCATGGGGATATTTGAACTTCATAAAGAAGTATTCTTTTAATTTAATTTTATTTATTGTTGATTGATTGGAGACAGAATGTTGCTTTCTCTTAGGCTGGATGGCAGTGGCACCGTCACATCTTACTGCAACCTCAAATACCTGGTCTCAAGTGATCCTCCTGTGTCAGCTTCTGGGTACCATACCTGGCTAATTTTTTCTGCTTTTGGTAGAGCCAGGGTCTTGCTGTTGCTCAAGCTGATCTTAAGCTCCTAGCCTCAAGCAATCCTCCTGCCTTGGCCTCCCACAGTGAAAATACTGTTCCACATCTGGGTTCATCTGCCTGCTGCCCAAGAGAAAACTAAGGTCCAGAAATATAGCAGGGTTTACAGCACAGTGGGAGGTACTGGCATAGAACCGGGGTGAGGGTCTGTAGGAAAGGAGAAGAGGCCAGTGCAGTGACAAGGAAAGACTTTCATAGAGGGGGAATGGAGACTGACCAGATGTCAGCTCACTTCTTTTTATTTACTGTAATAATAGCAAAGAATTTACCATATCTTAAAGTAACCAAATTTACACAGTGGAAAAAGGGAATGCTAACCACAGGAATTGTCTCTTATGATCTTATTTACTTTGATTATTTTAAACAGTATCATTCAAACTTCAGTTTTGTAACCTTTTTGTGGTAGCATTCACTCCTAGAAAGGACATGGGAAAATGTTTCTTTTCTATACCTAACTTGGAGTGTAGAGGAAAAGATGCTTTGTGTTTGTGTATGTGAGTTTTGTTGAATTAAATAGTTTGGTGTATGTATGCCTGTGTGCATGTGGAGTGTGTGTATGTGGGTGTTTAGAGCTATAGAATAAAGTTTGTACTTTATTAATTACTATGGTAATTAATTTAAAATGTTTTATGAATCCCTTATACATAATGAAATCTTTTAAACTCTATAAAGTGAACTTTTTTTTATTTGGTCGAGAGAATCCTTCTGTAGGATTGATTTTGGATACTTTTACCCTTGAATTCAAAGTAGTTGTTTATTAAGGATGAAACAATTCTAGATGAGTATTTTAAAAAATATTATTACTGTGTATAGAAGTATTATTGACAAGAAGTAGAATAATGTTCTTCCTACCAAAAACTTTGTAAAGGTATGTTTTTTAACAACTGTATTGTGATACAGTTGAAATCTGTAGAATTGCACATTATTTGAAGTGTGCAATTTGATCATTTTTGTCAGTCATGAAATTTCACATTGTCCAGATAACATTTTCATCACTATTCATCATGAATAGTTTCATCAAAACTATTCATCATGAATAGTTTCATCAAAACTATTCATCATGAATAGTTTTTTTGTACTCATTTGTGCCACATCTCTTCCTTTGTTCCTGTCTCTAGGATGCCATTGTCCTGTTTTCTGCCACTACTTATTAGCTTACCTTTTGTACAATTTTATGGAATGGAGTCACATACTATGCACTTTTTTCTGCCCTCTTCGAGCATAATTATTTTGAGATTTATCCGTATTGTTGATTATATTGTTCATTCCTTTTTATTGCTGAGGTTGTAACCCATCATATGGATATATCATTTGTTAATCTCGTAAGCAGTTGATGGATATGTATATATATTTTTAATTTACAAATAAAGCTGTCAAGAACATTTATATGCAAGTCTTTTATGGACATAATGGTTTCTTGTTTCTCTTGGGTAAATATCTAGGAGTGAAATGCCTGGGAGGTATGGTAGGTGAAAGTGTGACTGGAACTATTTTGCAAGGTAGCTGTACCATTTTACATAGCCTAGTGAGTGTGTAGTGATACCTCATTGTGGTTTTAATTCGCATTTAAATAATGACTTGATGTTGAACATCTTTCCTTTTATGCTTATTGGACATCTGTTTATCTTTTTTGTGTGTGAGGTAAAATCTTCTGCCATTAAAAATGTTGCATTTTTCATCTTTAGTTGTTTTTATTCTGGATACAAGTCTTTTTCTTTTGTTGTTTTTTTTTTTTTTTTTTGAGACAGAGTCTTACTCTGTCACCCTGGGTAGAGTGCTATGGCATCATAGCTCACAGCAACCTCCATCTCTTAGACTCAAGAGATTCTTTTTCCTCAGTTTTTCTACTTTTAGTAGAGATGGGGTCTTGCTCTTGCTCAAGCTGGTCTCCAACTGCTGAGCTCAAGCAATCCTCCCACCTTGGCCTTGCAGAGTATTAGGATTACAGGCTTGAGCCACCACACTTACCATTTTGTGTCTTTTATGTTCTGAGAAACATTTGCTTCTATTTTGTCTTCTAGAAGTTTTATAATCAGGTTTTACATTTAGGGCTATGAACCATTTTGAATTAATTTTTGTGTATGGTGTGACATATGGAATGTGTTGTTTTGGTATTCAGTTGATGTAGCATTATTTGTTTAAAAGACTTTCCTTCCAGTGAATTCCTTAAGCACCTTAAACGAAAATGTTTCAAATGAAATTGACCTATTTACCTTTTTGTCATGATTTGTAATTCCTTCATCATGAGCTGGGTTGTAGAGAAGAGTTCTGTATAACTCAAGCCAGAAATTATCTGGGTCAGGAAATCCCAGAGTTTTATTTATCAATATCTGGAAGAAACAGCAATGATTTTTATTTTCTCCCTTTGCAAATGTGAATATATACTTACTATGAAATGTTATGGCTTATAGAAATAAGGAATAGAGATGGTACAGAGTTCCTCCCTGTTCCTGATCTCAGACATAAGAGCTTTTAATGTTTTGATTTATATTTTTCTATACAACACTGACATAGACACCATATGTGATGGCACAAAACAACTTACAAACAAAAATGGGATTATACTATATCTTCTGTTTTTGTAATTTGCTGTTTTCAATTAATGTATCTTGACATTTTTTCTTGTTTACTTGTACATCTATGATTGAAAATAGATATGTACTATTTTATTATGTGGATGTGAAATAATTTATTCAATTTTCTATTGATAGACATTTGGTTATTTCAGTTTTTATACTGTTAAAATATTGTTAAGAGTGAGTATTCAACACGTAGCTAAGTATGTCTGTATAGATGTTTTCTCTGTATCAACTTACAATCTTTTGGTAATTATCCTAATTTCATTTAGGATGAGACAACAAAATGCAATAAATATGCTGACGAACTTGCAAAAATGGAGCTGAAATGGAAAGAACAGGTGAAAATTGCTGAAAATGTAAAACTTGAACTAGTTAAAGTAGAAGACAATTATAAAGTAAGTTTCCTCATTGTACAAAAACTTGAGACATAGTAGCTAATACTTCTGAAAGTGTTACCTATAATTTTTAGTGTACATTTTAAACTGGATAATTGAGATAGTATTTTCATTGAATTCAGAGAATGGATCCCCATATGCATTGCTGTCATGTCTTTAATTCTGTTGATTAAGATGGCTGTTAAAATTATATCTTTTAATTGTGCTTGTTTTTAACAATGAAAACTTGCCATTTCATTATTCCCCTGTTCATTTGGAAGTAAACAATAGCATGTATGTAAAAAGGTCTTGACTTTTTTTTGGAGTATAATAACATATATCATAATCTCTAATTCTTTTTAAGTAAAATTATTTCAGGTTAATATGAGGGTATCTTCAATAATTTTAAGAAACTTTTGCTAGAGTTTCAAAATTTATAACCCAAGTGTATTACTGTGATCTCAACTGAAATACTGCAAAGTAAGGGATAAGATATTAATTAATGAAAATTATTTCTGCCAATATAACATAAGGTAGCAAACTCAAATAATAAATGGTATCTGTAAGAGAATGTTAGAGAAGAAAATTAAGAAGGTGTCTAGCTAATTGGTAAGTGTATATATTTTCCTTCTTGCTTTAGTGCCTGTGGCTCAAGTGGCTAAGGCGCCAGCCACATACACCTAAGGTGGCGGGTTCGAATCCAGCCCAGGGCTGCCAGACAATGACGGCTGCAACCAAAAAATAGCCGGGCGTTGTGACAGGTGCCTGTGGTCACAGCTATTTGGGAGGCTGAGGCAGGAGACTCGCTTAAGCCCAGGAGTTGGAGGTTGCTGTGAGCGGTGATGTCACAGCACTCTACCCAGGGGGACAGCTTGAGGCTCTGTCTAAAATATATATATATTTTATTATACAGAAGGAATATATATATTCCTTCTAAAGAATAAAGTATAATTTGATCTATTTTAAGGCCAGAGAGGGTGGCACATAATAGGCTAGGATAATTTTACAGATAGCCCTTCTTAAACTTCATCTACTGTCAGAATGTTGTCTTGAAACTTTTATTTTACAACCTTATTATTTCTGGGATCCGTATGGATATTGTTTTCAATAATTGTCAACTTCCCTCATTATTTATCAAGTGTAAATCATAAATTTTTATGTAAAAGGTTTCTTTGCTTATTAACCAGTGCTATAGTTAAAGAGTTCATAATCTAATAGAGATTACAAGAAGTATGATGGTAATGTCTACATGGTTTCTCATTTTCCACCATATGCAACCATGTCAAATCATGAGAAGTTAAACAGATAGTATTTTTACTTCATTAACAGTAAAGTGACCATTGAGAGTAAACAGTGTATTTAAGAGGATGTGGCTAATAAATGTGCTTGACTTTGTATTAATATTTAGTGTCTTTTCACCTAATTTATATGTTTTGATAAAGACTAACACTGAGTAGATAAGGCAAAATGTGACAAAGCTTCACATGATTGATAAGTTTGAGTACCTTAGGGTTGTATACTTAGGCGGAAGACTTTATGGAGAAACTAGACCATTGAAAGACCAAACTGGAGGGGAGGAGGAGAAATGGAACTTGGAAAAGAAAGAAACTGCATTCTAAAGTTTGAAGGTTTGAAGATCAAAAGTGGAAAGCATAGGCTGGGAATTGTGAGCAATCTTGAGTGACTGTAATTGAACGATAGCTTGAAGCTTGATTTTGTAAAGCCTAAAATGGAATTTGGGTGCTACCTATTGTTAAGAAATTCCCTAGGATAAAAAAGGACCAACCAGAATGAGTCTCTTTGAAAATAGTTCATAACACTGAGGGGGATTTATAAGTGGGAAGGGTTTGAAGGGGAGGAAATCAGGTGGAAACAGTCTTAGAATGAATTGGTAGCAGTCACCTCCTTTTGGGTACCGTCTCTGGTCACCTACCATTGAATAGGAGATGAGTCTACAAAAGAAACTTTGCAAGACATCTTTAGGGAACATCAGGAAAAAACAGAAATGGTTTTTATTTGTATTCCAGGAAAAAACAGGAATGATTTTTATTTGTATTTGTATCCTTTAATGTGTATGCTGTAATAGGTGATCAGTGAGCGGTTGTTGAATGAATGGCTTAGAGATTGAAAGTGCTGGGGAGTAAAAGAAGAGAAGGGGAGTAGTGCTCTGACATAGTTTCTGAACTTAAATCACAGTGTGTTCCAAGACTGATAACTGTTAACACAGAGAGGAAAGTAGTCTTGGAGGTTTTGCCCTTATAATGCAAGAAAGACCATGAAAATATATCTAACTATTAATTTTAAAAGGCAGATTTGGAACTTGGGAAGGAGAGAAACTGGTAAATGAGTAAATATTTTGGATTTATTCCCATGGGGATGGTAGTTGAAAGCATGGAAGACAGTGAGTTTTCAGAGAGAATACAGAGAGAAGAGGCTAAAGAAGAAACTTGGGAGAATACCCTTATTTGTTATTGAGAAGGAAAAACAGACAAAAAGGACATGGAAGGATGTGAATATTGATGTAATTTCTTATACACGCAGGAGAAATAGTTGTAAGAATGAGGGAAGTTGGTTTATAATAATGAGTAATTCAGAGAAGTCAAAGAATAAGAACTGAGGAAAATAGATGTATTTTAAGGCTGGGTGTAGTGGCTCATGCCTATAATCCTAGCACTCTGGAAGGCTGATGTAGATGGATCCCTTGAGCTCAGGATTTCAGAGACTAGCCTAAGCCAGAGTGAGACCTCATGTCTAAAAATAGCCGGGTGTTGTGGTTGGCGCTTGTAGTCCCAGCTACTTGGGAGCCTGAGGCAAGAGAGTCGCTTGAGCCCAAGAGTTTGAGGTAGCTGTGAACTGTGAGCCACAACTGAGGGTGACAAAGCAAGACTCTGTCTCAAGAAAAAAGTAAATGCGTGGACTTAACAGGAATTATTTTTATAGAATAAGGTAGATCTCAAAGTATGAGGAAGGAATAGATAATGGAAAAAATTAATGATAATTTCTTTCTCTGTGCAGCTTCAATTGGCAGAGAAAGACAAAGAAATAAGTGGTCTGACTTCACATTTGGAAAGCCTCTCCAGGGAGAAGGTATTTAGCAATGTCCTTTTAAAAATCTGTCATATGGCACTGAATGATATACAGCTTTATAAAGAGACACATTTTATAGTTCATGTGAAGGTGGTCGTTTTATAAAAAGTGAAATAACTGAAGAAAAGACTGAAACATATTAAGACTCCTAGTGAAAAATGGTTTCAGTTAAGTATTTTCCTCATATTCTAAATCTTTTAAATATTACTTAGATATTGAGTATTAGTTTGGTCTTTGTTACATATTATTTAACAGTAGGCACATTTTATAATGTTTAAATTTAGGAAAACAGTGAAACTTTTTAAAGTTATTATACTGTTGTGTTTATCTGGTTTTCTTCTGTAATAGGAAATGTTTTCAAAGTTGTTTAATGAGTTGTAGCATAACCTAACATTCTAACAGAACTATGTGTTGATAATGTAAGAGGCAGTACCAAGTGTTGCAGCATTTTTCAAAGTGTACGGTATGGTCCCCAATTCCCTTTCTAGGCTCTACAAAGATAAAACAATTTTCATAATAATATTACAATTATTTGACTTTTTCCTCTGTTACATTTGCACTATTCGTGTGAAAGCAATGGTGGGAAAACTGCTTGCATATTATTATGAAGTAAGATGGTAACACAAAACTGCATTAGTAGTTACAGTCATCACCACCATGTGCTCACAGTAAAGAGTAAAAAAGGCAGTTTCACTAAAGATAATAATGAAATACAAAAAAGTATTTTATTGAAGCTTGACCCTTGCGTATATTAAATGTCTAATATTCTGTGTGATAAAATGTAAAGCTTTTTTTAAGAATGTACTTCTAAAGTTTTCTGCCTAATGAAGTGTGATATTTATCTAAAGGTAAAGCACTTGTCTGGTTGCGTTGTTAACTGAACTAGCCTCTTTTTTTCATGGAGCACTATTTTTAAAGAACAAAATTTGGTTATTCAGACTCGAATATTTAGCAGACACTTTCCTGAAAAGAAATGAAGTTACCTTAAGGAAAAACAATTGATAATTTGTTGTACTGATAATTTAAGCCTAATTTTAAGCAATATTTAAATATACAGATAGCTTGATGCTTCTCTGGGTTGAGAAACTTTTCTGATGAGGGGGGTGGTAATATTTAGACTGAGTTGCCAGCATTTAAAAGGTCTAACTGCGATGGAACCAGTAGTTTTCCAAATGATCGATGATGATGTTACAAAATCATGCATAGTAAAACAGCCATTGTAAGAGCAAGGGAGATCTTAAGATTGGACAGGTTACAGTGATAGTTGTGGAATTCTGATAGTTCAACTCTATCTAATAGAGTCCACATTTGCCCTTTGGCATTCTACAATAAGGAAGAACCTTTACACACATCTGTGTTGTGGTCTTCCAGTCACAGTTCTCTGATACCTACTAGCATCCTGCAGTTCAGTTCAATTTCTGATGCTAATGACAGAGTGAGTACAGACTCCGTAGGTCAAAGGCTCAGTCACACCAGATTGCTCCCATTCAGATGCCAGCTACAAGTGAGGTCTCTAGGATACCCACATCTCTTTCTCTCCTACCCCATTAGATATTTTGTTGGAATGACTCACAATTCATGAAATCATTTATGGTTATAGTTTTATTATAAAAGTTACATCTCAGGAACGGCCAAGTGGAAGAGATACATAGGGCAGGGTAGGGGTGGTAAGATAGCATCCATGTCCTTTCTAGGTGTGTCCCCTTTCTAGAACATCTGTGTATTCATTATCCAGGAAGTCTCTCAAGTATCATTGTTGGAGTTTTTATCTGGGGCTTTATTTCATGAGGATGATTGATCCGATCATCATTGGTCACATGATTAATTCAATTTCCAGCTACCCTCTTCTCCTTGGAAACAAGGGTGGTAGTGGAGGGTGGTTCTGAAGTTCCCAGCTCTCTAATCACATGTTTGATCCTTCTGGTGGCTAGGTCCGCCTTTGGAACTACTTGAGGACCTACCGTGAGTCAGTTTGTCAACAGTGTGGGCTAAAGGACTTTTTTTTTTTTTTTTTGAGATTTACTATGTCACCCTTAGTAAAGTACTGTGACCTCACAGCTCATAGCAACTTCAAAGTCATGGGCTTAAGTGATTTTCCTGCCACAGCCTCCCAAGTAGCATCCCAAGTAGCCACAACACCTGGCTATTTTCTGTTGCAGTTGTCATGGTTGGTTAGCTGGCTAGGGCTGGGTTTGAACCCACCACCCTTGGAGTATGTGGCTGGTGCTGTAACCACTGTGCTATGGAGCCTAAAGGGCTTCTTATTGAATAACAAAAGATGCTTTTACTTTTTTCTTAAAAAAGCTCCTGGTAGAATGCAGTGGCTCATTGCACCCTGGCATCTTGAGTAGCTAGGAGTACAGGTACCTGCCACCAAGCCCAGCTAACTTTTTCTATTTTTGCTAGAGATGAGGTTTCATTTTTGCTCCATCTAGTCTCCAGTTCCTGAGCTCAAGTGATTCTCCTTCTTAGCCTCCCAGAGTGATAGGGTTGTGGGCATAAGCCACCACACCCCGCCAAAAGGTACTTTTATCACTCAAATTCCAAGGATGTTAGGAACTCTCTGCCAAGAACCAGGGACAAAGACCAAATACATATATATATATGTATGTGTGTGATATATGTGTATAGTGTGTATGTGTGTGTACACACATAGTCATGGGCTGTATAAAGATGCATATGTGGCAGTTGTCCTGTAAAATTATAATATCATACCTTTCCTGTACCTTTTTTATGTTTAGATATGTTTGGATACACAAATTCTTAGCACTGTGCTACAGTTGCCTATAGTACTCAGTATAGTAATAGGCTGTGCAGATTTGTAGCCTAGGAGCATTAGGCTGTATCATCTAGGTTTGTGTAAGTACACTTTGTGACATGCCCGCAATGATGAAACCAACTAATGACAACATTTCTGAAAATGTATTTTAAAATTTATGTTTTGGTGTCTGTATTTTTTTATTCATGTGTCATCCATCCCTCTATGTGTGTGTGTTTGTTACCTATCAGTCATCTCTTCCTACCTGACAGTCATTGGTATGAACTCTATTTAGTGGATTATAGTTTATTACTGTTCTTTTTTTTGGGGGG
>NW_003852423.1:9934805-9948376 GCF_000181295.1 Otolemur garnettii
CTGGGCTCAAGTGAGTCTCCTGCCTCCACCTCCCAAGTAGCTGGGACTACAGGCACCCACCACAACAGCTGGCTATTTTTTGATTGTAGGCGTCATTGTTGTTTCACGGGCCTGGGCTGGATTCGAACCCACCAGCTCAGGTGTATGTGGCTGACACCTTAACCACTTGAGCCACAGGTGCCGAGCCTTTATTACTGTTCTTAATGAACTTCATATAGTTCCAGATTTGGTCACTGGGAGCACCTTTAAGCTAGTGAAAGCCTAATATTAAAAAGATGTTGATTTTGAGCATTTATTTTTTTCTGATATTTAAATATGTTATAAGCTCATCTCGTATCTTTCTTATCCCATATTTAGAATCAACTCTTTATATAAGAAAGAGTCTCTCATCCAACTCTGGAATTCCTTACTTACTAGTGGGGAATGGTATTTAGAAATTGGAGTAATGGGTCCTAGTTGTGCTTATTATGGTGCTGCTCATCGAGTGTAGACCCTTTCGGTGGTTAGATCTAATAAACATTTATATTCCAGGTATTGGTTCCAGTTCAACTCCCTAGGGCTTTTCCTTCCTTCCCTCATTTGCCTTTTGTAAACTTCTACAGTAAGAATCCTGGAGCCCAGTATCATCACCATGTTTGCTAGATCCAAATCCACATAAAGCACTTTCAGAGTTGCTAATCATATCACTATTAAGAGAGTTAAGAAAAACAACAGCAGGGTTTAATATTTGTGTTTTTTTCTTTTTTTTTTTGCCTCTTAGAGTGATTTTGTGTTTAGACATTACTTGCATTATCTTGTCTTTCTTTGTCTCATTCTCTTTTGAAATATATATATTATGAGTACATTTGTGTTTTAGTTCAGTTTGAGAGTTTTTCCTCTCATCCTTGGATTTTTATTTGTTGGAGATGTAGAACATTAACATGTTTTTCCAGTGTTTACTCAGAGAAATACCACTTTTCCCCTTAACTACTTGCACTTCATCCTGTCCCCGTCCAGTTTTTACTTTGTTTCTTTTTCAAAAATAAGCGCATAAATGTTTTCCTAGTTCCCTTTTTTCCTGGGAAGCTAAAATCGGTTGAGTATTCCTTATCTAAAAATTCTTGGGACTGGAAGTGTTTCAGATTTCAGTCTTTCTTGGATTTTAGAATACTTGCACATACATGAGATGTTGGAGAATGGGTACTCAAATCTAAACATAAAGTTCATTTGTTTCATCACCCTTACAGAATAGCCTACAGGTAATTTTATACAATATTGTTAATAATTTTGTTCATGAAACAACGTTATTATATTGAGCCATCAGACAGCAAAGATGTCACTTTCTTGGCCATCATGTGGACAGTCTTATGATTATTTGGCATTACCATCATTCCTGACTCTGCATTTATACGCAACAGGTAGCAGTTACTTTCTTATAATTATTCACACGTATATACTTTTTTTTTGAGACAGAGTCTTACTATGTCACTCTTGGTAGAGTGCTGTGGTGTCAGCTCATGGCAACCTCAAACTCCTGGGATTAAGCAATTCTCTTGCCTCAACCTCCTGAGTAACTGGGACTACAGGCACCTGCCACAACACCTGGCTGTTTTTGGTTCAGCTGGCCCAGGCCGCGTTCAAACCCACCAGTGAACCTGCCAGCCTTTCTGTATGTGGCTGGTGCCATAACCACTGAGCTATGGGTGCCAAGCCGCACATGTATGTACTTCTTAATAGTATTTTTCACACTTGTAAATAGTAAAAGTATGGCATACCATACTTTTTAATGTGGCAGGTGAAAAAATAACATGTCAAGCATATAATTTTCGACTACTGTTGGCACTCGAATATTCTGAATTTTGGAGTTTTGAAATATGGATGCTTGACCTATGTATGCTTTTTTAACTTAACAATATATTCTAAAAATTCCCTCATAAATGAAATTCATAGAAATCCTCAGTCTGTTTTTAGAAACAGCGGTATAGTACTCTATGGCATGTATTATTTGCACATACCATAATTTATTCAACCAAACTCCTAAGCTTGAACATTTCAGTAGCTTTTACACATAATGCTTCAATGGCTATTTTTATGCATATTTACATTTTGTTGTTGGAGGGGTGCAATCAGGATAAATTCCCATTATTGTGGGGTAAATACATGTATAGTTTTGTTAGATACTGACCAATTCCCAATCTCTGTGTTTGTACTATTTTGCAGTAGTACACTTCCTCTAACGAAGTGTGAGAAATAGACCTGTTTTCCTATAGAAATTGTAATCAGGCTGTCTACATTTTGCATATATGATAGATGAGGATTAGTATCTTCCTACCTTCCCACCGTGGGCACCTTCAGAATTCTGTCCTGTGCAGTGCTCTGTGCAGTGGGAGTTTCAGTGCATAGTCCCACAATCACTTCACTCTCCCCTGGACACACATTTTCCCTCCATTGGGCTTGGCACTGTGTTGAGATGGGGGAACAGTGGCATAGGGAATGTAAGATTGTCCTTTCTGCCCTCTTCAGTGTCTCTGGATAGAATGTTAAAACCAGGTAGGTTGTTTACCTTATTTTTGGTTCTTTTGAAGGTGCATCCTTATGTGGATAGGTGTTTGATATTGTATTTGTTTGGATGGACAGTTGCTGAATGTTTCTACCTGGCCATCTTGCTCTGCCTTCTTGCCCAAATGCCCATATTTCTGTCAGTGATTTGAGATAGAGTGCCACATGCAATTGGGTCTCCTGAATTTTGATTACTGTTCTATTAGCATAGCATTCATATGGTAATGCCATGCTGTTTTAATGGTAGGAGATTTGTAGTCTGTTTTAATCTGTAGAACCTCCATAGCTGACCACCTCCCTACATTGACCACCTCCTTAAGTTGACCTAATTTTCCTAGACCAGACATGCACCACATGTACTAGTAGAAGTTTCTTATGTTGACTACCTCTGTTACGTTGACCAGTTTGTTGTAGTCCCTTGGGTAGTCATTTTTATAGAGGTTATACTGTGTTTGGTAAGGTTAATCCTATAACTTTCTTTTCAGTGTTTTTGAAGCTTTCCTTGCATGTTTATTTTCCCATTATCAATTTTACTGTCAACTTTTCTTAGTTACAGAAAAAATTGTTAATACTTTTATTGATATTAAGTATATATATTAGGGATAACTAAAGTCTGGACACTGTTTCTACCTTGTGTGTTTTTTTAAATTATCTTTGTATGCATTTAAAACAATTCTTTTTTAAGTTTATTCTGAAGTATTTTTGTTCCTCTTAAAAAGAAGGTTTTCTCTATTATATCTAGTTATTATTTTTGAATATGGAGGTCTTTGGATTTTTGTAGCTTTTAATTTTCATGTAATTTCAAACTGAAGTTGAAAAAAATAGTATAGTGAACTCTCATATACCACCCATTTTTTAAATATACACACACATATGTATATATTTTTCCTCAACCATTTGACAACAACTGGAAGTTAAGGACATCATGCCACATTGTGTCCTAAGAACAAGGACCGTCTCTCTGATAGCCATGTTACATAGGTACCAAATTCTGGAAATTTAACACTGTCCGTTACCATCTAACCCACAGTTCATATTCAGATTTATCCTTAATACCTTATTTATCCTTATAGCCTTTTATATTGTATTAGTTATGTTTTTAGTCTTTCTTAATCTGCAACAATTTTATAGCCTTTCTTTCTTTTTCTTTTTTCTGAGACAGAGTCCCACTTTATCACCTGTGGTAGAGTGCTGTAGTGTTATAGCTCACAGCAACCTCTAACTCCTCGGCTTAGGTGATTCTCTTGCCTCAGCCTCTCGAGTAGCTGGGACTACAGGTGCCCTTCACAACACCTGGGTATTTTTGTTGTTGTTGTTGCAGTTTGGCCAGGGCTGAGTTCAAAGCTACCACCCTCGGTATATGGGGCTGGCGCCCTACCCACTGAGCAACAGGCGCTGCTCTTTATAGCTTTTCTTAACCTTGACATTTTTTGAAGAATATAAGGCCAGTTACTGTGTTTCCCTGAAAATAAAACCTACCCAAAAAATAAGCCCTAGCAGGATTTCTGTGCATTTGTTAGATATAAGCCCTACCCCAATAATAAGACCTAGTGATGGGTGTGGCTATACAGATATGCTGCATAGCCACACCATGCATTTTGGCACAGAGAGGAAGACCTTCCCTGAAAATAAGCCCTAGTGTGTCTTCTTGAGAAAAAATAAATATAAGACAGTGTCTTATTTTCAGAGAAACACGGTATTTCATATACTAGTAATTTTGGTTTGATACTTCATCATGATGACATTTAGGTTATGTATTTGTGGCAGGAATACTACAGAATTTAAGTGTCCTTCTCAATACTAGTGATTTTAACTTTGATTACTTGGTTATGGCAGTGTCTGCCAGTTTTTGTTAGTGCAAAATTAATATTTTTCCCTTTGCACTTAGGAAGTTATTGGCAGGGAGATATTTTGAGACGGTGTAAAAATCTTGGTCCTTATCAAACTATCGCCTAGTATATTTAGCACCTGTTGATCACTATCGCCATTATTCCTTCTATATTGTTTAGTTAGAATTTTTCTGTAAGAAAACGCTGTCCCCCTATTTATTTAGTCCTCAGTTTTTATTATCAGTGTAGATTTATGGATTTGTGTTTTATTCAGTATAATACATAATCATTTTGATACTCAGATTGTGTTAGATTTAGTAAAGGCCCTTGCAAACTAGCTCTCATGGCTTTAAAACATTTCCTTTATTTTTTGAGTACTTAACTGCTGTATGGGGCAAAAAGATGTTCTGGGCTTATCTTGTATTTTTTCCTGCCCCAGCTTGGAATCTGATTTTTTTTTTTTCCTCTAAAAAGCAAATTACTTTTACTGGAGAATATTTAGAACCTAGATATTAGGTGTACACTTATTTCTTCTTAGTCCTTAGCAGACAGAGCTAGAAAATATATTTTTTCCTCTCTTAAAAAAAAAATGAATAAATACTGATACCCCTGACTTTAGCTTTAAAACTGTGGTGTAAATCTAGTTTTCTTCCTTTCCATAACATAGTTCTTTTATCTAATTAGGAACCTAGTCACAGTTTGCTTGTTGTAGTTACTCATTTATTCAAGTGTTGGATACACAGCAAATAATTTCAGAATTGTCAACACGTCCCCCTGTGAAAAATAAATGTAACTAGAGTCCAACATATTAGGGGTTTTTTTTGGGGGGGGGTTCTGGGAGGTGTAAAATTTACATATTTAGTTTCATTGTATTTGTGGTATTTACTGATTTCTAGAGCATACTGTGGTCAATTTCAAGCTTCTAATATGGCCTGCAAATTTCCTGAGGAAAAAATGAGAATCTCAAAATAAGGTGGTGGTATTGACATTATACCCTCACTTGTTTTTTTCAGTGGCTTGAAATGTATCGCTGCTTGTATATGCCTAATTCAGTGATTTACAAGTTCTTTTGTCAATAATTTTAACTAAACTATCACTTATGAAATGGCAAGTGCCTTAAAAGATAGCTTATAAAGAAATAGTGGACTCAGGCACACAAATGAAGAGTAAGTGATTTTTAAGTTTCTGGCATAACCTTTTGTTGGGGCATTGTAAAATTAAAACAATGATGAGTTAACCAGATTGGATGAAAGGTTGCCTCCCCTAAAAAAAAAAAATTTTTTTTTTTTTTTTTTTTTCTGAGACAGAGCCTCAAGCTGTCGCCCTGGGTAGAGTACTGTAGCATCACAGCTCACAGCAACCTCCAACTCTGGGGCTCAAGTGATTCTCCTGCCTCCACCCCCCCAAGTAGCTGAGACCACAGGTGCCCGCCACAATGCCTGGCTGTTTTTCGGTTGTAGCTGTCATTGCTGTTTGGCGGACCCAGGCTGGATTTGAACCCACCAGCCTCAGTGTATGTGGGTGGCGCCATAACCACTGGGCTATGGGTGCCAAGCTAGAATCACTAGTCCACTTAAAAAAAAATCAGATTACATTTTAAAACTGCTAGGGAGCTGGAATGAGTCCTTTTATTTGCTGATTAATTCAATAAATACCGAGTATCTACTATGTGACAGGTACTAGGTACTATATGTACTAGGAATTTAAGTGGACAGGAAGTAGGATTTATTACTGGTAGGTGCAATTGAGAGGCAGCATGGTGTGTAAGTCCTTCATGAGTGCAGCTGTCACTTGTCCAGGGAGCCACAATTGGGAATGTATTTGACCCCATAGCCATCTGGGATGAGCTGCTTTTCAACCACCATGTCTTCAGATTCATCTGAGTTAAACTTGGTAAAGCCCTACTTCTTAGAGATGTGAATCTTCTGGCAGACAGGGAACTTGAACTTGGCTCTGCGAAGGGCCTCAATCACCTGCTCCTTATTTAGTTTGGTATGAATGGACATGATGACTTGGTCAGTGTGAACCCTGGCCATAGTGCCCTGGGGCTTTCCAAAGGCATACCTGTCTGGAGCCTACACTGGGGACAGCACAAGGTCTAACACATGAACATGTACTGGAAAGGAATGTCTCCAAGGTCCCTTAGAGCAACCTATACAAGCAACAGGCTGTATACACTGCCAAGCAGGCTGCCATTTGCAGCCATTGCATACCTTTTCCTCTTTAGCTTGTGAGGAAAGGAGCATGGTCTTGCAATTTGATTTTTAATAGTAATTTTTAGTAGTGTAGATTAATTTAGTATATCTCTTATGATTAATAACCCTAGCTGTTTAAATTTCTTTAGAAACTTGGCAACTTGGTATTTAGGATTACTTTATTTTCTTATCTTTGTATTAATTCAGATATTCTCCATAAACCCCTTAGTAGAAATTTGAAAAGGGAAGAGTAAAGAAAATAAAGCAAAAGCAACATAGTAAACAATGATATAAAAAACAAAATTGTAAGAAATACTTGTATCATGAGAGAAAATTAAAACTATTAAAAAAAGTTCTTTAAAATTAGATACTTTTGCATATTGGCAAGGTAAACTGACTAGATATCTATCTGAATCATCATTGTGTATTTATTTCCTAGTGATGTGCTTTCCATCCGAGAATGGAGATATAGCATATATACTTAAAAATGTGGACTAATGGAGATATTTTCCAGTGAACTGCTATAATAGTAGCATGATTAAATGATAATGACCCACGAGAGCCGATTTTATAAAGTTGTTTAGACAGCTATCAAAACATAGAGGCTGTCTGGAAGTGATGAAAGGATAACAATTAGAATTATTACTTGACATAGCTTGGTACTGCTTTATTTTTAAGCAATTTAAAACATTTAATGTCTGTGCTCCTTTACTCTCACAGCATCCCCATGTGGCAGATAAGAGTAAAATGTCATTTCTCTTATATAATATTTGGGAATATCAGAGACAACCTTAATTTGTCAAGTAAGTTATAAAATCAGAGCCCCTGCAAGCCATTTTGGGCACTGAAGAAAAAAAAAATTTAGGAACCCTAGCAGAGGTAACCAGCTAAACTTCTGTGCCCTGGAGCTCAAATTGTAAAAGATGACTCCTAATAAAATCTGTTCAAATTGCAGTGGGTTTTTATTTTAGGCCTTTATTTATTTTATTTTAATTTTTTTTCCTGGCCAGGGTTGGGTTTGAACCCATTACCTCCAGCATATGGGGCCAGCACCCTATCCTTTTGAGCCACAGGTACCGCCCTAGGCCTTTATTTTTTTTTAATTAAAGAGATGTGGTCTCACTTTTTTGCCCACGCTGGAGTACAGTGGTATACCTCCCTACAGTCTTAAATTCCTGGGCTCAAGTGATCCTTCCACCTCAGCCTCCTGAACAGTTTAGACTGCAGGCACATGCCTCACACTTGGCTAATTTTTTTTAATGTTTTTGTAGTGATGGCATCTTGCTATGTTGCGCAGGCTGGTCTTCTTGAACTCCTGGCCTCAAGTGATCCTCCCACCTCAACATCCAGAAATGCTGGCATTACAGGCATAAACCACCATGCTTGACTATTTTAGGAAAATTATGAGTCAGTGGTTAATATTGTTTTGCTCAGGTGAGATGCTACACTGATGTCATGCATATTTTTGTAAGTAGAAGAGATTGCCCCAACCCCCGAGATTCTTGACGATTTTTGTGCCTAGGACCTTTTGACAGTCTGGTGAAGTCTATTTTTGGAAAATGTGTTAAAATGAATATATCACAAGGGAAACAAATTATTACAGTTACCAAAATACTAAGGCAAATTTACGCTATGTGATATGTGCATATTCCTTAACATGTCATTAACATTAGCATGTCTTATGACTGTAATTTTGAAGTGGTGATGCATGTAAAGGCTATTTTGAGATGCCTGCAGCAAATGTAATATGAAACAAATCTGTGATTTCTGTAGATGACCCAAGTTAACGGGCACTACAACCATTACTGTGGCTTTTTGCTTAATATTCTAAATGGAAAAAACATTAAATTTTGATTAGAAGTTAGTGAACAGGGCCAGGGCAGTGGCTCTGCCTTAATCCTAGCACTCTGGGAGGCTCATGTTGGATAATCCATTGAGCTCAGGAATTGGAGAGTAGCCTGAGCAAACTGAGACCCTGTCTCTACAAAGAATAGAAAAAATAGTCAAGCGTTGTGGCAGGCATCTGTAGTCCCAGCTACTTGGGAGACTGAGGCAAG
This sequence comes from Otolemur garnettii, assembly GCF_000181295.1. NCBI lineage: Eukaryota > Metazoa > Chordata > Mammalia > Primates > Galagidae > Otolemur > Otolemur garnettii. Next base: position 9,943,425 of record NW_003852423.1, read on the forward strand.
AGGAGCGCTTGAGCCCAAGAGTTTGAAGTTGCTGTCAGTTAGACACCACGGCATTCTACTCAGGGTGATGGAGTGAAACTCTGTCTCAAAAAAGTGCAGATAAAATTTGTTTCTTCGTGTAAGTTCATGGACCTCCTGAATTCTGAACATGGGCTCTTTGAGGGGCTTTCTGAATACAAGTTTAAATAACCTTCTGGAAGTTCAAATATGTTTTGGAGGGGAGAGAGCTCCTGATTTGCAAAAGAACCTAGCCTTAATTAACTCCATGTTCCTAAACTCTTTTTCCTCACAAGCAATCAAAGCTACTTTTTACTAGTCCTTTTCTTACTCTGCATCTTATTTGCAAAGGATTTTTGTATCTTTGATGGTAGAGGAAGAGTATTAGGTTGGAATCCCAACAGAGTTGCTTGACTGTATCAATGCTAGCATAAATCTTTGGATGAAACCCTGGAGTTCATTTTGATAGTTGTTTGCTGACAGAAGAATTTAACCGTACTTTTTTAAAGTCAGTTTAATCTTCTGTAGAAGTTTATCATCTCTCTTTCACTCCTTTTGTGTCCTTTTTCTCTTGAATCATGTTTAGATTATTTTTTAGATTTAATGTCTCCCTTTTTCTGTATTCAATACTGCTTTCATAATCTTGAATTACTATAGCAGCTCCTTGGGTTTCTGAGCCCTGGCAAGAGATAAGGCAACATGTTTTATGGACCTTTTGTGTTCTAAACATTTCTCTTGTTTCTTAATATTTCTCTAAGGCTTAGAAAAGATAAATTCCTGAGGCTTACTAGTGCTGATGATCTGATGATCAAATCTAGCAATAGCCTTGCTCTGTGCTGATCTCCCACTTAGTTGTTTTTAGCATGCCCACTCTTGTTTTCCTAGATTAACCTTACCAAGGACCATTTTTATCATGATATTATTCAGAAACCCAAAGGACCATTGTAATAAATTGCATGACAGATTTTTCACCTACTTCTCTTGCTATTCTTAATATGCATCTTTTGCTATAGCCATATCGTCCATTTACCAAACTTGAAATACTATTATTTTTCATATCTTATGTGTTCTTTTCATATGCTTTATATATACAGTGCTTTTCATCATCTTGATGAAAATTTAAGATCCTACTCAAATAGCTCTTATCTATAGTCTGTTTCCAGTATACAGTGTTCCCATTTTATTTTAATACATTGCATTTTACATTCATCTCTCTACCAGTTTCCTTATCAAAATTGTTACTTAACTAGAGTTCTGTCTTCTATTAGACTGAATTCATTATAGGCAAAATCACATGCCAAGTTAATCTTTGTGTCTCTAGTTCCCAGTACAGTGCCTGCTACATACATAGTAGATGGTATGTGGTATATCATGAAGAAGTATTTTCTTTTTTCCCTAAAATTTCCCAAGTCCTGTGTCTGCAATAAAATTGAATAATATTGAATGATTCTAAGGTTGGAATGCCACTTTAACCTCACAGTTGTCCCTGGCACAGGATGTGTGGACATGTTATATATTATGAATGGGCTTGTTCAAAAAGAAGTTCTATTTTTCATTATTTTATTTTATTTTTTTGAAACAGAGTCTCACTCAGTTGCCCTGGGGATGAGTGCTGACCTCAAACTCTTGGGCTGAAGTGATTATCTTGCCTGAGCCTCCTGAGTAGCTGGGACTACAGGTGCCCTCCGCAACGCCCCAGTAGTTTCAAAGATTGGATTTCACGCTTGCTCAGGCTGGTTTCAAACTCCTGAGCTCAAGCAATTCACCTGCCTTGGCCTCCCAGAGTGCTGGGATTACAGGCGTGAGTCACCATGCCCGGCCAGAGGACGAACTTTTAATTCACATATGTTCTCAAACCTAAATAGACTTTTGATTTTCATAATGTTTACCATTTATGCACTTACTGGTAATGAATCATCTCATTTTAAGGCCACTTAATACAATTTTGGTCATTTATATAGGTAAAAATCAACGTAGATTGTCATCTCCATTCCAAAGGTATGTTAATCAGCAAAACCAGCTAACTTTACAAACTAAATTTTTCATTCTCATATCTTTTGGTAATAGTGTGTCTGGTTGATTTTTGAATAGCTATATTGAGGTGCAGTTTATTTCACATGTAATAAAATCCATTCATTTAAAATGCAATTTGATGAATTTTGGCAAATACACATAGCTCTGTAATTACCATCAAGCTACAGAACATTTCCATCATTGCATAAAGTTCCCTCATAGTTATTTGTAGTCATCTCCTTCTGCTACGCCTAAGTCCTAGAAAACCACTGATCTACATTCTATCACTATATAGTCTTACCACTTCTAGCATTTGATATAATTGTAATCATGCAGAATTTATCCATTCACTGGTTGATGGACATTAATCCGTTTACCAGCTGATGTACATTTAGATAATTTCTGATGTTTTGCTATTATGAATAATGTTGCTGTGAACATTTTCATACAAGTCGTCTTGTGGTCATTTTCATTTTTCTTGGGTAGATACCTAGGAGTGGAATTGCTGGCTTGTATGATAAGTGTATGTTTTTACAAAACAGCCAAATTGGTTTTCCAAAGTGGCTGTGCCATTTTTTCATTCCCACCAGCAGTATATGAACATTCCAATTGCTTCATATCCTCATCAGCGCTTGGAATTATCGTCAGTCTTTAATTTTAGTCCTTCTAGTGGGTGTGTAGTATTACCTCATTGTGGCTTTAGTTTTATTTTCCCTGAAACTAGTGATGTGAGTATCTTTTCATGTGCTTTAAAGGCTCTTTGTATGTATTCCTTTGTGACATTTTCAGATCTTCTACGTATTTTTTTTTTAAATTGCATTTGGTTGTAACAGTTCTTTATATATCCCAGATACAACTCCTTTGTCAGATATTTTGGAAGTATTTTCTCTTATTCTGTGGCTTGTGTTTTCATTTTTTTTTTTTTTTTTTTTGAGACAGAGCCTCAAGCTGTCCCCCTGGGTAGAGTGCTGTGGCATTACAGCTCACAGCAACCTCCAACTCCTGGGCTCAAGCGAGTCTCCTGCCTCCGCCTCCCAAGTAGCTGGGACCACAGGCGCCCGCCACAACGCCCGGCTATTTTTTGGTTGCAGCCATCATTGTTGTTTGGTGGGTCCGGGCTGGGGATTCGAACCCGCCACCTTAGGTGTACGTGGCTGGCGCCTTAGCCGGTTGAGCTATAGGCGCCGAGCCTTTTGTTTTCATTTTTAAAAATACTACCATTTAAGGGCAAAATGGGTACTTAGTTCAGTGTAAACATTTCACATTTGTATATCAAAGCAGTACCTGGAACCCCATAAATGCATCAATATACAAAGTTATGATTTAATAAAAAAAAAACAACAAAAGAGCAAAATGATTTAGTTTTGAAGTAGTTCACTTTGTATTTGTCTTAATGTTTCATGATGTATGTGTTATTTCAGCTCCTATTTTAGATTTATGATCAATTTAATTTTTTGTATGGTGTGACACATAGTCAAGGTTTATTTATTTGTATATAATGAGAGTCCATCCTTTTCTTCTGTTGAATTATCTCTCCATCTTGAGATATTTTCAGTATTGAAAGTTGATTTTATAAGAGTGGGTCTGTTTTTGGACTCTCTTCAGTTTATTGATTTTTATCAAGGGTCGGTAAATTAAGTTCTATATGTCTTGTCTGGCTTGAGGACTTTATTTGTTGTAAATAAAGCTGTATTATTAGCACATGGCCATGCCCATTCATGTAGGTACTATCTATGGCTCTAACAGCAGAGACAGTAGTTGGGAGAGATTTTGCATGGCCTACAAGATGAAATAAGTACTGACTGGCACTTTTCAGAAAGTTTGCCATCCTCTTATAGTTTATAGTAAATCTTGAAATCAGGTATGTTTAAGTCCTTCGATTTTGTTCTGCTTTTAAAATATGGGCTGTTACAGGATCTTTGTATTTCCATGTACATATAGAATTATTTTGCCAGTTTATAGAAAGCAGGATTTTGATTGGGGTTGCATCGAATCTATAATTAATTAGAATTAGTAGCGTAAAAATACTAAGTTTTCTAGTGCATGCATGTGGTATGTATCTCCATTCGTTTATACTCTTTAATTCCTCTCAGCTTTGTTTGTGACTTTGTACATCATAATTGTTAAATTTATCCCTAAATATTTTATTGATTTTACTTTAAATAGAATTTTTAAAATTTTGCTTTCCAATTTTTTGTTGCTAATACGTAAAAATACGATTAAAATATGCAATAATAAAATTGATTCTACATATTGACCTGGTATCTGCAACCTTGCTAAATTCTCTAATTTTCCTAGTTTTTATAGATTGCTTAGGATTTTTACATATATGATATTGTGAATAAAGATAGTTTGCTTCTTCCTTTTTAATCTGTTTGCCTATATAACACACTTTTGGGGCATATATATGTGTGTGTGTGTATATATATATATATTTTTTTTTTTTTTAAAGACAGTCTTACTCTATCACCCTTACTAGAATGCTGTGGTGGCATCACAGCTCACAGCAACCTCAACTCTTGGGCTCAGGTGACCATCATGCCTCAGCCTCCCAAGTAGCTAGGACTACCACTACATCTAAACAGAGATGGAGTCTCACTCTTGCTCAGGCTGGATTTGAACTCTTGAGCTCAAGCAGTCCACCTAATCTTGACCTCCCAGGGTGCTAGGATTATAGGTTTGAGCCACTGTACCTGACCATGTTTGCCATAATCTTCATTTTGCCTTAATCCTCAAATCATATTTTGAATATCAGTGGTGAGAGCATACACTCCTACCTTATTGATCATACCGTCACTTTCAGTAGAATCATTTAGTTTTTCACCATTAAGGTTCATTGTAGGTTTTTTATGCCTTGTATCAAGTTAAGGAACTCCTTTCATTCCCCAGTTACAGAGATTTAAAAAACGTGTTGACTTGTAAAAAAAAAAAAAAAAAAAAAA
>NW_003852423.1:9948405-9968881 GCF_000181295.1 Otolemur garnettii
CATATATATATATATATATATATATATATATTTGGCATCTCTTATAATGATCAGCCGCCCCCCTCCCCCTTTTTTAACGTGGTGGATTACATTGATTAGTTTTAGGATGTTAAACTTTGTATTCTTGTAATAAAATGCGTATGGGGTCATGATTTTTTAAAATTCTGTTTGGTTCGATTTTTTTTTTTTTTTGAGACAGAGTCTCACTATGTCACTCTCAGTAAAGTGCTATGGTGTCATAGCTCACAGCAACCTCAAACTCTTGGACTTAAGTGATTCTCTTGCTTCAGCCTCCCAAGTAGCTGGGACTATAGGCACCTGCCACAATGCCCAACTATTTTTTATTTTGTTGCAGATATCATTGTTTAGCTGGCTGGGTTCGAACCTGCCAGCCTTGGTATATGTGGCCGGTACCCTACCTACTGAGTTAAGGGCACTGCTCAGTTGGGTTTGATTTATTAGTAAGTTAACATTGGTATTTATGAAGGAAGAGGTTTATAGTTTTTTTGTGATGTCCTTGTTTGGTTTTGGTATCAGAATAATACTAGCCTTATAAAACAAGTTGGGAAATATTTCTTTCTCTATATTTTGAACAAGATTATACAGATTAGTTTTTTTTTAATGTTAAGTATTAGACTTCACTAGGGAAGCAATCTGTTGTTCTTTTTTTAAGAATTAAAACTAAAATGCAAGAGTCAGTTTCCCATAAATTAAATCTAAAGAAAGGGTGCTTTCTCATCAGTAAACTTGAAAGTACATTGGACTTTATCCTGCTTTCTGATTTTGTTATATGTGGAAGGTACATTTATGAGAAGTTGAATCACTTCTTGGCCTTTTGACTGAGAGCAAGTATAGTAATGAGAAGTTGAGAGCCAGCCTGTCCAGCTGGCTTCTAGCTGCATTCCAGCTGTGTAATAGGGAAATAATTTTATTGTTACATTTTGGCTAAATGTTTAATATTGCCTTTCTTATGAAGTATTTGGTTGCTTTGCTTATCTGTGTTTTTTGTTAATTTTAGGAAATAAAAGGGAGTGTAGAAAATCAGGCTGAAAGGAAAATGGAAGGTCAGCATTCCCAGAGTCCTCAGCAGGTCTTACAGTGTCTTAGCACGTGCCCTGAACAAAATGGTCACATTCCTGCACTGCCAAATGCACAGCCAGTTCTGCAATATGGTAATCCTTATGTGACACAGGAAACAAGAGGTCATTAAAGTATTTTTGATTTGGGGTTAGCTAAATCTGGAGGGGGATTTGTTAGTTTATATGTTCATGGAGAACTGCTAATATAATCAACTCTGAGAGAAACTTTGTGTAATTAGCAGTTTTCATGTTTAACACTGTAACTGGCCTCTTTCAGAGGTGATGCACATGAAATGAGTAGTCTGTTTGCTTATTATATACAGTTCACAATTTTAAAAATCAACTGGGTTAAAAACATTCATTTTTTAGGCACCAAAGTATGTGTTTATATTTTGCTTGTCATATCTATACATAGTGATGGTAATTGTAGTAATCGGTTTCACCCTATTCTTCCAAAATTTTTATTACAGATGGAGCAGATGGTGCTTTTTACCCAGATGAAATTCAAAGGCCTCCTGTGAGAGTCCCCTCTTGGGGACTGGAAGACAATGTTGTCTGCAGCCAGCCTGCTCGAAACCTTAGTCGGCCTGATGGCTTAGAAGACCCCGAGGATAGCAAAGTAAATTGAATTTCCCTTGTCCTGTCCATTTTATTTTCTGTCTGACTTAGAGAGTTAAGGGTGTGGCCATGTGAGTGGAAGGAGTGTCTGTACACTATTGCCTACTTGATTTTTGGAAAATGCTGCTTATATTTAAGTTTGAAAAATGTACCGATAGGCTTCAGGCTTATACTTTAGGATTTATATATTGAAGTAAAAGATTAAGTGCAGAGAATGATATCAGAATATTGTAGTTGCCAGGTAGTTAACTAAGTAACTTACTATATTCTTTTGAATGTAGATGTACTAGGCTGGAAAAAGCAAAGTGTTAATGATAGTATTATGCTTCAGTATACATTTTTTTAGTTTAGCATTTATATTCCACTTTAGATACGAGGTGGGAGTCTTTTATTATCCTTGCCAGAAAAAGAAGTGTCATTTAGTAGTTTTCTAAACTACGGAATAGTGCTCTTTTAGGCATCTTTAGTATTTATGTAGCATTTCTTATTCTCAGGCAGCAACACAATACTGATGATAGTTTGTGTAGCATGTCATTATTATTATTATTATTATTTTTTTAAGAGACAGAGTCTCGCTTAGTTGACCTAGGTGGAGTGCTGTGGCGTCACAGCTCATAACAACCTCCAGCTCTTGGGCATATGTGATTCTCTTGGTTCAGCCTCCTGAGCAGCTGAGACTATAGGCACCCGCCACAACATCCGGCTATTTTTTGTTGTTGTTGCTACAGTTTGTCTGGGGCGGGGCTTGAACCCACCAACCTCGGTATGTGGGACCAGCGCCTTACTCAATAAGCCACAGGTGCCGCTAGCATGTCATTATTTTTTAAATTCCGTTTAAGAGATTTCTTCACTGTTTAATAGGTAAGTTTGTTTCCTTAGAGTAGCTCTTTTTTGGATAATAGGCTCTTTTCATAGCAACTCTTTTTGGATTTCCTTGCATTGAGATGAATTTAAAGGAAATGTTTTATCGTGCTCTTTGCAAGTACAGTGGTATCATGACCTGTTTCTCATTTAATCTAGTTTGCTGCATTTAATTGCTATTAACCTTTGCAGAAACTGATCAGTGTTCAGACAGGCATGATTTTAGCCCTAGTGCTCAACACCCATAATGGAGAAAAATGTATTTCTCCCTCCTGCCTTTTGGCCTCCTGTGTCCATTACTGGGAATAATTAGGAAAACTGTCAGAACTTTTGTAGCCTATTTAAGGTCTAGAGTATCATCTTACTGCTTTTTCACACCTTTACTTCACATTTTGCATATTTAATCTGATCGTTCTTGGCACAGATGTTACATGTGACAAGCCCTTCTCTTCCCTAGTCATCTGCTTCAGTTTAATTAGCAGAATGTTCTTTCTGGTCCGTGTGCTCTGCCCTCCTGCAAACCCATGAGAAGTAGTGTTAGAGTCTTGTGCTCATTTGCTGACATCTTAGATTTAGTAATGAGAAGGAGGACTCTTAATATGCACACCTTTTGAGTAATTTTACTTTGTCATCAGAAGGTTTTTACAGTAGATAGAGTAATTTTAATGTACATTCAGAACTTAAAGAAATTCTTGTTGTTGCAAAATAAAAATCAACTTGTAAATAAAGTGTTTTAATCAGTAATTTTAGTAATAATTAGGAAAGTTGGAGTTGACCTCTTCTTTCAAATCTTTCTTTGCCCTGGGAGTGATTAACAGCCACAGGCCCCAGGACCTTTGAGTCAGGGTTAAGATGGCCTTTTCTTTCAGCTTATCCCATGCCTACACCTGCCATATCTCCTCCCTTCTGCACCAGAAACTGTGGTCAACTATCAGATCAAAAGTCTTTTTATGACTCCCGTTTATTTAATAATTGCAGTAACTTAGCATATCATAATTATGATAATGGTGATGGCAGCAAACATTTATCTCTCTTTGTCAGCTAAATTCTTTAGTATGGTAACTTATTCTTCACAGCAGTCCTGTGAGGTAGGAACTATCACTATTGCTATTTCATGGTGGAGGAAACCAGAAAGACATTAAGTAGCTTGCCCCAAATCAGACAGCTGGTAAGGGGAAAGATGAGACTGGAACATCAGATTGGAGCTGTAGAAGCTGTGGTCTTAACCACTTATCAAACACTAAACCAGAGACTCCCATACTTTCTTAGTTCTTGGTATCCTTGGGATGTATGATAGGTTATTATTTTTTTCACAGTACCCCATAAGCTAAAAGAATTACAGTAAATCCTCATTTAATGTTGTATATAAATTCCTAGACATACATATGCTTAAGTGAAATGACCTCTTAATAAAACTAATTCTTTCCCCCTCATCAGTGTCATGAGACAGTGTTGAAAGAAATGATGTTATTCGAGAACCGCTATAAGCTGTTTTGCTTAAAGTTGCAATTTCCAAGATATTTTCTATGATGTGATGTTAAGTGAGGACTTACAATAGCTATCAATTATTCTCTTTCCTAGTCAAACAAATTTAGTAACCATTTGAAAAATAGTACATATAAATTGAAAGAAAAGTTAATCTTCTTATTTTTTATTTACTAGTGGGATGTGTCTGATCATTGGCCACTATAACTTCTCAAGCCTTGTAATCAGAATGGACAAACCACCCTCATTACCTGTTTCACAGTGATTTCCACATGGCACTTGCTTTGTATCATAGCAGCCTCTAAAAACTCAGCTTCTCAAAGACATTGAAGAGGAATGTAGCATGATTGTTGACTACTGCCTGATAGACCCATCATACGTAGAGAGACTATTTTCAATTTATGACTGGTTATCATGACATAACCCTGTTATAAATTGAGGAGTATGTGTATTGCTTTTGCACTATCATAAAGTCAAACTACCTTTAGTTGGAGAACATCTTTGATTGTTTCTGTGTATTTCTGCAGATATGATGTCCTTAGAAAATTAAAATTATGTGCTACCTTTCAAAGCCAATTTTTGGAACTATGGTCTAAATCCTTGCTACTAAAAAAAAAAAAAGTGGCTTGTAGACCAGTAGTAGTGGTATCTGCTAGAAGTTTGTTGGAAATGCATGCTCTCCAGACCTACTTGAGCATCAAACTACTTAGCAAAGTCTTTAGGTGATCATATACTGATTAGAACGCACTGCTCTAAACTTCCTAACCTTACCATTCAAGCCTAAATTGTCCTCCCTTGATGCCTAGCCTCCTTTCCAGTTAGTTGTTCTCATGCCTTAGCTAAGTGTTTTCCTTCTACCATTGTCCCTCCCCCTGTTTCTGAAAGACTTAAGATTCAGATGTTTTATTAGGATGTGGTTATGTTTGCAGCTTTCCACATGAGTCCTTCACTATGCACCCACAAGCTGAAGACAATTTTTGCTGATACACATTTTTTTAATTACTGCTGAGTTTTTACCTTTTATTCTCAGAAGTGTCTGTGGTTCTAAATAGTTCTGTGAGGTCGGGCACGGTGGCTCAGACCTGTAATCCTAGCATTCTGGGAGGCTGAGGTGGGCAGATTGCTTAAGCTCACAAGTTCGAGACCATCCTGAGCAAGAGCAAAACTCCGTCTCTAAAAATAGATGGGCCTTGTGGCGGGCACACAGCTATAAGGGAGGCTGAGACAAGGGAATCGCTTGAGCCTAAGAGTTTGAGGTTGCTGTGAGCTGTGACACCATAGCACTCTACCAAGGGCGACAAAGTCAGACTCTGTCACAAAAAATAAAATAAATAAATAAATAAACGAAAGTTCTGTGATGCCAAAATTTTTGAGAACCACTGTTTGGGAGAGTCAAGGACTGTTTTCTATTTGTCATAGTATATCATTTAAGTTTTTTGCCCTTTTCAAATTTGCCATTTTTCATTTATTGTCTTTTTTTTTTTTTTTTTTTTGAGACAGTATCACTATGTCACCCTCAGTAGAGAGCTATAGCATCATAGCTCACGCAATGTCAAACTCTTGGACTTAAATGATTCTCTTGCCTCAGCCTCCCAAGTAGCTGGCATTATAGGCACCCGCCGCAACATCTGGCTATTTTTTTGTCGTAGTTGTCATTATTGTTAGGACGTCTGGGCTAGGTTCAAACCCTCCAGCCCCAGTGCATGTGGCTGGCGCCCTAACTGTTGAGCTATGGGCACTTCAGCCTCATATATTGTCTTTTTAAAGTTTTACTTTAATAAGTTTTCTGTTTATAAAAATAATATATGATTATTATATATTTTATATATAATTTATATATAAACTATTTATATATAAATATAATAAATTTATTTTTATCGAATATCAGGACAAAGCAATGGGAAAAGAATCATCTTTGGAACAAATAGTGCTGGGAAAAGTGTATATTGAACCTGATGGAGGAATGAAATTAGACCCCTGCCTCATACTATAATACAAAAATTAAATTGGACCTAAATGTAAGGGCTAACCTATAAATCTCAAAATGTAGAAGTAAGTCTTTGTGATCTTAGATTACACAGTGCTTTCTTAGGTACGATACCAAAAGAAACAGATACTGGTTGAGTGTTCCTTATCCAAAATTCTTAGGGGCAGAAGTACTTTGGATTTCAGATTTTAGAATATTTGCATTATACTTACTGGTTGAGCTATCCTTAAACTGAACATCTGAAATGCTTTAGTAAACATTTTCTTTGAGTCCCATGCTAGCACTCAAAAGGTTTTGGACTTTGGACTGGGTGTTGTAATCCTAGCATTCTGGGACACTGGAGCATGTGAACTACTACTTGAGCTCAAGAGTTCAAGGCCAGCCTGAGTAAATGTGAGACCCTGTCTCTATTAAAAATGGAAAAACTAGCTGGGCTTTGTGGCAGGAGCCTATAGTTCCAGCTAGTTGGGAGGCCGAGGCAGGAGAATCTCTTGAACCTAGGAGTTTGAGGTTGCTCTGAGCTTAGGTTGATGCCGTGGCATTCTAGCTTTGGGTTAACAGAATGAGAGTCTGTAAATAAATAAAATTTGCTGTTAAATCCTTTTGAGTTTGAAGCATTCAGTGCTGAAACTGATAATTTTTGAGTGGAACTCTTTCTAAAATAAAATCAGTAACAGAGTATAACATCATAATAGGGTTATCTCTGCCAGATTATATATGGCTTAGAAAAACAAAAATTGCACTTGCTTTTTTTTTTTCCACTTTAGGTGTTTAATCAGCAGGGTTAACATGTCTGAAAGGTTGAGTTTGGCACCTTGGCTATGAACTCTACTGTTAAGTGATTTGTGAAAGAGTAAATTGATTTAAATTTTATAAAACAGGGGAAGGAGGTTATGAGATACTTCTATTTTTGGCTCCTAGAAAGTTGATTTTATTTTAAATATTTGTTATTAAGAATTTTAAAATGCAGAATATCAAGATGTGCCCTATTTTGTCTCTTGTAATTAATTTCTGCAGGGTTTCACAGTTTTGAATTTTTAAAAAAATGACAAATTTCGCTCATTATCTCTACTACTATTTTATAGTCATTAAAGTTCAGTGTTTTAAATATTATTTCTGAAAGGCCTAAATCCGAGATCTAAAGTAACCTGATATAGAATCAAAATTTACTGTCCTAAGTACTGAGCTTAGCAGATTCAACTGTTGTATCATCTCCTTTCATTATACAAATTTAAAAACTGTCTGGAGTTTAGTTATTTAAATATTTAATTTTTGAAGTAGGTAAAGAGTATTTGTGTTTTATCCTCCAGTTTCTCAACCCTCTATTAGGTTATCTGTCATGTTTCTTTTTGCTAACTCATATCTTACAGGAATCATATGGAAACAAAAACATTTTCTCAAAAAGTTAAAAAAAATTTTTCTCATGTGATGAATGTGGAGGAAAAAACCTCTTAACTCCTTTTACCTTTCATGGGGGGAAATTGATAGCCAATAACTAGTTTATTTGCTCACTTTGCATTTCACACTATATATACTTTTTGGGTCCTCTTCCTGTGACACACTAGACTAGCTCACTAATAACAGCTCTGTAGCAAGCAAGCATAACCACCCAGGAACATAAGGATTTTCATCAGTGCCTATACCTTCCTTATACCTGCTTCTGTGCTATTAGATCATGGCATGAACGCAGCTGAAAGCTGAGAGGAAAGCAGATGGGCAATTTAGATGATGTGGCTGAATTCAGGGTTTAGATTCTGTGTTTGGCTGTTGACGTAGCAATGTACAGATCTCTAAAAAGTGATCAGTAGAATAGAGGTATGGGATTCTAAGTCATTAAGATGATTTCTTTCTGATTATGAATTTTGTTCCACTAGGGCAGCAGTTCTCAACCTGTGAGTCAGGACGACCCCTTTGTAACAATGAAAATACATCCTGCATGTCAGATATTTACATTATGATTCATAACAGTAGCAAAGTTACAGTTATGAAGTAGCAACGAAAATAATTTTATGGTTGGGGGTCACCACAACATGAGGAACTGTATTAAAGGGTTGAGGTATTAGGAAGGTTGAGAGCTGCTGCTCTATGGTTTTGAGGCTTGTATTCATTATTTGGTTTTGCTTTAACATATTTTATTTTTGCAATTTTTTTGGCCAGGGCTGGGTTTGAACTGGCTACTGCCAGCATATGGGACCAGCGCCCTACTCCTTTGAGCCACAGGCGCTGCCCTAACATTTGTTTTTTAGTTGAATTTGCCGGTGTGTGCCCAAGAACATACACATACAAACTCAGACATAGCTTTATTTTCCTTTAATTAGGATTTCTGTATATCATGTCATGGATGTATCTTGTAAAGAGACTTGTATTTTCTTGCAAATTAACAGTTACATGTATTTTTTATTTAGGCCATTAAATATGAAATGTCCAATTGTAAATAGAAAATTTATTATATCTCAAGCAGTACAATTAATCAAAGTATGCACCTAAACTATTGATAGCTTTACCATCTTAATTTTTTTTTGGGAGAAAAAAATCTCACTCTGGCACCCTGACTAGAGTGTTGTAGCAGTACAGCTCATGGCAACCCCCAGTTCTTGGGTTTAAACAGTCCTCTTGCCTCAGGTTTTCTTCTTTTATGAAGCCTGGAGAGCAAGTGGCAATGAAATTGCACAAGGTGTTTTCTAAAGCTTGTTGAGAATTAAAGATTTTTCCTTTTAAGAAGTGGTTGAAAGCCTAGAAGTGGTAGTCAGTTGGCACACGGTCTGGTGAATATCATGGGTGACAGAGTTTCCAAGTCCGACTTCTGTAGTTAGAGCAGTGTTTTGTTTTGTTTTGTTTTTTAAAGAGACAGAATCTCACTTTGTTGCCCTCAGTAGAGTGCTGTGGTATCACAGCTTGCAGCAACCTCAAGCTCTAGGGCTTAAGCGATTCTCTTGCCTCAGCCTCCCGAGTAGCTGGGACTATAGGCGCCCACCACAGTGCCTGGCTATTTTTTGTTGTTGTTGCAGTTTGGCCAGGGCCGGGTTCGAACCTGTCACCCTTGGTAATATGGGGTTGGCACCCTACTCACCGAGCCACAGGCACTACCCCTAGAGCAGTGTTGTTTCTGCATCGTGGTTGAAGGTTGTCCCTACAGAAGGATTGGCCTGTGTCTCTTGGCCAATCTTGGCTGCTTAATCGCAAGCATCCTCATCATGCCATCCAGTTAGTTGCAGTAGACATATTCTGTAATTGATTTCATGAAACTGGTCCACCAAATAGATACCATTAGCTTTTCTTGATGTATTTTTGGTTATCCATCCATTGTGCCAAATGCTTGTGATTGTCAAAAAGAATTAATTTTTCATCACATATAACAATATAGTGTAGATGGTTTGACTTTATGCCATGACAGCAAAGAGAGGCAAACTTTGAGATAATTTCTCTTCTGATGCTTGTTTAATTCATGCAGAATCCAGCTATCTAGCCTCTTTACCAGCCAATTTATTTCAAATGGTCCAATGTTATTGGAATAGTAAGGTTGAACCCAGCTGCTAAATCACCCATATGTCAAGATGGACTCACTGCCCCTACGACTTTCAACTCATCATTATCCACCTTGGTCTCAGGCACCCATGCTACTCATTTTCAAGATTAAAATCACCAGAAAGGAGCTTCTCAAACTATCAGTGTGCTATACGTTCATTAGCTTTATCCTTCCCAAACACTTCCTTGATATTTTGAGCTGTCTGCTACATTTGGTCCCATGGTATAACTCATATTTGAAAGTAACAACAAATTTTTCACTTATGCATGATTTCATAAAAATTGCTGTAAGAAAAATTAGATAATCGCAAGTCAAAAAATGCATTTGAAAGAATGAGGACAAACTTTCACAATAAAAATGTCGAAATGTCAGAGGTATCAGCTGTAAAACAGTACTTAGGGAAATCGGACATTTCATACTTAATAAGTTAAATTAAATGAGAATAATTGAACAATAATGCAGTCTTAAGGTGTTTGTGAAAGTGGTCATCGTCTATAGAATGACTTTTTTTTAAAGTCAGTGAAGTTACCTATATACATATGTAGATTTGAAACATTCTGCTCTCTGCTTCATTTATACACACAGGTGTGGTGTGTGTGTATTCCAGTGAGCACTGCTTTTTATTTCAAGGTCAGACTGTTAGTCTGTAGTAAATTACTCTGTGAAGTTCACTTTCAAACATATTTAAAAGTCTAATTAAATGACAGTTGAGATAAAAGTGGCTTATAATCCCGCTTATAATCCTAGTACTCTGGGAAGCCGAGGTGGATGAATTGCTTGAGCTCAGCAGTTTGAGACCAGCCTGAGCCAGAGTGAGACACCCCCACCCCCACCCCCACCTCTAAAAGTAGCCAGGTGTTGTGGCGGGTGCCTAGTCCCAGTTACTTGGGAGGCTGAGGCAAGAAGATTGCTTGAGTCCAAGAGTGTGAGGTTGCTGTGAGCCAGGATGTATGATTCCATGGTACTCTTCGAAGGGTGACTGAGACTCTCAAAAAAAAAAAAAAAAAAATTTTTTTTCCTTGAAGTATAATCTTCCTTTATAATGTCAATTTATATTTGGTTTTATTTAAAAGTTGCAAAATTGTTTTTTCCCTAGGAAGATGAGAATGTGCCTACGGCTCCTGATCTTCCAAGTCAGCATTTACGTGGCCATGGGACAGGCTTTTGCTTTGATTCCAGGTAATTTTTCTGTTTTAGAATTTGGATTATATAGTCCAGTGGTTCTGAAAGTGTAGTCCCTGGGAATTTGTTAGGAATGTAAATGCTTAGGGCGTGGCTTCCTGAACCAGAAACTCCAGGTGTTAGGGTCCAGTAATATACAGATGTGTTTTATTAGCATGTCCTTGGCTGATTCTGATGTATGGAATCCTTTGAGATCTTTTGTTTTAGCACCGTCAGGAACATATGAGTTGTATTTATTATTATTTTACAAAAAACATTTTCTGTTAGTTAACAATTGAAGAACTCTCGACACTAAGACTTATTTCACATAATGCAATTGGATTAGGGGATTTTAATGGGGGAAAAGTGTCTTTTATTGTCAACCTAATTATAAAACTAAATTTAGAGGCTTTACAAATGGGCTATTCAGTTGTTTACAGCAAGCATTTAGAAGCAGAAAAAGAGGTTATTGGAGTAACTATAGATTTTGAAGGTAAATTGTTTAGTATGAATATCAGCTAACTAGATAAATGTAACTTTGTTTATATATTGAGAATTACTGTTACAAATTTATTAGATAATATGTAATTCTTTCATTTTCCTTTCTCCTCAAGCTTTGATGTTCACAAGAAGTGTCCCCTCTGTGAATTAATGTTCCCTCCCAACTATGATCAGAGCAAGTTTGAAGAACATGTTGAAAGTCACTGGAAGGTGTGCCCAATGTGCAGCGAGCAGTTCCCTCCTGATTATGACCAGCAGGGGTTTGAAAGGCATGTTCAGACCCATTTTGATCAGAATGTTCTAAATTTTGACTAGTTACTTTTTATTTTGAATTAAGATAGTTTAGCAGTTAACCCCCCCCCAAAAATCATCTCAAATAGACCAGTGAGGAGACCACACACATCACTTTCACCTACTCTTTATTATACTTTCTGACCAAGAGCTACTTTTGAGTTTGGTGTTAACTAGAGTCAGGGTTAATCTTTGGCTTATCAATAAATATAATTTTAACCTGTGTTACTCTTACCTGCTTTGAGAAAAGTTCTTGTGTGTTTATTATCTTTATTTATTCCCATGTTTGCAAAATTGTGTAAGGGATACAGGAATTATTTTAATTAGTGCTCTGAAAATATGTATTAGTGTACTAGATTCTTCAGAATATTCAGTTTCTGTTTAATTTGAGCATGACTACTAAGTATTATGTAATAAAAATCATTTATCACTAACAGCTGTGTGAAGTAATTCTTTGAGTATAGAAAGTTCCATTAAAACTCATGAATGATAGTTTTTTAATCTTTAGAAATGGAACTGCATGGGCTCAGTGCCCATAGCTCAGTGGCTAGGGCACTGACCACATATACCAGTGCTGGTGGGTTCGAACCCTGCCCAGGCCTGCTAAACAACAATGATAACTACAACAAGAACAAAAAGAAAATAGCTGGGTGTTGTGGCAGTTGCCTTGTAGTCCCAGCTACTTGGGAGGCTGAGGCAAGAGAACCGCTTAAGCCCAAGAGTTTGAGGTTGCTGTGAGCTGTGATGCCATGGCACTCCACTGAGGGTGATATAGTGAGACTGGAACTGACATTAGTATAGAGTAGAATCATATGCTTGCAGATATCCTTTTTGTATGTGAAATGTTGCCTTTAGGATTTAATGGAAAACATTTTGTTAATTGCAGGGCAAAAAATTTGATAACCTAAATGATTATTTTTAAACCAGCTTCAAGTTGTATTTATACCTAATAGGAAAATGGAACATGGTATATTCAGTATAATTATTTTCATATTGAATGATTTCATTAACAGTGATGTTTGTGGCATTAAATCATGGTGTATGTATTAGTATCTTTCACATTTTCCTGATGAGTATATACATTTGAAATGTTCTCAGTGATTAAAAATATAATGCATAAGCCCAAAACAAAGTAATATTTGAGTTAATGTCTCTGCTGTATAGTGCTCTCATTAACATTAAAGAAGACACATTTTCAGAGGTCTGTAATATCACTGTTGTCAAATTTATTTGCCATAGTTTTTCATTAACCTAGACTCTTGAGCATATTTTGGGGGGTTGAGCCTTTAAAAGTACTTCTAAACTGTATTCCTTTACTTTTATAAAAATGTATGTATTGAGTTTAAAATCAACTGTTGATTTTGTTGCTTTTATAGATAGATGTATTTTGATTCTGAGGAAACTAGCTATTTAAGATGTTTATCTAATACTTACAGACCTGGTGGTATTTTTGGGTGCCATATGTGAACTATGTACAGGGACTGATAAGATCATGAACTTATCCTAGAAAAAGTGCTACATACCTCATTGCTGAATATTGCTGCAGTCACCTTTGATGACCAGCTGTTGTCATATGAGGTCTGACAGTTAAGTTCACAGACTTGCCACTGTGCACTTATGTTGGTAAGGTCCACAGCTTATCAGTGTCTCAACTGTGCTCATATGGACATGTGGTGATCAGTTGTTGCTTGTTTTGTGTGCTGTAGGACAACAGCTCTGATGGTCATTCCAGAAAAGAGAGTTCCAAAGTAGCTTGGAAAGATGGACTAGGCGCTGTTGTTGGTGAATGGTCACTTAAAAGGTGACCATAGTGATACTCAGCAGTGAGGTATGTAGCACTTTTTCTAGGATGAGTTCACGAACTTGTCAGGCCTCATACCTTATCATGTCATGTTTGTAGAAGCAGAATTTGTGTATTTTGGAATCTGTTAAAAAGTTTTTGAGTCTAGGACATCCAGATGCTAGCTCTTAGTACATGCCAGTCCTAGGAGGCAGTAGCATTGATGACTCCGTCCTGGTAGGCTGTTATCACCAGAATACATTCAAGTAAGATAGGAACTTTTTTTTTTTTGGTTGCAGTTAATAACTATGGACCATGTTAACCTAAAAGTATCTCTTGATTATTACTATTAAGAGAAATGAAACTGTTGTCTTACCAGCATAGAACTTTTTTTTTTTTTTGGGCTGGGGCTGGGTTTGAACTGGCAACTTCCAGCATATGGGGCTGGCGCCCTACTCCTTCGAGCCACAAGTGCCACCCAGCAGCATAGAACTTTTTTTTTTATAAATAGTTACCAGGGTTAAGGAAACTGGAAAAATAATGCAGTCTAAGTAAAAGCTTAAGGGAACAAAATCTGTTACAGTCCGAGAACAAAGCACCAAATGAAGATGTTATTCAGTGTTTCCATGGTAAAGTTAATGCTGTTCTCATAATGGACAATAAGGAAAATAAAGAGCCATGTTTATTTTGGGTCAGAGGCAGTTTATTTTAAATTGATTTCATTACATTTATAAGCAGCTTTTCTTGACAGAAATTTTGATAAAGTTGCCTTCAGTTCTAAAACAAACCTCTGTTGCTTTCAAACTTAATGTGCTCTGTCCCCAACAAAACATATGAAAATATAATTTAAAGCACAGTTTTCACAGACACAGTACAATACATTCACTATACACGGTATAATAAAATATTCCCATCCTTACCTGTTTAGTAATACTGTCACAATGAATAAGTAAATAGAAATTGGAATTTGCTTTATTATTGAAAGAAATTTAACATGCACAATGACTATTTTATGACTGTTTAGCTGATGAACTACTGATCCAGCCTGCAGTTTCTTGCACTAGAAGGAGCGAAGCTAAATAATTGCTGGCCTAAAAATTTTTTTAATCAATTGTAGGTAGATAAGAAATAGCCAAGTAGGGCCTTCTTATGCACCAACTAGTTGCTTTTCATGTCTGGATCACCCTCTTAAACATAGGATAACACTGTATATCCAGAACCAAGACCATACTCTTCAGAGATCTGAGGAAATATTTAGAGGGCAGTGTCTTTATAAATACTTTAATATCCCTCATTATGAGGGATTTAGAGCTTAGGAATATTAGAAGCTTACTCATCTGGCTAACACAATTGTCATCCTTTGAAAATGTGTGAAAACTGAGGAGGGACCCTTGCTTCCCAGCTAATGTAATATTTCATCCAGTGGGAACATGGGAAGAAACGTATTTTATGAGCAATTTGAGTTGCTTTTCACCAGGTTGTTCTGTGGGGCAGTTAGCTGTCTCAAAGCAATTTTTATTGCATAATTAGGCAACTGGTAAACTCTTGTGTTCAAGGAATAGCACTTGGGAGAAAAGAACACTCAAGGCATGATGGTACTGTCGGTGAGGAAAAACTTCAGGAATGGTCCAGATGTAGGTTACTCTAAATGGTCGTATTAGTCACTCTTTTCTTTGACCACCTGCTGCAAGAAGCACTTAATTGTCAATAAGGCTCATTTTCGTATTTCAGCAAAATGTTTATAAAGCTAAACAGACATTTCTGATAAGAATGTAGACGTCTACAGTGTGATGAGGAAAGTGCCTTTTAAAAAAGTCTCGGAAACAAAATGAGCACGAAGAGGCAATTGGGGGTCTTAACAGAAATGTTCTCTTTGAAACATGCTTAGAATTTTCATTCTGAATTGCAACCCACAGGTTTGGTAGGGCAGCAGCTGCAAGAATTGGCAACACATAAACATTAACTTGTTGGCAATAGAGAACTACAAAGTGCTTTAAAACCTCATCCGAAGGTAAAGATAGAACTAAATTTCACACACACAGACTTTGCACTGAAAAGTATATTTCAATGTGTTCTAACAGATTTCAGGGAAATGCATTTCACTCAACTGGTATCTTGGTCCACAAATATCAATAGGCATAAATTGAATCCCTTGCACCAGGCACTCCAACAAATGTGTTAATGAATGAACTGAATAGACTATTTTGTACAAAAAATGCCACTTAAAACAGTGAAATGATTGGTAAGTCAGATGGCAAGATTTTTCAACTTTTTAAAGGGCAAAAGGACTTGCAGGATAATATAAAACACAGAAAGCACACCTTTCATGTATGTTATTTAAATATGAAAATATTTTTAGCATATTATGTTAAACATTTTTTCTTATTTATATTTCCATTACCTAAAGTCTTTCTACTCACAAATACTAACTCCATTATGTAAGGCATGGTAACCAGTTTGATAATGAAGGTATTTTGGTTTTGAACAAATGTGAGTTGATGTGTTGAAAAACTTCAATCACATTACAATCTTGAAAAAAAAAATCTCAGTGCCAGCCCCTCCTCCCCCCCAGTTGATACCACTGCAGTACAACTAAACAATATGCAACATGCCCTCAATTTTATTTTGTTTTGGGGGAAATGTGCTGAAGAACCTAGAGCTTTTTTTTGTTTAGCACCTTATATCAAAGTAATGAAAATAGGTATGATGATTACATGTGCAAATGTACAAAATCATTAACTCTACAAAGATACATCATTCCAAAATTACAGAAAAAATTTAAAGCATGCATTTTAATTCTTTTTCTTTAAAGGGTTGCCGAATGCTTCCCCTGAAAAAAGGTGGCTGTTTTCAAAATTAGCAACTGCTGGTGAGGATTTCTTGGCACAGTTATGACCAGCATGTTATTGCTGCATCTTCCTGATAATCTCAGCCGACACCGGGGGATGGAAATTGATTGTGTGGTGCCGCAGGCCCTGAGCTGTCTTGTAACTCTTCCCGCATCGGCATTTGAATGGTTTGCGGACACGTATCTGTGTTCTGTGGCCATTCTTAGCGTGGTACTTTATGCCATTCACATTCTGTGGAGAAGACAAAAGTATTTTATATTAGAGTGAAAGAGTATGTCAAACTTGGGGATATGGATGGACAGTCAAGGTTTTGCAAGGATTCTATTGTGGCCCTTAAAGGGCTATCTGGTGAGTCACAAACAGCTGACACAGGGAAATTCTTTTTTTTTTTTTTTGAGACAGAGCCTCAAGCTGTCCCCCTGGGTAGAGTGCCGTGGCATTACAGCTCACAGCAACCTCCAACTCCTGGGCTCAAGCGAGTCTCCTGCCTCAGCCTCCCAAGTAGCTGGGACTACAGGCGCCCACCACAATGCCCGGCTATTTTTTGGTTGCAGCCATCGTTATTTAGCAGGCCTGGGCTGGATTTGAACCCGCCACCTTAGGTGTATGTGGCTGGCACCTTAGCCACTTTAGCCACAGGTGCCGAGCCTTCTTTTTTTTTAAAGTAAACTTTTTTTTGTTTTTTGAGACAGAGCTTCTAGCCCTTGCCCTGGGTAGAGTGCTGTGGTATCACAGCTCACAGTAACCTCCAACTCCTGGGCTCAAGCGATTCTCCTGCCTCTGCCTCCCAAGTAGCTGGGACTACAGGTGCCTGTCACAATGCCCAGCTATTTTTTTTTTGGTTGCAGCCGACACTGTTGTTTGGCGGGCCTGGACCCAGGCTGGATTCAAATCCACCAGCTCAGGTGTATGTGGCTGGCACCTTATCTGTTGAGCCACAGGTGCGAGCCGACACAGGGATGGATATTCAAACATACCTCAATTATTATGAAAATGTTGATTTCAAATTTTACATAATATATATTTAAGACTCAGACTGTATTAAGAAATTAAATAGGCACAGTTCTCTCTGTCTAGAACTTTGTTTCCTCTCCGAATTGTTTTTTCCCCACTCTTGAGGAAAGTTAACAGCAAACAATTTTATGAAAATATCCTTAGGATGACTAACAAAAATTTTAAAGAAAGAATGAGGGCAAATTTCAATTTAAGGCTAATATTAAATTTATTTGGAACTTATCACAGTTGTCTCGAAGTAAGACATAACAGTTCCTTACCCCACTTTACTCAGAATTTTTGTCCATATTTTCCCTCTGCATTAAGCCACCATCTCTGATGCACTAGGCCCTCTTAAGTATTGCAATCAAGTTTTAGGTTATTCATATGTTAGTCTTAATAACAAAACACTAAGACTGGGTTTCCTTAGCAGCTAGATGCTAAAGTTGTCAAAATGCTTTCTGGATTTCTGTGAATTGGTTTTGCTACCTCAGTAGCATATTCTATGTAAGACTCTATTCTTAGATTTATTCTACAGATTTAAACAGTATCGCTCATCCCAATTCCATGGTGAGGAAACAGACTCAGGGTATTAAGCTGTGGAAGAGCACAGGTCTTAATTTCCATGACAGCTTGGAAATGGCAGACTGAAAAGTAAGGAACAGAGAAGAAACATGCAGTAGTTGAACACAGATCACCAGAAGAATGAACTGTTTTCTGAAATACTACTTAATCTGATCACACTGGGTCCAGCTCCCTGCCCAACTAAAGGATTCCAGCATAGTCTTTTCCCCACACTTCATAAAGTACCTTCAAAAGAGCTTTCAAGAGGGCATACAGTAGGAGATTCTCAAATTTTTATGAACGAATGAATCTGTTAGAACAGTGTTTTCTAAGCACATGCCTCACTATTTGGGCAGAAGTTGGGAGGGTTGCTATCAAAAACTGGTGATTATTACTATTCCATTTCTCCCTCAGAGATCTGCAGTGTACAGTTAACAGTCCTTTGGTAGAGAACCCTGCTTGACTTAGTTGAATGCCAGGGGAGCCCAGTAGCCACTAGAAGGCTCTGGGCCGTCTGCAAGTGCAGCCTTGTGCTTCCTGCATCATGTGGGGCGAGGAAGCACCTTGCTGCTCTTGTTGAGAGCCATGTTCAGAGGTTGCTGAAGCAGGAGATGGGGGGACAGTGGCAGGCGCACAACTGAGCTGTTAGGTAGACATTCCACATCAGTCGCCTGGCTGGCCCAAGCTGTCAGCTGAACCCCTGGCACAGGTGTGAAGAGGCCAATGTAGCCCAAGTGTGAGCCTTCAGATGACTCTGGCCATGGCTGGCGTCTTAAAGCAACTGTACCACCTTGCTGAGCCAGGCAAACCACACAACTGGGAAATATAATTGTTTTAAATTGTGTGTGTGAGAGAAATAGTTTTCTGACTGTCAGACTTCCAACTTTAATATGGTAGCTAACAAATGCTAGCAATGGTCATCTGTCTGCTTAATATCCCGTTTATTAGCTCAGTGAACATTCAGTGAGCGCCTAGTGAAGGCCTGTTTCTGCAGAGGAAGTTACTTAAACATTTCATGTCCCCATTTTCACAGGGAACTTGTTGTAAGATGGATTGTTAAGAATACAGCTACCTCTGAGCCGAACCACTCACACCTCTGAAAATGGGAGACTAAAAATAAAAACCAGTAACCTAGAAGCAAAAGGCAACTCGGGCAGCATCAGGGCTTAGACACTTCATCGAGGCCTGAATGTTTTTTAACTAATTAGTTTGAAACCAGATTATTGCTAAAGACACAAGAAGCCAGTCCAATGTAAAACCTGACCGGTTGTTGACAAGGAGGACAAGCCAGAGTTGAGGTGATTCCAGCAGGCGCTGAGGCTTGTTCCAGATTCTCTATAAACATTATGCTGTGTGTCTCATTATTCTGTGAGACTGTGAGGAAAACACAGCCAACTCCATATATACAAGCAGCTTACTCGGGAAAAATTAGAAAGCTAGTCGCACATTTAGAAACACGGTATTTCCAGAGTCAGCCAAATGTTAGTGGGGTATCCTTATTGCAACTGTTAATACAAGGTCAAGTCAGATTATTAAAAGATTTCCTCAAGCTATCCATTCAGTTATAGGTAATGCAACTACTTCTTGAAAAGAGTAGAGAAGTTCTATAAAGATCCACTAGTTTCCTTTTTTTTTTGAGAGACAGAATCTCACTTTGTCACCCTTGGTAGAGTGCTGTGGCGTAACAGCTCACAGCAACCTCCAGCTCCTGGGCTTAGGCAATTCTCTTGCTTCAGCCTCCCGAGAAACTGGGACTACAGACACGCCACAACGCCCGGCTATTTTTTTTATTGCAGTTTGTCTGGGGCTGGATTTGAACCTGCCACCCGAGCGCGGTACATGAGGCCAGTGTCCTATTCACTGAGCCATAGGTGCTGCCCCCCGCCCCCTTTTTTTTTGAGACAGAATCTCAAGCTGCTGCCCTGGGTACAGTGCCATGGTGTCACAGCTCATAGCAACCTCTAACTCTTGGGCTTAAGCAATTGTCTTGCCTCAGCCTCCCAAGTAGCTGGGACTACAGGTGCCCACCACAACGCCTAGCTATGAAATTCCTTTTTTCATCATTATTTTATTTTGAGACAGTTTCACTATGTCACCCTCGGTAGAGTGCTGTGTTGTGGCATCACAGCTCAGAGCAACCTCAAACTCTTGGGCTCCAGTGATTCTCTTGCCTCAGCCTCCCTTTTAGCTGGGACTACAGGAGCCCACCACAACACCTGGCTACTTTTTATTATTGTTGTTTGTTTATTTAGTAGGTTTAGGTTTAGGGTCAAACACTCCATCCAGCCCTGGTGCATGTGGTCAGTGCCCTAACCGCTGAGCTATAGGCACCGAGCCTCCGCTGAAGTTTCTCATTGTATCAAAATGTTAATAACATAAATAATGGCAGGCAACCTAAAACCTCAAATTCTCTGGTCTTAGAAAAGAGAAATGAAATTAAGCTTCAAAAGGGCAAGGAATGTCACTAACACTGAGTAAGAATTTATCACATTGGTAATTGATGTCAACTGCCTTATTCAATGTTTATCTGTAGACACCCAGAGAAGGTGACTTGCCCAAGATCACATGGTTGGTAAATGACAGAACTGGAATGGGAACCCCAAGATGTCTGATTCCACAGTCCCTATTTCCTCATTTAGCCTCATAAAGTGTTAGGTACATGTTAGTTAGAACGACCAGCTGGTAGTCTTCAAAAAATCTTACCAGCTAGGAAAGATTGGGATACTAAGTTTAGAACAGTAATTGTCAAGTGGTGTGTCAGAGTTTTTTTTTTTTTTTTTT
>NW_003852423.1:9969126-9970338 GCF_000181295.1 Otolemur garnettii
GGCGCCGAGCCGGTGTGTCAAGAGTTTTAAAGATTATTGAATAAATGATTTTCCAAAGAGGTTCAAACACAGTATATTTTTTTCTTTTTTGTTTTTTTTGAGATAAGAATCTTAAGCTGCCACCCTGGGTGGAGTGACATGGTGTCACAGCTCACAACAACATCCAACTCGGGCTTAAGCAATCCTCTTGCCTCCGTTTTCCTATGGTATTTTTGATAGAAACGGAGTCTCACTTTTGCTCAGGCTGGTCTCCAACTCGTGAGCTTAAGCAATCCACCTGCCTTGGCCTCCCAGAGCGCGAGGATAACCAGCGTGAGCCACCGTGCCCCACCCTTTACATTTTTTTGGATCAACATAATTTAAGTGTGCCGCAGAAGTTTAACTCTAGGTTCCAGTGTACCGTGAGATTAAATAATGGTTGAGAAACACTGCCCTAGAGAGAAGTATCTTATCAACAGTGAGGCCCTCACGTCAGGGGAGTATGTGGAGAAAGCAAGTAGCACAGCAGGTATAAAGGAGGACTGGGGGTGGGGTGGGGGGTTATCATCAGGAACTACCTGCCCCTATGACAGAATTAAAGATTTCAGTCCAAGTCAGACAATGAAACCAAAAGCCTGGCTGCCATGTAGGCGATCCTGACTGAACTGTATTTGTCTTAATTGTCAGTAGCGGGCCTTAATGGGCCCTTCATGTGCCATGTGGTCTAGATATGAAAACCCTAACTTTCAATTTCTGTGGGCTTTCATGTTCTCCATAATGGTGAGGAGGAAGCTGCTTGGGGATTTGATGCAGAAAAGTGAAAAAACAGACATTTGGGGTGGGGTGGTAATGTTTAAAGTGAAAACACTTGGATCAGTGCGGACATCCCAGCAGCCCCAGAAAGCAGGTGGCCTGAGGTGCCTGTCACCTTCCACTGGTCGCAGCACACAGAATGTCCAGGGCCAGTCAGGAGAGCTCTTTAGGAAAGAAAGAATCACCTCTTTTCTTCCACCAATCATTCAAGTAACATGTTCATTGTAGATAATTGCAGAAATCTAAAAACTATAGAGCATAAAAAAGAAAGCAGAACAGACACATAATCACTAACATCTAAAGTATTTCCTTTCAGTTTTTCTAATTTACATACCTGTGTATAAAATTCAGCACCTTTTTTCCCCACTTATGTCATTTTACTAATATCTCCTTTACATATTTAATTTTTTTTTTTTTTTT
>NW_003852423.1:9970927-9985333 GCF_000181295.1 Otolemur garnettii
TCATTGTTGTTTGGCGGGCCCAGGCTGGGGATTCGAACCCGCCACCTTAGGTGTACGTGGCTGGCGCCTTAGCCGGTTGAGCTATAGGCGCCGAGCCCTGTTTTACATTTCTTGAAAGCTATGAAATGTCTAATCCTTACCATTCTAATGAAAAAAAAAAATCTCAAAGCACTTCGACCCACCATTTCAATTTACTCCCAGCTAAAAGGTGAGGAATCCTCCCTCTCTCTCCAGGAGTCGTGCACTAAGGCCACGTGATCCAGGGGAGCCAAAGCAGTGCTTCCTGGGATCAGTGGGGGACCAAGTTTCCCTCTTTCCTGTTGTGCCTTTGCCCCACCACCGCACCTTGCCTTTATTCCTTTGTCCTCGGGAAGACCATACCAAGATCTGCACTGGGTGCTGAGGAGGGGATAGTAAGTTATAGAATCATGGGAGTAACAAGGGAGATGGTGCCTCAGTGTGGAGGGTGCTGGACATGGAAAGGACAGGAGGTCAGAGAAGGAAATGTCACCTACAAGGGCAGAGCTGGTCTGGAGGGCTGGTAAGGCCTCCTGGAGGAGGTGGCATTTGAGCTGTGGAATTTGAATGAGAGATGCGGCTGGAGAGAGGAAGGTGTGGGAGATGAGGCGATGCCACCCTAAAATATGCCTCTTTGCTGCAGGATTGTTTAGCTGGAGGGCATAAGACACGACATCCCACTGCCCCTTCGGGAGAACACGGTGAACCACAGAAGAGAACCTGAGACCCTTATTGGCCCCGAGATGGTACCAGGGAATCTGCATGAGCAAGCTTTGAGGCCCCTATCTGCCTTCCTACAAGTTGCTGCCCTACAGACTCAAAGTCCTTTTTCTTTGTCTCAACACTTCTCTAAACATTTGCCTTTTTTTTTTAAAAGACGCTGTGTAAACTGGAGTTCAAAGCCACCACTTCCAGAACTATTCATTCTCTACGGGTCTGTCTCTCATGTATATTATGAAATACATGTGTTGATAAACTTCTGGCTTTCTCTTGTTAATTTCTCTTTTGTTACAGGGGTTTGTTACAACTAAGAACTAATGATGGTTGGAAAAAAAATTCTTCTCCTATAAAGGGAAAGAATCCTCGGCCAAGGAATTAGATGGGAACAATGTGGAGCCTTAGCTTAGCTCTACTGCTGGGTCCCTCTCCCCCTCCTCACTCAGTGTGAGTTGGGAAGTTAGATACCTCATCTTCTCTCAGCTCTGTAAATGCCACAGCAATGGTGAGAAAAGCTGATCCTGAGTCCGTGCCCAAGAGACTTAGAGATTCCTAGAAACAGGGCAGGAAATAAAGTCTGACTTGCCTTAATAATCAGTAAGAGGGCAGAACTTCAGAATTCTGCCGGACTCCACAGTACACCAGTTTCCAACAATCATGTACTAGTAAGATGAAATAATAATTTACATTAGAGAATAGCACTGCCCTACAGCCTGTAACTTCTGAATAGAAAAAGTCAAACTGAAGCTTCAGGGACTATGACCATGTTCATCTCAAGCACTTGGTTAGAAGGAGTAGAATTATGTGTCTGTTCCTATCCCAAGTTACTTGGCCTTCTGGCCCGCAAAAGGAAACTCCCACTTCCCTTATGGAGATCAGGACCACTGATGGCTACCCACGTCACCTGCAGTTAATGGAGCCTCTTGGCTTTAGATGGAGGGAGAACACTCAAAAAAGCCCCATTAGCCTAGACATAGACAACTGAAGGGGGAAACTGCTAGAAATCCAAGAAAAATAAAACCAAAGGAATAATGATAAGAAAATGGAGGCCAGGCATGGTGGCTCACGCCTATAATCCTAGCACTATGGGAGGCCAAGGAGAATGTGATGGCTTGGGCTCAGGAGGTTGAGGCCAACCTGAGCAAAGAGTTAGACCATGTTTCTACCAAAAAAAAAAAAAAAAAAAAAAGCCAGGTGTTGTGGCGGAGGCCAGTAGTCTCAACTACTTGGGAGGCTGAGGCAGGAGGATCATTTGAGCCCAAGAGTTTGAGGTTGCTGTGAGCCATGATGCCATGACACTCTACCCAGGGTGACACAGTGAGATTCTGTCTCATTTAAAAAGAAATGAGGAGGAAAGGATGTGAACAGGAAAGGCAGGTAGATGGAAGAGAGAGATTACTCCCTCCTCTCTGCCCAGAATAAAAGGTGCAGCTTGTACTTCCTTTTGGGGGGGTGGGGGAGTGGGGTAGTCCAACCTCTCTGCAAGACACCCCTTGAATAGTGCTGGGCCCTTGTGAGAAGACAGCACAGTGGCAGCAGCATGGGGAGGATGAGCACCCAGAGCAGGCAGGGAGCAAGTGTAGCCCTCTCTGTCTCACTTTTCTTCCTGTGACATCTTTTAAAATACGAAAAAAATCTTTCTGCAGTGCAGATCTGCCTTCTGGGAAAATGAGCTTGTCTACCAATCCCGCTGGCATCTTGTATCCTGAGGTAATTGTCACCCTTCTCTCCCAGCTCCTTGCCTCTGACTCACAAAAATGCACAGATGTGCTCTCAGACCTGCTCTGACCTGCCCTCAGCAGCTCCACCGAGTCCCTGATAGGATCTCACACTCCAGCCTGGGGGTGCATTTTAAACAAAGAGTGTCTGGACTGTGCATGATAGAATTTTAACAGTACACAGTGCAGGTGAAACCTTGGAACACCACCTTTGTGATACATTCATGTTTCATGTTTTTATATCAATGACAGTTGTAAAAAGTATTGTTTTCGTGTTAAGAGACAAATACAGTAGGATCCTCTGTAAGTGACCACCTGAGAGACAGTAACAAATTGGTCAACCAATGGAGGTGGCCAACAGGAGGAAGTAGGCATGCTGTACTGACACGTACATGTGGTGCTTGTCCGGTCTGCGAAAATTAGGTGAACTTAAGGAGGTGGTCAGCTGTGGAGGGTCTACTGTGTTTAAGAAGGGGCTATAGAAGAAGTGTGATTATGCCATCACACGTTTTTTAAACCTTTAAAAAAACCAGTCTGCTCAGCTATGAGTAAAGTAGCATATTATCAAACGTACCACGTGTGTTTCTGATTTTTCTATTTGTATCTCACATTTGGATTTTAGAGAGCTGCTAGCACCTCACAAGGTAAGTCTGCAATGCCTTCTGGACCCACACTTGAATATTCTGGTGTTTCTTCTTATTTGATCTCTTTGAGTTTCCTTAGAAAACTAGGCACGCTGGCTGCCCATGGCACCCAGAATCAGGCCCTTAGAGCCATGGGTCACCAGAGAGGAGGCTGAAGCTGCAGTGAGTGGTTTGGTGAGAGAAATATCAAAGCCCTTTTCTCTCCTGATTCCCTTTCAGGCCAGTGGGCGGAAGGGAGCAAGAACTTCCTCAGCTGGAAGCTAAATACCCGGCCACATTTCCCCAAACAGCTCTGTGAGCCATCTGGGACTTTTATGACTTCTGCGTGGTCTTCTGTGAACCACCTGTAGTGCCATGCGTTGGGAAGGTGTCTGGCAAATAAATAGGTTGACACATTTGACAATCTGACAGGCTCCTCCAATATGACAAACATTTGAAAAATACCAAAGACACAGTAGTCTTGCAAAAGATCTCTTTTGACCTCTAGGCTCTCACCTAGGTCAGCAAAAGATATAACACCCCACCAAGCACCCAGCACCCCCAGGCCAGCACCCACCTGAGGGCACCCTGCACGTGAACGAGTGTGAGGACAACCAACCCGACCTGCATCTCTCCCTGGCCCACATGCCACACAAGGGGGCACGTCTGTTACCTTGTATCTCTTTTTACATCCAGGAACTGGGCAGGCAAAAGGCTTCTCTTCCCCTCCATTCATGCACATGGAGCTGAGGATGGCTTCAGAGCTGATGGCGCTCTCTGTGGTCCAGGACTCATCGCTGTCCGACTCCTCATAGTCCACCTCCTCCTCGTCATACTCGCTGCCTATGGGGGCAGAAGAGAAGTGCAGAGACTCTCAGCGTTGGTCACCTTCCCACAGGGTCCCCCAGCCACCACCAGGCCAGGAGAAGCAGCCACAGCAGGGCATGCCAGGCCCCCTGGGACCAGGAGTCCACCATTCCCCAGATGGCTCTGGGAGGAAGCGACCTGAGTTCCCACTTGAAGCCAGGAAGGACTTCCTAGAAATCCACAGCTAGGGCTGCGCTGAATAAGAACTTGAACTCAATGATATGGCGGGCACAAAGGCACAGGGAAGGCTCCAAGGCCAAAACCAAAAATAACAATGACAGACTCGCCCCCCCACCCCAAGCTGGTGCCTGACATTCCGATGAACAGAACTCTGTCCTATAGTTTTATGACTTATTTGCTTCGTAAATGCAAAAATCTCCGGGAAGAGGTTACGATTTGTAATTATTAGGTATTTCCACTTCATTAAGAGTGGGTTTTAGATCTTTTCCTTTATAGATTTGAGCTGTGAAGACCATGAGCATATTTAGAATTAAAAAGGGGTCACCCCAAGCTTGGGAGCAAGGGGAGCCGAGACACCATCAGGAGCTCGGAGGGGACGCAGGCTGCGTGAGAGCACTAGGTGGGTCCTGAAGACAATACAACTCCCTCACCCACGGTCCGACCTTTCAGCTCCACACGCATCCTGGTGGGGCTCACCCATCACATCACCCAGCTCAGACAGGAAGAGGGGTGCTCTTACATTTCTCAGGATTGAGGGCTCTGCTATGAACCAAATTAGAAATCTACCTTGCCGACTAGTGTGCAGGACGGCAGGGATGGAGAACCACTTCGGCAAGCAGCCTCTTTTTGCTCTTTTTAATGAGGCCCAAAGCCATTTATTTTGAGCTTTTGCACAATACAATCCTGAAGAACATAATTCTACAGATCATAAACAGTGTAAAATAATATGTTGACAAGTCTTAATGCATTTACAAGCCTGGTGGAATAAATAGGAATTATAGCACAACATTAATAAGAATTATATGGTAGCAATTACAGTTGTGAAATTCATCCTCCAGGTGTGAGGCTAAATTGCACCAGGGGCCTGCCTGGGTGCTTCATCGGCTTACTCTGCAACATCAATTATTTCAACACCAAATATTGGCACTTTTATTGGGTTTCATTTTAATAGGCATTAATAAGATTGTTTGAAGAGCCAGTTGAGCCAGAAACAGGGACTCTGGCGATTGAGGCTAGAAGTTGAAAGGATCAGGAAGGAAGAAAGGACCCTCCAGTTTACTGAGTGCCCGAAGCATTACATGCATTATCTCATTTAATCCCCCAGGAATCCTGGGAGGGGGGGATTACTGTCACTCTCATACACAGGCAGAAGAAACTGGACCCAGGCAGGTTAAAATGCTTATGCATTTTCAGTTAGTTACTAAGGGACAGTGCTTTTCCCCAAATTTCCCCCAGGTTCCCTTTCAATCTCCAAGTGGCTGGTTCTTTACCATCTACCACTCAGGTGGAATTCAAAGCTCTCTTTTGAAGCCTGTTAGAAACTCTCAGGCGGCACAGAAAAAAATAATTTGGTCAAAATAAGGCTTTGGACTAAAATGTGGGATCAAGTAAACCCTACTGAACTTGGCTACAGCTCCCCAAAATATAAGAGCCAGCTTGGAAATACTTGCACAAGACAACACAGGGCACCGCTCCGCCATCCCTCTCCCTGTCTGCAGCAAATCTGTTTTTAAGTAGGGCATTGTTTAAGACACTTTACTCTTAAACAAATGCCACATGCTGGTGTCCTTTAAATTGCTTGTTAGAAAACTATAAATGCTATTTCCCAAAGCTCTTCCAGCGGGACTTCAGAAAGTTAGAATGACTAATTTATCCATCTAATTGGGCTAATTTGTTAACCTGAATACCAAGAACCATGCAACATTTACAATTGGGGTGGGGGGTGGGGAACCTCAGACCAACTGAGGGCTTAATGAAGCCCAGCAGAAGATAAAACTTCAAAACTCCACTGGATCAAAAGGGACCAGACCCTGAGGGGTTGGTGCTGCGAACACAGTGGCCTGGAAACCACATGGCATCCAGCCCCAGGCAGGCCGGCCAAACTCACTGTCTAAGTGGGAATGCATTTGAGAGTGAAAGGTAGTGCTGGGCGGAGTAGCTTCTGACTATCCCAGGCAAAGTGAGACACCCTCTCCCCGTATCAGGTGTCACCAGGGCCTTTGGGTAGTTGATGAAACTAATCGTCTCCCTTGGTGGGGCAAGATGGACCTGTTTATACTTATCTCTGTCTTATAACAAGCTACTTGGCCTTCATTTTCTCTTCTTGGCTGCAAGTCTCCCCCTTGCAGGTTGAATTTAAAGATCAGAAGTATCATCTCGAGAATGCCTGATATAGAAGGACTGCCACACAGTAAGCGCTCAAAAAGTGGAAGACAGTGTAACTAGCGTCACTTTTGTAATATTACATATAAGATGATATTATTTTTAGAAAGGCCTATTGTGAAATTAAACAAGAAATAAGATAATTCTGAAAGGGATGAGAATCCCTGGTAGAAAATATGCAACAGGATCCTGCCGCCAGCAGGGCTCTTCTGCCTTGGGCCCTTCAGGGCCGGTGGGGCAGAGCCAACTCCAAAGATGCTGCAGAGCTGGGCTGGGGGCACAGGTGAGGACCCAGGAGCCTGCGCTGGCCCTGGTGGTAGCGCTGACAAGCTATGTGACCTCAGGCAACTGATAACACCTCTCTGAGCTTCAGAAAAGTTACTGAGTTACTGCTTTTCAAAGTGCTTTGAGCAGTGCCTAGCATGTGATAAGCATTCAAGGCGTATTTGGTATAGAAATAAACTGTGACAGGAGCAAGTTTTTTCTCTCATCTACTGTTCCCTTGCTCTCTTCTGAGAACAGTCTTTTATTAATTTATTTTATTTTTTGAGACAGTCTCACTATGTCACTCTGGGTAGAGTGCTCTGGCATCACAACTCATAGCAACCTCTAACTCTTGGGCTTAAGCAATTCTCTTGCCTCAGCCTCCCAAGTAGCTGGGACTACAGGTGCCCACCACAATGTCCGGCTATTTTTTTTTAATTGTAGTGACCATTGTTTTTGGCAAGCCTGGGCTGGGTTCGAACCCTCCAGCCCTGGTGTATGTGGCTGGTGCCTTAGCTACAGGTGCTGAGCCCAGTCTCCCTTTTAAACCAGACGAACAGGCTGGGGTTCTCCTACTGCTTGCCTTGCGGTACCCCAGATTCCACCTTCCCATCCAAGAGGAGAATGTCAATAGCGCAGCTACAGAGCCTGCTGCTGGGCCCCAAGCCACACCCCAGCCAGATTGCTGCGTCCTGCAGAAAAGACGGGAGGCAAGAACGCCTGCTCTTACTCACTTTCCCACACCTGAGATCTCCAGACAGAGAGAACCTGAAACTAAAGTCACACACTGAGGAACAAAACATCCCGGCCAACCTGCTCTTCTTTGCTTCATTAAATTTCCTCATGTCCTTCCAGAACTGAAACATACGTTCCCACCTCGTTCATTTTTAATTTCTGTTTTATCTGCTACCTCCAAACTAACTTCAGAATGAACAAATTGCCAGCAGTCTCCGGACCTTAGTGAGTAAAGTCCTTTTATGAGCTCAGAGAAGGCAGGATACAGGAGGGCGCCAGGTTGCTGCTTCTCCCAGCCATGGCCTCTACCTCTCTGACCTGCACCTCAAGCAAGAAAAAGTCATGAGCACCGCTCCGAGCGTGAGGGTGCATGAAGAGCAACCGGAAACTCTTGGGCATAAGCGATTCTCTTGCCTCAGCCTTCCAAGGAGCTGGGACGTCAGGCGCCGCCACAATGCCTGCCTATTTTTTTTTTGTTGTTGTTGTTGCAGTTGTCATTGTCGTTTAGTAGGCCGGAGCTGGTTCGAACCCGCCAGCCTCAGCATATGCGGCCGGCACGCTACCGAGTGAGCTACGGGCACTGCCCTGCATGAAGATTCTTATTATAAATGCCATACATGTACTAATAGATTGCAGTATAAAACGTACATGCAAGGAAGTAAAAAGGGTAAGCATAATTATAAATATCTTTTTTTTTTTTTTTTTTTGAGACAGAGCCTCAAGCTGTCCCCCTGGGTAGAGTGCGGTGGCATTACAGCTCACAGCAACCTTCAACTCCTGGGCTCAAGTGAGTCTCCTGCCTCCACCTCCCAAGTAGCTGGGACCACAGGCGCCCGCCACAACGCCCGGCTATTTTTTGGTTGCAGCCATCATTGTTGTTTGGCGGGTCCGGGCTGGATTTGAACCCGCCACCTTAGGTGTACGTGGCTGGCGCCTTAGCTGGTTGAGCTATAGGGGCCGAGCCAATTATAAATATCTTAATAAATGAATGTATTTAGTAAACGTAGCTAGATGTGGCGGCTCACGCCTATAATCCTAGCACTCTGGGAGGCCTATGTGGGTGGATTTCTTGAGTTCAGGAGTTTTGAGACTAGCCTGAGCTAGAGTGAGACCCCATCTCTACTAAAAATAGAAAAACTAGCTGGGTGTTGTGATGGGTGCCTGTAGTCTCAGCTACTCAGGAGGCTGAGACAGAAGGATTGCATAAGCCCAAGAGTTTGAGGTGCTGTCAGCTATGACAACACCATGGCACTCTACCTAGGGTGATAGAGTGAGATTCTGTCTCCAAAAAAAAAAAAAAAAAAAAAAATGTGCTGGGAAGAAGAGACAAGTGGAGTTGTTCAAAAACATACATGGCGTGTAGTGTATGAACATGTGGGGAAACAGAAAGCTGTGCCTTGGGACAGCTGGGGACAGGACTCTGCCAGCCTGGGGTAGCTACCGTCCAGTCTTTCACAGGAGAGGAGCATGAGTTGGTTTTTTAAAAGGCTCTTGTTAGTTTTACACAGGCGCCCTCAAACTGCGGCCCGCCGAGGACATTTATCTGGCCCGCTGGGTGTTTTTGCCGCTGCTGCCTGTCCTGCTTAGCAGCCGACTCCTCCCGGGGCCCTCCGTCCGGCCCTCCAATGGTCTGAGGGACAGTGAACTGGCCCCCTGTTTAAAAAGTTTGAGGACCCCTGGTCTTAGATATGATGATCAATTTCAAAATGGCATTGACTTTATCAGAGTTCCTACAAGAAAATGTAATCTAACCTGGCACTGTCAAACATAAAAATTGGCTAATCTTTCCTGGGTTGAATTTTCCATTTTTATACTCCATGGTTGCATAACCCCCACTGTGGGGGCCTGGGGTAGGCAGGATAATAGCTGAGAGAGGTACCTTCAGGGAGCCCCTAAGGCTCAGGTCAGCATTTCAGTCTGAGACAATGAGCAAAACTTGCAGACAGTACTCTGTGGTAAGATGATGACATTTCACAGGACTGCTGAGAACTTCCATGGGTTTTCAGCACATCAAAAATCAGTGTTGGTTTCATGGACCAAATGACAAAAACAAGGCATTCTATACACACCTGCTGTCCACCTGGCCAGGCCTGTGTCACCACCCAGGGGACAAGTTGGGTGCTTCTGCCATGCTGGCTCCCTCGCTCACCTCCAGAGTGGCTAATCTTGCCCACTCCTTTGCCTACATTTCCCCGGGATGACCCCTTCACTCAGAGAGATGGCCCGATCATGTCAGCACCTACAAAAGTGCTCAGTCTTTGTAGTCTTACACATAAAATAGTGACATACAGATAAAAATAAGTCAGCCTTTTCCAGAAACCCTATATGTCTTATTTTTCTAACGCAGATCATTAATATTCATGTAAAAGCCATAACTGCGGTGACAGCAAATTACAACTCTGTTGGGGTTTCAAATTCTGGCAAATACATTAGCAAAGAGTTGCCTTTCTGCATTATAGATTTATCATTATAAATTAACGTTAATTGGTACCGCCCCACTTTATAGAAACTGAAGAAACAACAGTCTAAATGAATTAATTCATTCACAGCGAAAGACTCATTAATTCTCTAGGGACCATGCACCATACCTGGAAAATTCTTGGCCTCCTTGTTCCTGGGCCTCAGCTCCTTACTGGAATGTCATCCCCCTGATCTCTGCCTTAAGGAAGGCTTCTCCAAACCAGAAGTAATATCTCCATAAAACTTAACAGTTTCTAATAAATTGCTGGGCCCATTGATTTCATCTCTGGTACGTGAAAGTGCCTGGTCATTACCTTTGATGACCTCACAGTGCCCAGGAAAGTGCCTGCACCCAAGGAGACTCAGGACATGTGTTTGCTGAATGAATGCATTCATATACTTCATAGACCTTTACAGATGAAAGGAGACCCAAATTACACAGCTTTTGAAGCCGGGTACAGTGGCTCAGGTCTATAATCCCAGCACTCTGGGAGGCTGAGGCTGGTGGATTGCCTGAGCTCATGAGCTTGAGACCAGCCTGAGAAAGAGCGAGAACTTGTCTCTAAAAAACTAGCTGGGTGTGTGGCAGAAGCCTGAAGTCTCAGCTATGCAAGAGGAGCACATGAGTCCAAGAGTTTGAGGTTGCTGTAAGCTATGACACCATGGCACTCTACTCAGGATGACATAGTGAAATTCTGTCTCAAATAAATAAATAAATGACGAATCTGATAGCTTCTGCTCTTGACCCCTACAATCTCTCTTAAAAAACTAGATTATTTCACTTGCGTGCTGAAAATGCTCTTGTGCCTTCTTATACTTTTCTCTTTTCATCACAGTTGCCTGCATCTTTCGTATCTGAAGAACTATTTTTCTTAATAAGAAAAAAACTATTTGTACTTGGTTCATGCTAAGTTTTTATATCCATAAATCTATTTAAATATTTATGAATATTTATTCAGATACTACTAAACTAATTTAAATGTAATTTTTTTTTAAAAAAACACTCATATATTTAAGTGTTATGAACTTAGTCAAATTCTGCATATTTCAACAAAATTATGCCAACCTTACTATTTAAGTAGTTGTTTAAAATATCTTAAAAATCGACATCACACCAATTATCACAATAACTATAAAACCTATTACGCAAGTTGGTTGTAAAGATCTGATTTATTTTTTCATTATTTCCACACTTAGCTTTGACCTTCCTGGGGTTATAAGAATCTGGCCAGACCTAAAAGAAAGAGGAGCTGATCTTGGGTCAGCAGAAGGTGGAAGTTCTGAGTTACTGACTGACTGCTTCTTTGCTCAGGACATAATCAGGACAAAATAATCAAAATGAGCCTGCATTTCCTGGGACAGACTCCTAGGGGTCTGGGGTCAAGGTCTGCTTGTTCTATAAGCTGGATTTATTTTTTTGAGATAGAATCTGAATTTGTTGCCCTTGGTAGAGTACTGTGGCGTCACAGCTGACACCAACCTCAAATGCTTGGGCTCAAGTGATTCTCTTGCCTCCATCTCCCGAGTAGCTGGGAGTAAAGGCGCCTACCACAATGCCCGGCTATTTTTAGAGACAAGGTTTCACAGTTGTTCAGGTTGGTCTCTAACTCGTGAGCTCAGGCAATCTGCCTGCCTGGGCCTCCCAGAGTGCTAGGATGAACTGGACTTGAAAGTCCAAGTCTTTCTTGCCATTTGGATTTGAGATTGCATCTCCTGAGATAGAAGGTATTCCCTTGTTACAGCTGGGCCTCCTCTCGGGCACATGGCCCCACGGCCCCATGGTCCCACAGTCTTCTTCCCACCTGTTTGTGAGGGAAGGTGTTGGACGGTCTTTCCTACTTTTCCTGGAACGATGGGGCTCACTCTCAAGTCCTGGCCTCTCGGACAGAGATGGAGAAAATAACACCCAGGCTTTATGAACAGAACCACTGCAGAGAACACAGCCAGCCCCACTGCGCCAGGGGCACGGAGCAGGGTTTTCACCATTCTGACAGCTTTCTGGGCACACTTTGTGCTCCCTTCCCCATTTCCAGTATCATTCTACACTCAGCATTTTCAAAGACTGAGTTAATTACCAGCCATTATCATGCTCTTTGATTCTCAAATTACCTGAACTTGGTGGGTGAAAGCCCCTGGAGGGGGCCTCCTTGGTCTTTCAGTATTTCCCCATTACCAGTGTGGAAATTTTAATTAATCCTCTTTAATAAAAGTTAGAATTCTATGCAGTTGAAAGTCAGACAGTTTGGAGCAGTCCCGTGCGAGCTCCCTGCTCCCGATGGCATTTCTGGCGTTCTTTCTACAATGCGCCTCTACTGCTGCGTTTTGGTGTTTGGCTGGGATGTTATCGATTTCCTACTATGCAAGAAAGGGTTTTGATCTTTTATAGCCTTCCAACCCTCTTCCCAACAGAATCTCTTGTAACACTGCAGGTCTTTGTTCAGCATTGTTTTATTATAACATTGACAAGAAAAAAAAATCAATTCCCGCAGAGGCCGCCCTGTGTGTGGAGTCTGCGTGGGTCACCTCAGGTCCTCTGGTTTCCTCCCAGAACTACTGCCCAAACCTGTGCACATCTGGCTCACTGGCGTGTCTACATGGCCCCCACCCGACTGTGGGGGTGTGTGTGTCCCACTGTAGGATGGTGTCCTGACCAGCACCGGTGCCTGCTCTGGCCCTGAGCTGCCCAGAGAGGCTCTGGCCATA
This sequence comes from Otolemur garnettii, assembly GCF_000181295.1. NCBI lineage: Eukaryota > Metazoa > Chordata > Mammalia > Primates > Galagidae > Otolemur > Otolemur garnettii. Next base: position 9,983,376 of record NW_003852423.1, read on the forward strand.
TGATCCTGAACTTCAACAGTAGGTTTGTAAATAAATAAATGAATACAAATTATTCAAATAGTTCGTAAAGTATATGACCGTACAAATGCACGATGGTGAATAGTGTGATGCAAATACATCCGAGTCCTGCCATGTGTGCGGTGGCAGCAGCTGCTCCTCACAATTTTTATTTTACAGATATCTGTCCCCTGATATCTGTCACCTGCCACCAGTAGGACTGCTGTCATTCACTGACTCATCAAAAACTGGGTAACTATTTTACATGTTTCCATTAATTTTCTTTTCCTTTTTTTTTTGGAGACAGAGCCTCAAGCTGTCCCCCTGGGTAGAGTGCCGTGGCATCGTAGCTCACAGCAACCTCCAACTCCTGGGCTCAAGTGAGTCTCCTGCCTTAGCCCTCCAAGTAGCTGGGACTACAGGTGCCTGCCACAAGGCCTGGCTATTTTCTGTTGCAGCTGTCATTGTTGTTTGGTGGAACCGGGCCGGATTCAAACCCGCCACCTTAGGTGTATGTGGCTGGCGCCTTAGCCACTTGAGCCACAGGCACCGAGCCTCCATTAATTTTCTTAATAAAATTAATACATAATATACATTATGTACAGCTCATATAATTTCCATGTTTAATATCAGAAGTGTTCTGGGTCTTTATTTAGACACTTGGTCATGTTTTTGTGACCAGAACATGCTGTAGGAATTTAACTCTTTTTTTTTTTTTTAATTAAATGACTCCATAATTTTTTATTTTTATTTATTTGTTTTTTTTTGCAGTTTTGGCCAGGGCCAGGCTTGAACCCGTCACCCCTGGTATATGGGGCCAGCGCCCTACCCCTTGAGCCACAGGTGCTGCCCCAGGAATTTAACTCTTCTTTGTATCAATTAGCCTGTGGTAACATTAGATACCTTATGACGTTTCCAAGTTGAAGTTTCCACGAACCTACAGATGACATTAAGTGAGGACTTACTGTATTTGGTTTCGTTGGTGTGCACTGTTTGCATTCCATTGACACCAAACCATATCATGAACTTGACTCACATCTTTCTTTTCCTTGGAGTTACCAAGCACCATCTCTACAGCCTGTTTTCCTCTTTCTCTTCTTCCTCCTCACCAGGGTCACAGACCCATGCGCAGCTAACGGGGGCTTTGTGCCAGGCACAGTTGTAAGCACCATACACCTCTCAGCTCACAGGTTACACGCTGCAGCAACCTGTGAGGTGGGCCCTATGACCATCTTCATTTTCTTAGAATGGAGGCTCCAGAGAGGCAGACCAATTTGTCTGATGTCACGAAGCTCCTCCCAGGTGGAACAAACTGGCCCAGGGGCTCCTTCTACCTCACTCACATGGGGCTGACCCCTTCCCCCAAATTCTGTATCTTCCCCTTTCCTCATTTACCTGTTGCTTAGGTGATGGGAGGTGAGATTAGGAGTCTCTAGATGACAGTGTTTTTTTTTTTTTGAGACAAGAGTCCCACTCTGTCGCCCTGGGCAGAGTGCCGTGGCATTATCATAGCTCACAGCAGAAATGGGGTCTCGCTCTTGCTCACGGTGGTCTTGAACTACAGAGTTCAGGTGATCCACCTGCCTTAGCCACCTAGAGTGCTAGGATTATGGGCGTGAACCACTGTGCTGGCCTATTTCTATTTTTAAATCTTTTTTTTGTTTGTTTTGTTTTTTTTTGATTTTTACTTTCTGAGAGATTTTTCTAAAACCTCTCTCTGATCTTCGTATAAAGATTTTCATTCCTGCTATCTTATATTTTCATTTCCAAAGGTTCCTTTTTATCCTTTTCCCATGTGTGAACCTTTCTTAACCCTCTGAGGGAAGGTTATGGTTTCTTTGTATTTTTTCCTACTCAGTACATTGTCCCTGTGGCTTCCATGGTCTTTTTTTCTTGAGTCTGGTCTCTGATGTTGTTCATCCTGGAAACTGTCCTCAACCCTTAAGGATCCTTGACTGTGT
>NW_003852423.1:9986453-10025191 GCF_000181295.1 Otolemur garnettii
GCCGCTTGAGCCACAGGCGCCGAGCCACCAATCCCTTTTTTTAAAAAAAAAAAATACATAACAGCTTTATGGAGATATAAGTCACATACTATGCAATCCACACATGTAAATGTATTGTTTGATGGCTTGTACCATATTCAGAGTAGTGTAGCCATTGGCACTACTAATTTTAGACCATTTCCATTTCCCCAAAGAGATACCATGTGGGATCTCTGTCTTGGGCCAGCTTGCTCCTCCCCTTCACCTGCTTAAGGTCCAGGTCTTCCTAGGTGCTATGTCAGCGTCCTCATCTCCTTCTGCTTTCCACCTTCCATGCTGTATGCCGTGCTGTGTCACCTTTGGAGGTTACGACTTTAAAACCTCATGTCTGTCATTTTAGGGGCACGTGTATGTTCAAATCACCATCTTTAACTAGAGGCTGCCTTCTGGCAACAGAAAACATTCCAGTCCTGTCCTGGATTACTCTTGCCCCAAGACGAGGGGTCAGCTGCTTTCCTTTCAATAGGGGATGGCGCTGAAAGCAGGGGCTGGGTGCTGGTGGGAGGGTCCAGGGGTCCCACGTGAGGACTGCTGTGGGGAGGCTGTTACCTTGAACTGCCCAAGGGGCAAGCTAGATGGACTTCTCTTTATGACATTTCTAATCTAATATTCACCTTAACAAATGCTTGGAAATGTTATTCCCAAAATTTATTTTCTCTGCCTTATGGCTACTAAGATTTTTATTCCCTTCCCTGTCCATTATTATATTTCCCTCTCTTTTATGATGTTTGTGTGTCTCCTTATCCGCTCTGCTGGGGTCACTCTGATGACACTGTTCTCCCCACCCTGAATTAGAGGCCAGTGTCTGCAGGGCCCCGGCCCTTTGGCTCCCTTGTCTCCTGGCTGGCTGCTCATCATTCAGATCGGCTCTGCTCAAACATCACCTCCTCCCAGAGGCCTGCTCTGAGCACTCACCTGCTGAAGTAGCTCGTCTGACTCCTGGAACAATGTCCTGACCCCGGTATCTCCCTCACAGTGCAACTAACTTTCTAAATGACCTCGTTTTTTGTCTTTGCTGTCTCCCCCTACTAGAACGTAAGCAGCACATCACTGAATTTCTGGTGCTTCTAAAAGTATCTGGTGCACAGGGAGCACTTGATACATATTTGTTGAATAAACAAATGAGAGACAGAGGCAGAGTTGAAAGCAGGGCCTGCGGGCTGAGACTCAGCCACCCCCCTCCAACTGTGTAACATGCTTACTTGGTACAGGAACCCACAGGTGAGAGTTTCATCCAAGAGATGAGACGCACACAGTGAAGACACACACCAAGTTAGGGGTCTACGAAACAGCCTCTGCCACTTAATGGCAAATGAGACACATAAATCCAAATCCCTGTCACCTCCTTCAGTTTTCACCAAAGTAAAAGTCACATGAATAGGTAATAGCCACAGGAACCTCTCCGAGTCCACGGACAAGGAGCAGAGTGCCAGGATAATGCTGGGGCTGCCACCCGCCTGCACCCCAAAGCTGCCAGGTTTGTGGGGTCTCAGCCAGGAGCACACAGCCCTGACTGGCCTCTGTGATGTGACTGCTGTCGGCCTAAGGGTGAAGGGTGTGTGAAGGAGGCTGTGACTGCCCTCCTGGCTCCCTCATCCTCCATCAGGGAAGTAATGAGCATGTCACCGTAACTCCATGGCTCATGATTTAATTTGAGGCCAGGATTAAGGTTATTCAAATCAACATCTAAAATTTGGAAATTCAGATTTTAAAACAATTCCGCGAAGCCATAAGAAATTCTGTATAGGCCATAGGTGGTGGCTCATACCTATAATCTTAGCACTCTGGGAGGCCAAGGTAGGTGGATTAAGGAGTTGAGATCAGCTTGAGCAAGAGCTGAGACCCTGTCTCTAAAAAACTGCAGCCTCAGCTATGCAAGTGGATCACTTAAGCCCAAGAGTCTGAGGTTGCTATGACATCATAGCATTCTACTCAGGGCAACAAAGTGAGACTCTGTCTCAGGAAAGAAAAGAACAACAAAAAGAAACTGTATTTAAATAGACACAGAGAAAAATATGAAAAGAAATGCCTAGAAAAACTAGTCGCCCCTAAACCCTTCGTTGTCAGGCCTTGTTTCCTCTGGGAGACTTCACAGTAGCCCTCTGCATCTTTCCCTCACTTGCTCAGCGTGGAAACTCCTCCAGTGGCAGGAGTCCCCTCACCACTCTCAGTAACAAGTTCTCAGCTCTCCATCTTTTTTTTTTTCTGAGACAGAGCCTCAAGCTGTCCCCCTGGGTAGAGTGCTATGGCATCACAACTCACAGCAACCTCCAACTCCTGGGCTCAAGTGAGTCTCCTGCCTCCGCCTCCCAAGTAGCTGGGACCACAGGCACCCGCCACAACGCCCGGCTATTTTTTGGTTGCAGCCATCATTGTTGTTTGGTAGGCCCAGGCTGGATTCAAACTCGCCACCTTAGGTGTATGTGGCTGGCACCTTAGCCTCTTGAGCCACAGGCGTCGAGCCTCTCCATCTTTCTTAGAGGAGAAAGAAACTGCCCAAGAAGCACAAGAAGGTACCTTCTCCTTTATTTTTCTGACATACTGACATCCTTTATTTTTAAAATTCAATATTTTTAGGAAAACTGAGCTATGAGAAATGCCAGTGTCTCTTCAGGACAGCAGCACCCTCCCCCAAGCCTCACCCCGGTCATGAGCCGGCTCCTTCCTGTCCGACTTTCTCCCTGGACTTTCTAGCGGCTGTGAAGGATGCAGGGAGATTTAACATGAAGGTTTCCTGCAGAATGGGCCCCCAGTAGGATCTACTTCCCATGAAGGATAGGGCAGTGCTTTTAAATGGCACAATGTGACCTAGAAGTGGGTCATGAAATCAATTTAATGGGGCACAACTACAGTGGTTTCAAAAGGGAAAGGATGAAATAGAAAGGGCCGAGCACAGATGTGTTCCTGTGACATGTTTCAGGGCTCTGTGTGTGCCCATTCTGCCTCTCACTGTAAAATACAGTTCTTATTATATGGAACAGTAAAAACCTTAAAGGCACTTTTGATCCACTGGCATGTCGGTTTATACAATTTCTTTCTGGGCGGTGCCTGTGGCTCAGTGGGTAGGGCACTGGCCCCATATATGGAGGGTGGCAGGTTCAAACCCAGCCCCAGCCAAACTGCAACAAAAAAAATAGCTGGGGTGTTGTGGCGGGTGCCTGTAATACTAGCTACTCGGGAGGCTGAGGCAAGAGAATCACCTAAGCCCAGGATTGGAGGTTGCTGTGAGTTGTGATGCCACAGCACTCTACCCAGGGTGATAAAGTGAGACTCTAGCTCAAAAAAAGAATTTCTTTCTAAGAGCAGAGAGAGGGAAGTTGGGAGGGGTGTGAGGTCTCGGTGTGTGATACACCTTTTGGGGGCAAGGCGCATTTGTAAGAGAGACTTTACCTAACAAATGGGAGCAGTGTAACTTGGTTTCTTGTATGTACCCTCAATGAATCCCCAACAATAAAAAAAAAATATCTTTCCAGAAGAACCAATTACCAACGACTATTGTTATCTGACATTTAAACAGGATGGAAGAGGGTAAAGAGGGATTTCTGGGTTTGCATGGATGAGGTGGCGTGTAGCGAGCAGGAGTGCAGAACCACACGCCAGCCCTGCCTGCCACGGAGGGCTTTAGGAGCTTCAGAAAGGCCCCCGTGGAAGGGAGTGGCAGAGCCCCGGACATGAAAGTGACAGGTGTGTATGATGGACAGAATGCAGGGAGAAAGTTCTTGGTTGATTCAGTGTCCTTTAGGGCGAGGGTCATGTTCTTTATGAATCTCCCAGGGACAGTCTGTTTGTGTCTTCTGAGCAGGCATATCCGTCCGAAGGGCCACATGTCATCGGAGCCGAGGACTCCTTGCCCAGCTATGCTCAGGGTGCTGCTAAGAAGGGCTCTCAGATAGCCCCAAGTCCTGCAGCCAAGCCAAGGGGGGCTGGCCTGTGAGCACTTGCCCGGAAACAGTGCTCTTAGTGCCAGTGGTCCCAGCGAGGCACAGAGAACCGCAGCTGCCAGGCTGCGAAGGAGCTACAGCCCATCACAGAAGGCAGGTGCCCCAGTGAAGGGCTCACCCTTGTTTCCCACGGCACCCCCAGAGCCCTGCACAGTGCCGGGCCCCAGCAGGCCTTGGCTAACCCTGTGGAATGAAGGCAGAGCTCCCGGCACCAGGTGGTGCTGTGTGATGCAGAACAGGCAGGTACTGGTATCTGATTATGTATTTGCACTTAGTAAATGCACTTGCATTTACGCTTATTTAATAGATGCTACGACGTGTACATGACGATGATGATGAGGACGATGCTGCTGCAGGGATCACAGCCGTCAAGCTGCACACACAACTATTCACCCTCCCATTAAACCTGAGTGACCCAACTCCAAGAACCAAACCCATGTGCTGAGGGCGGCGAAGGCAGGGGCCGGGCAGCAGGCAGCCTGTGCCAGGGTCTGGCTCGGCGCTGACCGTCTGCTGACCTCAGACCAGACACTTCACCTCCTCATACCTCCCTTCCCTCACAGGACTACGGTGAGGACGATATAGTTTAATACTCATGAAGTATCTGGATTGACTTCTAGCACACAGTTATGTATTAGCCTTTGTTGGTATCATTGTTCAAATCAGCATTTTAAAACTGTCTAGACTTGAAAGAGATGAACAAGGGTCCATAGGCCTAATTAGAAATAGTGTAAGAATTATTTCTCTAAGGTGAACAGACTAAAATACCTAAAATGTAGTTCACATTTTTTTTTAGAATATGAAAGTATAAGTTTATTTTATTTTATTTTTTTAGACAGAACCTCAAGCTGTCCCCCTGGGTAAGAGTGCCATAGCATCACAGCTCACAGCAAACTCCAACTCCTGGGCTCAAGTGAGTCTCCTGCCTCTGCCTCCCAAGTAGCTGGGACCACAGGCGCCCGCCACAATGCCCGGCTATTTTTTGGTTGCAGCCGTCATTGTTGTTTTGGCGGGCCCGGGCTGGATTCGAACCCGCCACCTTAGGTGTATGTGGCTGGTGCCTTAGCCACATGAGCCACAGGCGCTGAGCCTAAGTTTATTTTATATTAGAGAAAGGGAAAGGAGTGAGGGGAAGAAATGAGAAAGGGAGAAAGCAGGGAGTGAGAGAAGGGAAGATGGGGAGGAGGGAAGAGAGAGCATTCCAAAGGCAGAAAGGAGCTGTTCTCATTTCTGTTGCTGTCAGAAAAACGTATCAATGCTGAAATAATTTTCATTATATCATTTGTAGTTCAGAGTCCTGGAGATAAGCAACATAGCCTGTCTCTCTGGCCCTGAAGCCGGCAATGCAGGCCTCAAGCACCCTGTTACCTGTGACCCTGGAGGAATATAGGCTGAGAGGGGGCCCAGATGTTAGGATATTGTCCCACATCCAGTGATCTGACTTCTGAAAACAATGGAAGCAGACAGACTTGCTTCCCTGTTGACCAAATGCTGCTTTTCTCTACAATCCTGAAGCACTTGCTGGGGCCTGTAATTGGGGTGGTGTTTTCCTTCCTAACTAGGAAATAAAATGTGCTATATTTATAGGGGGCACACCTACAGAAAGGGGGGATATTTTCATGGCAAGGGAAAACCCAAAGAGAGAGCTGGGGAGGGGAGGATGATGGATTTCAAGAAAAACGCTGCAATGATCAAGATGAGAAATAATTAGGGTCTGCTAGCAAAAACCAGTTTCTACTACATCAGAATAATTGTCTCTTCCCAGACAGAGCAGATGACATGAAAATGCACCAACAGAAAATGAGCTGCTTCTCTGGGGAATAATGTCGTGAGAGTCACTGAAAGTTCACGCGAATCTCAGAGATCTCCCATAAAAGCTTAGTTTCACACTTTGTCCCATGTGGAAACTACAGCCCGCGCCACATGAAAAACGAGTTTTATGAGAGTACTTCTGATTTTTAAGAAGGCTATTTGGCTTCATAACAGGGTAGCTTCCTAAAAGCACCAGCAATGTCACTTTTACACGCTGCCCACACCAGGCAGCCTCCTCCTGGCCAGGGCCGCGCCTCCAGCTTGGAGAACAGTAGGCGGGCAACACACTTTGATAAACTGCGGGGGCAAGAATTTCCCACTCCAAGAGATCATTTTATGCATGTTCTAAAAGTGAATCATTCCTTTACGCACCAGGCATGACACGAAAGGCTGAGTGAGGAGTGGACGACGTGGCCTTCCCCGCTCACCACGGCCATTTGTGCCCCGCACATTGACGCTTGCGGGCCCTGCGGCCTCAGAAAGCCGAAATCGCACTGTGAGCCCTGGCAGTGTTTTTTCCTTTCCTTTCTATTTCTTTGCCAGAATCTCATAGTCACTGAGAGTTAACTCTGTCGCCCAGCAGCCTGGTTCCAGTGATGGCTCTTTCCCTGACATGCTCGGTGGCTTCACGAAACTTGTTTTCTTCTCTTTGCCACGGAACCCACAGCAGAGGAGTCAGTGAGGCAACCTGCTCCACCTCGCAGTCAGAGCAGCTACCGTCTCACTGGCTGAGCAGACACATGTCTTTTCACAAGTTCAACAGTCAAGAAGACGTGCTTGATGCCTTTTTAAAGATTTAGGGTTGTCTGGGTGTGGTGGCTCATGCCTGTAATCCTAGCATTCTGGGAGGCCAAGGTAGGCAGTTTGCTTGAGCTCACAGGTTCAAGACCAGCCTGAGCTAAAGTGACACCCTGTCTCTAAAGTTAGCCAGGTGTTGTGGTGGGTGCCTGTAGTCCCAGCTACTTGGGAGGCTGAGGCAAGAGAATCACTTGAGCCCAAGAGTCTGAGGTTCCTGTGAGCTATGAAGCCTTGGCACTCTACGAGGGATGACAAAATGAGACTCTGTCTCAAAACCCAACCAGATCTGCGGTCACTAACAGAACCCCAGCAGTCGTGAGGGCCAGTACAAATGACTGATTTCCCTGCCCACCGTGGCCTGCTCCTGAGGCTGTTCTGCCCAGTCTTTGTGGCAGCTGCACATGGGACCGGCTCCCCCCCCCCCCCCCCAGACTTGCTCTGGCTGTGTTTTGCTTAAGATGGAAACTGCTTTCGTCCTGCCACCCGGCCACTATATTCAGACTCATCGGTTTCCATGTGATGTTCTTGGTCAAACTCACTGGAGTTTCTGGCCATCGACTCTGAATAAGCCACAGAGCTGCCTGCTCAGACTGGCCCAGCAGCTCCCTCCACCACCTGCCCCAGCCCTGCCTTTGTTTTGTGACAAAGGCATAAAGCCACTTCCTCTGAAGACTAGATTATTTGTAAACTTGGGTGCAGCTGATTTCACAAATGGCTATGAGATTTCCTTCTTGCTGTGACTTATAAGCACCAACCCTGCAGAGACAATAGCACTGGCCCTGGGTGCCTGTAGTCCCAGCTACGGTGCCACAGCACTCTACCCAGGGCAACAAAGTGAGACTCCATCTCAAATAAATAAATAAATAAATGAAGCAAGCATGGGTCCTGGAGTCAAACTGCCAAAACTGAAACCCTATTTGTGGGATCTCAGGGAAATTACGTTACTTTCCTCAAACCCCAGTTATCCCCCCTTGCAGAAAGGAAATTCACAACAGTGGCTAGCCATGGCAAGGACGGAACTATACATGCAAAAGGCTTTTCATGATGCCTGGCGGAGAGCAAGGACGCAGTACAGAAGAGGGTCACACACGCCACTAGCACAATGTCCTTTCTTCCCCAGAATAGGTGTGGCTGGGTGCTTTCCTCTCTTCCACCATTGTGCTCCTATGTAACTTCAGGGTCTCCCTGGACACGAGCTGCCCGTCCTGAATTTCCAGGCTGCAAACTCCTCAGTGTGTTCACGAAACATCTTGCTCAACTGAATAATGCCATGAAATGCCATGTGGTCATAAGAGGTTTTTCCATGGTCTAAGAATAAGATTGTTTGTCACTAGACATCTATTCAAGGCTAAAAAACAGGAATAGTCATGGCCTAACAGACTGCACTTCCCGGTTCCCAGGCAAGCGGCAAGAGCAATAAGGAAAGACACGTCACTCTGCCCAAAGTCTCACGTGGAAATGTGATGATGACGTTATTTACAAGGAGGACTCGAAACATGAGGTACTTAAATTCTGTTGTGCTGGAACTGCCTGTGCCCAGTTTTGGGGTGAATTATTATTATAATGGATGAGGACATACATTTCTGGGACACTAGACAGTGGTATCTGGGTGGCACCAAATGGAGGGGCAAACACACTCAGTGACAGTTCCGCTGCCCCCAGCGCCCGCCCTGCCTTGTGTTCCCAAGACAGATTATCAAACCTCCAAGGCCTTCCATTTGAGTCACTTCCTTCTGTGATAATCCCGAGGAAGACCTGGCTGCTTCTGGCCTGTTTTCCAGAATCATATCCAGGAAGACGCCCCACCCGCCATTTTCAATGTGCAGTAGGAAGTAGGCTTTGTCCCTCAAACACAAAAATAGAAACACAGCAACGAAAGACACCATCTCACTGTCCTTTTGCCATGCCTTCCTTCCAGAGTTTGGAAATAGCATTCCTACCGAGCCCTGACTTTCCTTACCAAGTAAAGGAAGACTTTGAGTTTCTGTGTCTCATCCTCCTAAACCCTCCAATGCCAGGCCCTGCCTCTCTAACTGCATTTCACCCCCCACCAGCGCCCCAATCTGGGCTCCAGAAAGCTGTTGGCACTGCTCTCTCTCCCTGCGCCAGCTGCGGCTTGCTCACCTCCTGGCTCCCGCTCCCTCTTCTCACTTTGCTCCAGCCATAGGCTTCCCCATCATGTGTGTCCTCCTGATTGGTTTTAAGTTCCAAGGGGCCTGGACCCCGTTTTATGACTCTTCCCTTTCCTCTCCCATAGGCCAACATCTGGGTTTGAGATTGTTGTGAGCTTTGGTGCCACAGCACTCTAGCTTGGGTGACACAGTGAGACTATGTTTAAATAAATAAATACACCTAAACCTGACCTCTATGTGATATCAATCACTGGGTCATAGCATGATAACATGACCGAGGCCTGGGGAGGTCACCTGTCCCTGGTCACATACTCAGCAGAGGACCAGGCAGGGGCAGAAGTTCAGTACCCAGGTACCTAGCACCCCCTTGAAAGACCTATCAGTGGTTGCCCAAGTCAAATACATAAGAAACCAGTCTTTGCAAGCCATGTGACAGAACCCTTCTAGGTCACAAACAGCTTAAAATGCATTGTTTTCAGGGGGTTGCTCAGCGAATACCCTCAGTCCTCTAGACTTCGTCTACCCATGTGAGTTGCTTATCTACTTTTCTGAATGTGAAGTTCACATAGTACTTTTGAAACTAATGCTTACTAGACAGTTTTGATTGAGTTCATGGGTCCCCCAGCCATGATGTGTACACGTGGATGAGGTTTGGGGATTGTACAAAGAATAAGAGGATTAAACACGTCTCTAAAACCATCACTCTAAGGTGAAGGTGGGAGTTTGGTCCTGAAGGAAATAAAAAGGTGAGAATTTCCAATTCTAAATTCTCATATCACAGAATAACTTTACTCCTCCATCTTCCTTCTCAACTGGTAACCAGCACTAAATCTGAACAGCTCATTTTTCAAATGAGAGACATAGGGGTTGACCTTGGGGAAGCAAAGTCAGCCCTGTGTGCCAAAGGGTCACGATGTCTGTAATGCGAGAATGACCACCCTGAGCCCCCTCCCACTGGTCAGGTCAAGTCCACCAACCATTTCTTCCCTCACTTTGCTTTGCTCTGTAACAATAATGGCCCTTTTTATCTGAAGACAAACCAATGCTATGTCATCCATAGATTTCCTAATGGGGTGATCCATGTGCCATAGACTATAAAGGCAGTACTTTCCAGTCAGCTAAATGAATAATCTTCAGCGAGTCTCTGGGAAGACATGAGACAACCTCTGGATAGGCGGTGCCATCAAAGTGCCAGCAGCCCGCACAGTGTGCATGTGCAAATGGCCATTTTAAAGCACTTCAAGGGCACAGTTTTCGAATTTTAGCATCTAAGAGAAATGTTTTGTATGACATTTTTCTAAAAAAGTGACGATTTAGAAAGCCAAACCCCAAATGTTAATTATATGATGGTCTCAGCCTCTTGGGGGAGGGTTCCACGATTACAAGTATGGGAAGGTGTTATGGTTCAAGCAGGCAGGATTTCTTTATTTTTTAAAATTATTTTTTATTAAATCATAACTTTGTACATTGATGCATTTATGGGGTCCAGGGTACCAGGCAGGATTTCTTCTGCCTTAGCCAGCCACCATGTGAGAACTGGTCACGGACACAGGATAAGGACAGAAGGTGGGGAGAAGGGTCAGTGATGCTATCTATCCCGTGTGCCCTGTCCAGCCCGACTCATTTCAGAAAATGCAGCTGCAATACTTCCGAGGTGCTAAATCAGATTGTTACAATGTCCTGCCTACGGTGGCCCGGAGGTTTTATAGCCACAGAGTGCCCGTCGTCTCTGGAAGCCATTCTGCATTCTTACATAACTCTTCCCCCTCAAACCCCATTCTCCACAGAAAAAGGCCTTTCAATAATGACCAGCCGTCTGTTCCCCCCGAGCACAGGAAAAACATGATAAACCAAGTCACACAGCCTTGGCTGTAAACATATTCTTACACAAGATTTCTACAATTCCATATAAATAAAAAAACAAGCTATTAACCACTTGCAGGATAAAAAAAAAAATGCATTGGGTTTCCTGCAATTAAGTTGCAACGTTTTACAGTGCAATTTTATTTGTAACTGAAAAGAGTAAATAAGTAAATACATAAAATGTCGAACAGACCCCTCCCGCCAAAGGCTTTTTTGCAAATTAACTGTGTAGTAATGCAGGCTGTGCCAGCTGGACCCTCTCCCCTGCGCTGTGGCATGGGCAGCCCGAGCAGGTAAATGGCTGAGAAAAAACAAAGCAGGGCATTTTCCACCTTCAGCCAGGGGATGTTAATTGAACTTTGGCAAATGTTTAAAGATTTCTCTCTCCGTGTTCAAGAAAGAATTAAAAACAGTTGAGCTGGGGGAAATGAACATCTGTTCCTGACTTACACTCACAACCACAATGAGAAACACTCACAATTAAAGCGATTTTGCGTCCCTGCTAGTTAGATCTGGAATTTCGGGTTAAAAAAAGCAATGCGGAGGCTCCTTACTGTCCTTCGGGCTTTCTTTCTTCTTAGGGCTGCTTGTAAAAAAGGTAGTTTACTCGGGGCTGGATTTTTTTCCGTTGGAATAACAATATCAGGAAACAGGTCTGCGTAAAAAGATAGGATGACAACAAAAGGGACCTACGTAATCGAGCCTCGTTTTATGAAGCCATGAAACAGTAGTCAAGAAGTGTTTTATATTTGGGAGTTAAATACACTTTACAGCTGTGTAAAAAGCCAGAGCCATTTTGGGCCAAACATAAACATTCCAACGTCTACAAGGTTTACTTATATTGAGCGAGCAGGCAGGTTTCTATCAACTGGAAGGGATTTGTGTGCTATGCGGTACAGCACCGAAAAGCCTTCTACATCAAGTCATTTCCTGTCCAACGTGCAGAAATTTCATCAAGAAAATCAAATCTATTTCCTACAAGGTCTTCATACTTTCGGCCTGGCTAATGAAATAACATGAAATAACCTCCTGACTGATAGGCCAGACTCCAGGCCCTCTGCCTTCCAATCCATCCTCTTTCCAGCTGCCACATTAACATTCCCCCAAATAGCTGTGACCCACAATATCACGCTGCTTCTTCTAACTGCATTATTTGCTTTACTTATTAAAAATGGCTCCCCACTGCCAACTCTACTCAACACAAATCCCTTTAAGGTTCTTCTATCTGTGTGAGTCTAAAGCACCAATTCGCTGGTGTGTACACGAGTCCCCCAGCCATCTCTGTGCCATCTGGCCAGGTTTTCTGGCTTGGCATACACAACACCCAGCCTACCCTCTACCCATATTACCCGCACTCTTCCTTGAAAATCTCTCTCAAATGAGCCTTTCCCCAGGTGACTGTTAACAGTGTGTTTCCTGCTAGATGTGACTTTTAACCATGACAGCACATCACTGAAGGCTCTCAGAGTCTTAGGAGCTTTACCCCTGCACCCCACACCTGTCCTGCTCTGCGGGCAGCAGTCCTGTGCATTTCCCACAGCGCTGGGCACCAGGTCCTCCAGTCAGAGCCACCAGACCCAGCTGCCTGATTCTCTCTCTTCTGGAGAGTTGGTGTAATATTTTCTGACTGTGATCTCATCTGCTGCTGATAAGCTAGATGCAGATGCTTTGAAATGATTATCACATGAACTAAAACCAGTGGTACTCACTTCCACCAATGTCATGTGTAATCTGGTCAAACAGAACTTGCCAAGTGTGGGTTCTAACTGGAATAGTTATCTTAATTAGTCCTTTTTCTTGGTAAGGCCAAGAGGGAATTAATTTCCAACTCACTGACATTGTTTTGTGGAATCTTAAAATGAGTAAATGAGTTCATGGCATGGGGCCTTGTGCTGAAGGTGAAGGTCGCTACCCAAGCAGGCTGGTCTGCCTTGGACGTGTCCGTGAGAGCCAGCCAGCTCTGGGCCTCTTCTCACACTACAGAGTCTACTGCACTGAAGGAGCTGAGGCTGGGAAAATTCCCCGGGGAGGGACAAGGAGAGGACAGAGACTGCTATATTCTTAGCAGAACATGAGGCTTTTTCTGAGGTTTTGGAAAATAAGTCTAGACGGTTTTCCTTCAAAGTGGTATTGGTTCAGCACACCTCTCCCACTCTTGCCACCCCCTCAGGAACAAAACCCAGAAGTGCTGCGGGAACTGTGATGTTATTCCTGGCCTTCACTGAACGAGCGGGAAGTGCCATAAATCTCTCAAGAAGGCCCAGGCTCGTGGGATTTCCAGAACCAATCTGATTTATGAGGATCAGATCATTGACACAGACATCTGAGCCTCCGGTCCCCATGAAAAACATTAATATATGGGACTGTTCCTGTCACTCAGGGAAATGCTATTCTTCCAAGGTCCCTACTTACAAGGGTAGGCTTTGTGTCTTGGGAAAAACATCAAAGAACCATGGCCTGAATCAGGCCAGTCAGAGAACTTTTGACTCTAATTTCAGAAGGACTTACCTGGGAAGATTGCTAGTGTTTTGCTGGAGCAGTGATAAATGAGAGAGATGGGGTGGTGTGACACTGGCTCTGCTCTGGGTCGCCTGGCCTGGCCTTGGCAAACATGAAACAGAGCAGCAGCTTACAAAGGCTGCCTGGGGACTGGTGCTGGTCGGCAGCACAGGGGCACCTAGGCACAGTGAGAAGCACCCAAAGCCCAGGTGTGACCCCAAGAATGCAACTCATTAGATGGGGTGGTCCAGGGAGCCATATTTCATAGATGCTCCTAGGTGTTTGGGAACTACTGAAATACTGTATAATGTGACAGAGGTAGCTGGTGATTTAAGACCAAGTCTTAGCTCTAAAAGAGTCCTTGGCTGTACGCTGCCCCCCAGACCTGCTCTTCTCTCCCCTGCTCAGGAAATGACCAGCCACTCAGGTGCTCTAACACAGAGCCCAGGAGCCTGTCCTCTCCCTCCGTCCAGCCTCAGCCCATCCCCACCCTCTCCTCCTAGTGCCAGCACCTCAGCATTCTCCTCTATCTACTGCTGGTTGCAGGACGTCCCCCCCCTTCTTACTGATTCAACACATCCCTATATTCATTCATCAGTCAGAATAACCTCTTAAAAATGCAAAACAAACCATTGTAGCCATTTCTCTTTTTGTTTTTAAGACGGAGTCTCACTATGTCATCCTGGGTAGAGTACCATAGTGTCACAGCTCACAGCAACCTCAAACTCTTTGGGCTTAAGCTATTCTCTTGCCTCAGCCTCCTGAGTAGCTGGGATTACAGGCGCCTGCCACAACGCCTGGCTATTTTTTGGTTATAGTTGTCGTTGTTTGGCAGCTTGGACTGGATTTGAACCCACCAGCTCCAGTATATGTGGCTGGCGCCCTAGCCGCTGAGCTACAGGCGCCAAGCTGACATTGCTCTTTTAAAAACCCTCCTCTGGCTTCACATCATGCATATAAAAAAGTGCACTCTTATCACCTGGGAATTTCCCTCCCAGCCCACCAGTCTGAACCAGCCAGCCTCACACACCCTCCTTTTTGTCCTCATTAAGAAGTATTCATTTTTGGCTCAGTGCCTGTAGCTCAGTGAGTAGGGCACTGGCCACATACATGGAAGCTGGCAGGTTTGAGCCCTGCCCGGTGCCTGCTAAACAGCAATGACAGCTGCAACCAAAAAATAGCCTGGCGTTGTGGTGGGCACCTGTAGTCCCAGCTACTTGGGAGGCCGAAGCAAGAGAAATCACTTAAGCCCAAGAGTTGGAGGTTGCGTTAGCTGAGATGCCATGGCACTCTAACCAGGGTGACATAGTGAGACTGTCTCAAACAAACAAATAAAAACAAACACGTACTCATTATAATACTGAGACGGGCTATTACTGCTTCCAGGAAGTCTTCTGTGACTCTTCCCCCCAAGGCTGCACAGGTGTCTGTCCTAACTACATCCCCAGACCCCTATCAGAGAACCTGACATCCGCCTGGCTCTTATCATCTGCCTCCTCCCACTTAGTGAGTCTCCGGGCTACTGGGGTTATGTTTTTATCTCAGTACACATGTTGGGAACATGGTGGGCACTCAGATGTTTGCTCAGTATATTAACAAGAATACTTCTCCTAGATATGCCTGGAAAATAATTATCCCAGGAACACAGGATGAGCTGAGAGCCTGGAATCAGAGTCTCAGGAGCAAGGCATCCCTGGGTTAAGACCCAGGCACCAAAGCTACTTAACTTACCTCTGGCCTGCATTTACATATAAAATCACATGCTCGAGTCAAGTGTCCAGCACATTCTGGCTGTCATTATGTTTCCCAACATGGTAAATAACACTGTTATTCTTCTGCTAGTGGGCTAACCCTCTGATGCTCCTTGCTCAGGGTGGGGGGTGGGATGGAGAAGGGCCAGAGGGTCTCTCTTCCACCTACTTCCATACAGGTTATATTCAATACATCATAACTCCTGACCTGTTTTCCTCATTAAGTAATCTTGATGTTTAACATTTCTGAAAAGCCAACTCTGCTGGACTCTACGATGGCCCTGGGCATCTATCTACTGCACTTTGTCTTGGGAGAGCCTCTGCTGGGTCCCTGAAGGACACAGCCTCCCTTCATCTGTCTCCTGCTCCCTCCGGAACACACGTGTCTCTATTTTCCAGTCCCATTAACGCTGCCATCATTACAACTGTCAGGGTTTTGCTAAGTACTTAAAATGGAAAGAGGACTGGATTAGAATTCTGAATCCTTTAAATCTCTTTCTGGGTAAGTTCTGCAAGTCTAGTTTCTAAAAATGTCAAGTATTAAACTGCTTTAATCTCACTGATTAATAATTAGCTTCGGCAAGGAAGAAAATAAAAGGCAGGGCTAGATCGTTCTCAAAAATTACTTGTTAAAAAAAAAAAAAACAATCTCAGGTCACAGACTGGGTTTCAAATGGGCAAAGGTGAGGCTGTTTAGGTGCAAATAAAGCAGAAATCTTAAGCTGGGTGCTTTTCCTTGGATGAGGGTGTCGAGTGGGAGAGTTTCCATCACTCTCTTGAGGTGCACTCTGGTGGGAAGGGAGGTTTCCACAATGAGTGCTCTATACTTGAGCGCCCTCAAAGACGAGGGGGCAGGCTTTTCTATTGCTGCTTTGTAGCTTGGAAATCCCAGCTAGTGATGACTTTATGGGTTTGTACGGTCTAGACAAGAGGGTTACTCTTTGGTGAAATTGCTCCTTGGGGAGGTTGCTGTGAAAATTCCCATGCAGCTAATTAGCATGCCAAGGGGCAAGCTACTGAGAGGACGCTAGGCCTTGGCAGAGGCTGTGGCTGGAGGGCCAGCACGCCCCGCTTTATCCCCAACCACGTTTATTTTCTTCCCTGTCAAAACAAGAACAGGAAAGGGGAACAAGGGCATGAGCACGAAAATACAACTCAAGAGAATAAGGGAAAATGAAAGATGCAGCTGGCCCATAGCTCCGATGGAGAGGACCGAGCCTTCTCTGAGAAATAGGGGAAGACTGGACATTCTTGGAATATATTTCCTACACGGAACATTTCAGCTTTCCCAGCATCTTCAAATTTTTAGAAGCTAGTCCGTAAAGACACAATGGTCTGGACTGAGTACGGGGTAAAATGCTCCCCCAAGTGTCAACCAGCTGTGGTGCTAACCCCCAGAGGAACTCACAACTATTTCCAGCTCAGGTTTTATGGGACCCACAGAGGTAGGCGGCTGTGTGTTTGCCTTTAATACTTGGAATAACTTTCGCCTACCCCAGGACCAAGCCGAGAGAGAACACCTGTTTTCCAAACGCCTTGGATTCTGTTCAGCTGACAAACGGCCTCTGTGAAGTCGAGCCCTTGACCTCACAAGTCTCATGTCCGAATACAAATGAGTTCTGGCAGGAGAGCATCTTCGCCAAGAAGCCCTTAGAGGCCAGCCCCGCCTGCACCGCGGCTCTCCTGGCCATATGTGTCCTGAGATAATCTCACACTCACACAGACACAGCTCCCCACCCGTCTGTTACTGCCCTTTCCCACTTCCCCCCGGGCTCTCAGGGTGCGGGCTGGGTGTTCACTCTGGCGGCCCCTACACCGGACCTGCATGCTATGACTAAGCAGACAAAGGGGAATTTCTACCCAAAAAAAGCCACAGAGAAAATAAGCACTTTCTTTTCTCTTTGTGCTTAAGCTCTAGTGAAGGACTTTGTGTTCAATCTGGGGCGCTCCAGGCTCTCCAGGCCGGGAAGGAATCACACCGCCATGGGCAGCTCCCTGGGCTCTCAGGAGTGAGAAACTGCAAGTGCGACACAGTGGGTTATGGAAACGTGCTGGGGGGCAGGGTGTCCAGCCAGCAGGCCGCATGCTGATTATCTGAGGCCTGTTTTGCTTATCTATGGTGTCAGCTATCGCAAAAATTAAGCACAGACCATTTTTTGGTTATCAACTTTCATTAGCGTTTGGGGATTTCATACGTAGCCCAAGGCATTTCTTCTTTTTCCAATGTGCAGCACCCCCCTAAAAGACTGGACACCCCTGAAGGCTAGAGCGTGACTAGAGTGGGAAGCGGGAGGTGAGGAGTTGGTGCTGGTTTTACCAAATTGAGCCACATGCTAGTTGACCTTGACACTGCACTCTAGGAAGGGATGAACTAGCTCACTCACGGGCTTTCACGTTTTCTGACCACGACGCAGTGAGAAACACACGAGGAAATTATGTCACAACTCAGAAAACGCCCTCCCTCACACACACACCGGGATACCGAACAGACTCAGTTCTGTTTCCTTGGGTAATACCGATCCTTACTGTGAAGCACTGTATTTCCTGCTTCTTTTTTTTAAATTGCTAGTCATAACTTACAAACTAATTTCATGACTTACCAGTCCTTCAGTTTGAAAACCAAGACAGGTTTTGGGTCTTAAAGTTCCATCCGTGTAAAGGACTGATGCTATTTTACGCCATATTGTTTTTCCTCCTTCGCTTTCTTCCACTGGGAGGAGCTGGGGCACCACCGTACCTTGTAAATTCAGGAGTGTTGAAGAATGAAGCTCTCGTAATAAAAGCCATTGCATCCCCTGCCATTCTCCCAACAATTCTCATCAACACGAGGACCAGGCAAAGGATCTGCTCTCTCTGACCAGCATTTTAAAGGAGAGCAGTAGGGGGAAGTGGCCCCCTCTCACCCATGTCACCAGAGATAAAGTCTTACTTTGTCACCCTCGGTAGAGTGCCATGGTATCACACAGCTCACAGCAACCTCCAACTCCTGGGCTTAGGCGATTCTCCTGCCTCAGCTTCCCAAGTAGCTGGGACTACAGGCGCCCACCACAATGCCCGGCTATTTTTTGTTGCAGTTTGGCCGCGGCCGAGTTTGAATCCGCCACCCTCGGCATATGGGGCGAGCACCCTATGCACTGAGCCACAGGCACTGCCCCATGACCACGATATTTTCATACTGACCTTGATCCTCCAGGCCAAACTAGAGGATAAGGCAAATCCTTGAGTCCCTGATTTGCCCTAGCCATGTTTACCATTTCTTCATCTTAACAGGCATCATCTTCTTCCTGAGAGGCAAGGGACCACAGGGAACCAACACGGAACCTGTTGTTTGACATTTAACTAGCAGCGAGAGCACAGTTCAAGGCCCAGGATGTAGCCAAGTTAAGTGGTGCATATAAGAATTAAACCTGTGACTTCAGACTTCCTAACAGCATGCTCTGGTCACCTGCGCTGCCTTAAGTCACAGAGCTCCAGTGTGCCGCCGGCATCATGAACAGAAAGGGAAAACGACTTATCACAAGACTGCAGAGAACTGGGACACAGACCTGATTCTGTTTAGTATCTCTGTGAATGAAAAGAATCAATAACAAGCATTGAGCATCTAAATAACAGTATGGTTCATCAGGTTAATGAATGCAGAACACTAACAAACTTGGCAGACAACAACCTGATGTCTCTCTGAAGGAGCCACAAATTTCCATCTTCCAGAAGACAACAACAGGGGAAATGGACTGCGAAAGACTCCATTCACTTTTCAATCCTATCATCTTTCCAAAATACGCTATTCTGTAACAGAAAACACAGACAAAGTAGACAGAAATTCTAGAAGGCCCTGAGATGCTATTTTTAAGAGGTATGGCTACCATGAAGATGGAGCTACTTTCAAGTTTATATATAGGATAATTCATTTTCCAGTTTACCGTGCCCGACAGAATTAAAACGACAATGTTCATCGGTGGACCCCATTTATAGCTTTAGCTAAAGGTCTCTCACATGGCAAAGGACAAGCTTTTCAGTCTTGGCAAACCTTCTTCTTTTGATGATGCCAGGAAATAGGTCTTTGTTGGAAAGCAAAGAAACGGGGGAAAAAAGCCTTTTTGGAATATTTATTACTTACTCATTTTAGGAAACAGAGCCCTGTAGTTTATTTATAAATGTGTTAAATAGATTCTATTAAACTTTTAATTTACTATTTACTCGTCGTGTTTTAGATACCAAAGGTATATTTATGTTTCTGTAATGCATATTTATTATGCAGTTATTCCAGAAACTGTTTCATTTTCCTTTGATTAAACCCCCCCAATTTTTATATTTGCTGTTACTTCATAATTTTAATTTTATGGTTTTCACTTCCAAAAGGGGCTTATTCATCTCCTTTGGAAAACCCCCCCCAGGCTGAGGTGCATTTCCCCCAGGTGGTGGCAGTGGCCCATTGAGCCCTTCATAACCAGCTCTGGGCCAGGTCTCCTGGCAGCTTACTCGCAGCTGAGTTGTGACACTTTAATTTTATGCTTTTAAATATTAACTATTTGTCAAATTTTGTTAGTCTTAAGAAAATAATTTTCCTTTACGCAAAACATAGCATATTCTAAATTATATACACTGATATTATAGGAACTGAGTGACTTTAATTAAACACTTTTTCAAAGACTGTTTCCTTTTTAACCACAGTAAAATACTGTTCATAGCATGTAAGTGCCCTGCCAAAACTAACTTCATCAAGGTGAATTCTATGGAGATTTTCAACACAATAATGCTCTAGAACTTGATGGAATATTAGAAAGTATTTCAGGGGGTGGGGGCCTCCTCAAGATAGGGGTCATGTCCCACTGGCTGCCTGACATCAGTCCTCCTAACGGTTAGTGCACTGGAGTTCAGCCCAGGGAACATGGGACAGTTCTGTTTGGAGGTAGAGGGCCAAGGATGTGCCTGCCCCTAGAAATGTATATTGAGGGCATGTTCACTCCTGAATTTAAGAGTCTATATAAGGCCGGGCGCGGTGGCTCAAGCCTGTAATCCTAGCACTCTGGGAGCCTGAGGCAGGTGGATTGCCTGAGCTTAGGACTTTGAGACCAGCCTGAGCAAGAATGAGACCCCATCTCTAAAAACTAGCTAGGTACAGTGGTGGGAGCCTGTAGACACAGCTAATCAGGAGGCTGAGGCAGGAGGACTGCTTGAGCCCAAGAGTTTGAGGTTGCTATGAGTTGTGACACCATGGCACTCTACTGAGGGCCACAAGGTGAGCTAATGTCTTAAAAAAAAAAAAGTCTATGCAGTTGCTCACAGGTCAAAAATTCTGACAAGAATTTTAACTACACACTTAACACTGCTTGTCTTAGCCTGAAATAGATCACATGGAAAGGACAGTTTCACTACTTGCCAGAACAGAAATCTGCTTTACTCTTATTTGAAAACTGAAAATGCACCCAGACTCAATCGGCAGGGCGACAGCTTAGCTGGCAGACGGTGCAAGGAACAGGTTAGCTATTGGATTCAAACTTCTTCAGTTTCCTTCAGGGTGATTTATCCTTGGGCCTGTAAACTATTTGAAAAGCTTTGGCTCCCTTTAAAAAGGAAAAAAACTGAATTAACTGGGGTACGGAGGCAGAAAAGACAGTATATCACTGCATGAACCAATGCCGTGTTCAGAAATACTTGACCCCCCAACCAATTTGAGTTTTTCATGTTTGATTTTACCTGTGTAAAGTTTCCATACTAAATAAAGTCTAAAGTTGCTTAGATTTTGAAAAAAACTTATTTGGCTCAGTGTCCTTTCATCTGATAAGATCATCAACCCATCTTGTTAATGATGAATATAAATTAGCACCAGTACCCATTTTTTAAGGAGGAACTGTGTTAGTTTAGTAGCAAGCACTAGAAATACACAACCAGCAACTCCTTCATCCCTGACTGCACAAAGGTGCCAGCAACCTAAGCTTTTCCCTTCCTGTCAAATACTACTTCATTTAGTGCACTTCCCAGAAGGCTGACTGGAGTCCTGGGACAGGAGTGGTGAGATTCTGTACGTTAATTGTCATTTTAGCAAACACAAACAAGCTGGCGGAAGCTTTCTTATTTTTCTGCAGGTTCTTTCTTTAACATGGCACTGGGTGTGCCTGCAGATCATTTTATTGTTAAAACTGGAGCCACATGGAAAAGACATTAAAATGAGTTTGCTGCCACGATACTGACAAAGATGAAAGGGCTTCTCTGATTTTCATACGCCGCGTTTTAGACTGTCAGGGTCAGGGCGCAGGGAGAAGTTGCATTGAAATACACAGGTTTGTCTAGAACATGAATTTTTCAAGTGTTAAATCCTGAAGAAGGTGCATGAGAGTCCTGAGCGTGCTTGTTTATTCATGTTTTCAGTAGAATCTACACCATTTTCCAGGCTTACAACATGTTGCTCTCTTTAGCACTAATATTTCAGTTCTGGTTCTTGCTTCCAAAGGAAAATTACTGAGAAGTGTGTCCTGATGGATGTTGGCAAGTGAGTGAGCTCTGGACCTTGGCTTAAAAAGATGGCATTCTTTCCTAATAGCAGGGGGAGTGAGCGACACAGTCTTCATGCGTGCCCTTTAAAGCAGCTTTACCTTGTGATCTTTCTTGATACTTTTTTGGCCAGTGCAGAGACCCCTGCTGCGACAATGAAAAGGCAGCTAGGATCTAGGGCCAAAGCCTCGCCACTCACAGAGTTTCCAGGATGGAGTGAGACACTGTTATGAAGGTCTTCAAGATTTCGAGTGGAAATTCTTAAGAGCAGACATACTATTTTTACTGAGTTTGATTAAACAACATAGTTAATTAGTGGACATGAAATTCTGGTTTATGACTAAAGGTAAGTGAAGTATGGTACAGTATCACTTGAAAGAAAAATTATAAATAAACAAAAGTATTGTTAAAATGGTAGTAAGGAGTAGGGTGCCAGCCCCATATACCGGAGGTGGCGGGTTCAAACCCAGCCCCAGGCAAAAAAAAAAAAAAAAAAAAAAAAAAAAAAAATATATATATATATATATATATATTTTATACTTCAAAATCTTGAATTGCACTGTACTTCATGTTAAAGATTGGGTTGGGTGCGGTGGCTCATGCCTATAATCTTAGCATTCTGGGAGCCTGAGGCAGGTGGATTGCCTGGGTTCACAGTTTGAGACCAGCTTGAGTCAGACTGAGATCCCATCTCTAAAAATAGCCAGGTATTGTGGTGGGCACCTGTAGTCCCAGCTACTTAGGGGGTGGGTTGGGGGGGAGGACTGAGGCAAGAGGATCACTTGAGCCCAAGAGTTTGAGGTTGCTGTGAGTTATGATACCATAGCACTCTACCAACAGTGACAAAGTGAAACTCTGTCTCAAAAAAAAAAAAAAAAAAGAAAAAAAAAGAAGTTAAATGATTGGCCGGGAGCAGTGGCTCACACCTATGATCCTAGCATTCTGGGAAGCCAAGATGGTGGATTGCTTGAACTCAGGAGTTTGAGACCAGCCTGAGCAAGAGCAAGACTCCCCCTCACCCCCATCTCTACTAAAAAAAAAAAAAAATTAGCCAAGGGGGCACCTGTAGTCCTAGTTACTCAGGAGGTTAAGGCAGGAGGATCCCTTCAACACATTTTCTTCTTTTTTTGGTTGAGGCAAAATTATACACAATGAAATAAACAGATCTCAAGTGTACAGTTTGATGAGCTTGATACATGTATATATTTGTATAACCAAGATCCCAATCAAGATGCAGAAAACACCCACCATCCATCCTGTGAAGTTCTCTCGTCCACACCTCCCCAATCTGGCTCCACTGAGTCGACTGCTGTTACCACAGATTGGCTTGCCTGTACTTGAACATCATACATAACCCTTTCCTGTCTGGTTTCCCTTGCTCAACTTGAAAGTTTTTGAGATTCACCCATGCCTTTTGTGTATCAGTACTTTGCTTTTTTTTTTCTTTGTTTTGAGACAGGGTCTCACTTTGTCGTCTAGGCTACAGTGCACTGTGTAGTGATAGTGCACCACAGTTCAATGCAACCTCAAATTCCTGGGCTCAAGAGATCCTCCTACCTCAGCCTCCCCAGTGGCTGAAGACAGGGCCTTGCTATGTTGCCCAGGCTGCTCTTACAGGCATGAGCTACTACGCCTAGCCCTCAATTTCTTTATAGTGTTCACTTCTTTTTTCTAAGACACAGTCTCACTCTGTCTCCCTTGGCAGAGTGCTGTAGCATCATAGCTCACAGCAACTTCAAACTCCTGCGCACAAGTGATCCTCCTGTCTTAGCCTCCCAAGAAGCTAGGACTATAGGAGCCTAGCTATTTTTAGCCCAGCTAAAACCTAGGTGCCTAGCTTTATAGCCCAGCTATTTTTTCTATTTTAAGTAGAGACAGGGTGTTGCTCTTGCTCAGAGATACTCTAGCCTAGGCAACAGAGTGAGACTGTGTCTCAAAAAAAAAAAAAAAAAAAAAGGCTCAGTGCCTGTAGCTCAGTGGCTAGGGTTCTGGCCACATACACCAGGGCTGGCAGGTTTGAACCCAGCCTGGGCCTACCAAATAACAATAATATCTACAACAGAAAAATAGCCAGGTGTTGTGGTGGGCACCTGCAGTCCCAGCTACTTGGGAGGCTAAGGCAAGAGAAATTGCTTAAGCCAAAGAGTTTGAGGTTTTTATGAGCTGTGATGCTGCCGCACTCTCTCAAGGGCAAAATAATGAGACTCTGTCTAAAAAAAAAAAAGAGATTTTATGGGAGTGGAAATATAGCTTATGACCTTACCAAAACAACACAAGGAATAATGCTGTGTGTATGTCTATCTTGTCTTACTAGTCCCAGCTGATAGTGAATACGATGTATACACACAGGCTGTCTGTCCTACATGTGCACAACCTGCTTCTACCGAGGATCTAAGTTCTAACCCAAATGGCCTATATTCTATGCCCCACAGCCCCAACCCTGGCACAGTGCCTTGTGACAACATAGATGCTGATTATATTATGTCACACAAACAGATCCCGATGCTGAGGAAGACAGCGTTTACTCTCACTTGGGAAACATCTGAACATGGGCAAGATATTTAAGTGATTTCTTTCTCTTTAAGTGGGGTTAATGATATTTGCCTTGTATTAACTGAGTATTAACAAGGACAAGATTACATGATGAATGTGTATGTTTTTGCGGACTGTCAAGTGCTATAAAGACATAATCTATTATTATCACAAATCACCATTGGTTTGTTTTCGTCAAATCAAGAAAATGTTTTGTTTGGGAAGCTTTCTTCTAAGTGGTATAGTTGTAGAAAAACAAACGAAACCCTATTTCCGTGATGCCATCCTCATCCCACCAATACTTTCAGCAGCAAGAGAAAATTAAAAATAGCCACAGGAGATGCTGGGGAAGCAGAATCAGCAGTAAGACTCGACCATGGCTCGGCACCTGCGGCTCAAGTGGCTAAGGCACCAGCCACATACACCTAAGGTGGTGGGTTCAAATCTAGTCCAGGCCCACCAAACAACAATGACGGCTGCACCCAAATAGTAGCCAGGCATTGTGGCGGGCGCCTGTGGTCCCAGCTACTTGGGAGGCTGAGGCAGGAGACTCGCTTGAGCCCAGGAGTTGGAGGTTGCTGTGAGCTGCGATGCCACAGCACTCTACCCAGGGGGACAGCTTGAGGCTCTGTCTCAAAAAAAAAAAAAAAAGACTCGACCCTGACACTCAGGCAGCAGGATAAAGGTTCTACTAGTCAATTGGAAGATGAAAAAAACAAGGATTAGAACAAAGTATATATTGAAAAAACAAGCAAACAAAACACAGGCCGGGATAATGACCCTGATGGTAACGCCGGCCAGAAACCAGCAACATCTCTCCTCCTCCACTGTAAGACAGAGCATTTATATGAAAAAGGAAATAGGAATCAAGACCATTTATTTAATAGGAAGATTTTCAGGAATGTTTCTTACACATTTTCCAGATATTCAACTCTTTAGCACAGAATCTGTTAAAAAAAAAAACACAAAAAAACCCCAAACCACAGCTTCAGGAATTCATAAAGCATATCACTAAATTCGGTCAGGCTGAAATATTTCACTGTTTCCCCCCCTGAGATCCTACCTTTAAATAGAATAAGGTTTCCCTTTTCTGGGGCTTTTCCCTCTAATTTATTCTCTTCTTTTGAGTGTGTATGTGTGGAGGGGTCTGATAGGTTAGACCTTATTTTGGTTGTTTTTTCCTGAGATTTTCTGTCCTTATTAAGCGTATTTTATATTGTTTTCTAAAAATAAAGGCACAGAGGAAGGGTTCACTCCATTTAGGTGGAACTTTTAAATACCAAACAAAATTCTTTCAGTTCTGTAAAAGTTTGTATTACAGAGTAATCTCCACCCCGAGGGAAAAATTAACACTTTACTTTTGAGAATGATTTGCTATGTATCTCTAAAATCTCTAAAATTTTCAAAATACTTATAATTGGAAGAATTTGTCATAAAAACTATAAAGAAATATTAAGAGTCTACTACAAGGCAGGAGACACAGGAATATGAAGTAATTGATTTAACAAGTTAACTTTTACATTCATAGTCTAAATAAGAAAACAAACAAAAAAAAGATTTAATTTTCTTGAGTGTCTTTCTCTGGCTTGATAGGTGAATACTTTCCCCCAGAGTGGGCCAAAATATACACACACACATTTTCCAGGAGAGATTATGCGATGCTATTAGAACCAGAAATCCAGCCAATTCCTGTGGCTTTTCCATTAAGACTCGGGTGAGAGCCATTTTAGCCCCTTTGCGCGCGTATCTGCAGCCCCTGCACACAGACACTCGGGTAACTTCTCCAATGGGGAAATGCGGGAACCTAACCTGGAAAACACACAGATATTACAGCTAGATGGGTCACGTTTTAAAATGGCTTCTCAGCTTGGGCGGCAGGTTAGAATTCCCTATGCAAGAGCGGTTAAAAACTGCTCCTGCCCACTTCTTGAGTGATACCTCCAAAACACAGGTAACGTGGCATCACATCGAGCTGAAAAGCTCTGCATAGCAAAGGAAGAGACAACCCACAGAACAGGAGAAAATATTACAAACTATCTGTCTGACAAAGGATTAATAACTGCAATATATAATGAGCTCCAACAACTCCATAAGGAAAAAAAATCAAGGAATCTGATTTAAAAACTGGGTAAAGGATCTGAAGAGGCATTTCTCAGAAGACGCACAGAGGACCAACAGGTAAATGAAAAAAATACTCAGTTAGTCATCAGAGAAATGCAAATCAAAACTACAATGTGGTATCACTTCACTCCAGTTAAAATGGCTTTGACCAAAAACACAGACAGTAGTGAACGCTGGCGGGGCTGGGGAGAAGGGAACCCTCAGACAGTGCTGGTGGGAATGTAAATGACCATAACCACCGTGGAGAACACGGAGGTGGCTCCTCAGAAAATTGAAATACAACCTGGGACCTGGCAATCCCACTGCTCGGTATATTATCCAAAGGAGGGGAATTTAGTATATGGGAGATACCTGCACTCCCACGCTGAATGCAGCACGACTCACAACAGCCAAGATATGGAATCAACATAAACGCTCACCATGGATGAATGAATAAGGAAATCATCCTTCCTACACACAGTATGAGTAGCCATAAAAAAGAAACCCTGCCATTTGCGACAACCTGGATGGAACTAGAGAAAATTATAGTAAGTGAAAAAAGCCAAGCACAGAAAGGTAAGTCTCCCGTGTTCTCACTCATATGTGGGGGCTTAACATTAAAAACAATCAGTCTTGGCTCGGCGGCCGTTGCACAGTGGTTATGGCACCAGCCACATGCACTGAGGTTGGCAGGTTTGAACTCAGCCCGGGCCAGCTAAACAACGATGCTAACTACAACCAAAACAATACAAAACAAAGCAGCCGGGCAATGTGGCAGGCGCCTGTAGTCCCAGCTACTTGGGAGGCTGAGGCAAGAGAATCGCTTAGCCCAAGAGTTTGAGGTTGCTGTGAGCTATGACACCACAACACTCTACCAAGGGCGACACAGTGAGACACTGTCTCAAAAACAAACAAAAAAACAAACAAAAAAAACAATAAGTCTCACAAAGACAGAGAGTAGAGTTATGGTTATCAGAGGCTAGACATTTTAGACAATGGGAAAAGAGACAGTAATATTCATTTTCAAATCGTTTTAAGGTAACCATGGTTAACTTTGTGCGAGTAAAAAATAAAACTGAGATCACACTGCACAGTTTCATAACCTGATTTTTTTTACTTACCAATATAATGTGTAAACTTTTCCATGATATTACATAGTTAACTATGATATTGTTCTGAGTGGCAACAAAGTAATCCATTACTTGGAATGGCCATTATTTATTTACTGATGACTGAGTTTTGCATTAGGCTTATTCACGGACATAATTTGAACCATGATCAACTGAACTACAAACTAAGATTAATCTGATAAAAACTGAGAGGATAAAATAATGTTATAATAGAGTAGGGAAGGGAGAAGTCCTGATATGTAGTATTTGCTAATTTCATGGGTTTAAATATTTCTACCAAGGCCAATTTCAAGATAACAGTTCCCTTTTTTTTTTTTTTTTTTTTTGCAGTTTTTGGCCAGGGCTGGATTTGAACCCACCACCTCCAGCATATGGGGCCGGCGCCCTACTCCTTTGAGCCACAGGCGCCGCCTTCCCTAAACTGGTAGATCCTCCAGTTCTGCCATGCTGTCTGAATGCCACAAAAGTAGGAATTACCAAGCACGAAGGTGAACCACGGTTCCAGGGACTTATTGTTTTGTATTTTCAGTTTTTTTCCCCAGGATTCCCTAAGCCCCATAGGAATTTTCTCCCTTTTTACTTCAAAGCAAAGGAATGAGGTGATGAAACAAAGAAGGAAAGGAAATAGGAAAGAAAGGGTTTGGGGCAGTTTCCACTGCTTTTCCCAGCAAGGTTCCTTACTGAAATGTTCCATCCCTCTCCTGGTAGCCCCAAGCCACAGAGACTGGAGGCAGCTTGGGCCTGTATTTTCAGTTTTGAGGTGTTAACAATAATTGGGCAGCAAGATGGCAGAAGGTCTAACAAGTGTTTTTAAGGCTGGGTGCAGTGGCTCATGCCTGTAATCCTAGCACTTTGGAAGGCCAAGGCAGGTGGACTGCTTGAGCTCAGGAGTTCAAGACCAGCCTGAGCAAGAGTGAGACCCCTGTCTCTACTAAAAATAGAAAAACTAGCCAGGAGTTGTGGCAGGTGCCTGCAGTCCCAGCTACTGGGGAGGCTGAGGCAAGGGATTGCTCAAACCTAGGAGTTTGAGGGTGCTGTGAGCTGTGACTCCACAGACTACACAGGGCAATAGAGTAAGACTCTGTCTCAAAAAAAAAAATTTTTTTTAAAGGTATTAATATAAGAATAATTATTAATGTAGAGAAAGTATGGGTACACTAGAAAGACCGCTTTCCCAAATACTTAAGAAATACTTGAAACTTAGGATGAAACTGAGCTCTAATTCAGTACTGTCAAGGAAATATAAAGAATATTTTATAAATGAAGTTCCTAAAAGATGACTGTTACTTCTGACCAGGAATGCACCTTGAATATGGAACTTGGAAGAATGAATCAGGAGGGAGAAATGTGGAATTTCATAACCTGGCAGTGAAAGTGACTGAAAGCACATTAGTCAGGCAAAATAAGCTGATCTCTCTAACTACAGGTAAAATAACATTCCAAACATTGAAAAATGTACACAATCAAAATTGCACGGGGTAGGGGGTTTAAGGAACCATTTCCCCTGCTAATTTTTGATGTTTACACAGAATGTTCTTCAAGCAGCAAATAACTTACCAATGATCTTGACAGACTGAAAATGATACATCTTTACCACAACATAAATTAATTCTCTCAGTGGGAAATTGCTAAAATAGGTAAGGTGACAGAAAGATTTCTTTATGTCTGAAGGAAAGGAAATGATTCCATTTCTTCCAAACATTCTTACGTGAAAAATAATAAACTCTCACTTTCAAACTGTCTTTATTTTCACGGGGTCCTAAGGCACCCGCTACTAATTGGGGCAGTCGTAGTTATCTGGTGTTGGACATGAGTCAGTCTCTATTACCTCAGGTATAAAACATACCCTGTTGGAGACTGGCCTCATAATTTATATCATATATGAATAAATATTATAGAAATACCCAGAAAGAGGATCTCAGAATTATACCACATGTTCTTTCATTCCTTAGATTGACTACATAAATGTGACACAAATATCCTGGAAAGTTAATCTTCACAAAATAAAATACAAGGAAACGTGGTGGCCATCTGAGGGAATGCACAAATGCCCAGCACAAATGTCCAATTCATCTTCTGGAATAAAGACACTGACTCTATTCCAGAAGCACCTAGTTGAAAAGCACAGACCACAGAGACGAACATTTACTGAACGCTGTGTCACATACATAGCATTTGACTGTTACACAAATCCATAAAATGGGTATTAGTGACTTGCTCAAGGAAACACTATCTGTAAAGGAAGAAGTTCAGGTAGGAACTATGGCCCACCTTCCTCTCACATCTGCCGTGTCTTCAAAATGCTCAATCCTTGACAGCCCTGAGATTCCCCAGAGAAAGAGAGCTCTCATCAGAGAAACTAAACTTGGAAAACTTACTAAATCCTCCCCTTGGAGAATAACAATATTTATTAAAGCCGTGCTTTAAAGAAATCTGCTTAACTTTTCCCCAATCTTATTAGGGAATCCGTTTGCCCCAACTAATGTTTCGTGCAATGAACACTCTGAAAAGTGCTTTGAGAAGCACCACTATAGTCACCTTGTGTGCCGGCAATGAATGAAGGAGAAATATATAAACTGTAGGAGGAAATAACCCCGTCTTCCACACACGGGGCCACGCGGCCTGCTTTTAGTACCAGAGTCTGCCTTGCCTGGACACTGTTCCCCCTTGTCCTCTTTACTTACTGGACTCTGTTACCTTCTAAGGGAAATCTTTTCTGGGTCACAGAAGCAAGCAAACCTTCTCCCCGATGCTCTCATGTAATGGAGCTCTTTTATACAGCATTCGTCCTGATTATGGTGTTATATTTATCTCTGCATTTATTTGATAAATGGCTATCTATATTCCCACGGGGGGAAAGGGAAATATATTCTCTGGTTTTCAGATGGGAAGAAAAAAAAAAGAAACCTTTCTAGCCTTTCCTACCATCTGTCCTCACTCCTGCCATGGAGGGACAGTGAGACCAGGTCTTGCTCGTAGGCTGATCTTGAACTCCTGAGCTCAAGGAATCCACCTGCTTTGGCCTCCCAGAGTGCTGGGATTACAGGTATGAGCCACTGTGCCTGGCACTTAAGACTATATCTTTAAAAGGAAAGAATGCCTCTTTGAGGGGAGGAGTCAGGAGGACTGGAGAGATAGAAGTCTGCACGTGTGCCAGGGAGCCTGGGTGAGAGAGAGGAAGCCCGTGGGAAAGATGGGTTGGAAGAAATAAATGGATCATTTGACTGATGGTTAGGTGGGTGCAGAGAAGTGAAAAGGCTAAAGTGAAGGGCAAGTTTCCATCACCTGCAGAAGGTAGATGAGACAAGGACTCGCCTTTACTCTCAAGGCGTTGTAAAAAAAAGTCACCTCAGGAAAAAGTTGTATCTAAATTTACCCGGTAAGATTGCTTAATAACTTGTTTTCTCCAAACTATGCAATTATTTTAACCATTGTAGAAGAGAAAATGTTGACAATGTATTTAGTTGTAAACCAGGAGATGAAATTTTGTATCTATATAAAGGCCATTTTGAAAATACATTTTGTGTATGTGTATGCGGAGGAAAAATATTGACAAAAAAATCTACAAAACTATTATCACATACATATTAACGGCAATCTACAAATATTTCTTCAAAAATAAATGGACGAATGAATTCACACACTCCACAAAGACCAGTAAAAGGTCAAAGAAGTGATGGGTCTGAGACATCATCATCAGTCTCCAACCCCCGCCTCCCCCCAGCATGTCACACGCATGCCCACGTTCTCTCTCCACCACCACCCATGTGGCAGGGCCAGGGCACTCACCTGTTGGAGTGCTGCTGCGGAATGAAGAGGAGGGGGTGATGGGTGGGGTCACAGGAGGAGTAAGGCTTCCACTGCTGTGGCGTGGTGGAGTGGACACATTCCCTCGAGACACTGAGCTGGACAGGGTCAGCGAGAGCTTTGGCTGAATTTTCTTCTTTAGGGACTCCTGCTCTCGGCGGGCAGCATCTGTCATGAATCTGAAACAACAATGGAAGGTAAGTGACCTGGGCCATTTGTAGAGCACAGGGACTTAAGACAGTTAACCTGAGTTTGACAGACGCTTGACCCTGGAAAGGGAACTTGGTCCCGGGTCAGTCCCAATCACAAAAACTCAACAACAGCTTGCTTTTTTGTATGCAATGAAAAAGTCTTCTAGCTTGTTACTTCTGAGGCTTCTCAAAGTCGGGTTTCCCCAGGGAAATCCTTCTTGCCAAAAATCTTATAGCTGTACCCACTGTGACCTTTAAGTTACAAGATTTCCTCTGTTTCTTTCCATTCCTACGAAGCCCATACTCAAAGCCCAGACTCAAAGTTCCCCCAACTACTCCTAAGTAGACAGTACTTCCCTCACCACTTAACTGCAATGTTAAGGCCTCATAAAAACTCTTATTCCAATTTTTTCATTACTCCAGATTCTCAAATTGTTTAGGTTTTAACATTTTCTTGGTTGATTCAGGTCCTGCCTCTCTTGCCATGACGGCAAGGACTCTAGTCCCTAGTTGCTAGCACACTGCCAAGCCCACCTCGGTAAACATGTACAGATAAGTACACAAATCTGCCCAAGCGGACTCAAGAAGAGGGAAAAAGAGATCACCACTGAGGATCTGTTTATATTCTGATTTTATTACTCATAAAAAGAAAGGTGGCTTCTCCTGACAGTTTCACTTTGCAAACCTCAAAGTTATTCTCCTAACACTTCTCTTCTGTTAGTAATATTCAAACTTTGTTCTTTTCTCACTGTATAATCTAACATTTCATAAATTCATGTAATATGGGACTTAAGACAATCTATGAAATGGTATCTCTTACCTAAACAGCATACATCTTTTCATACTAGTGGCAGGCAGACTTTGTTGGCTGTGTTTTTGAAAATCGCAATGAAAAGCTCAGTGAACAGGGTACATGAAAGCGTGTAGGTAAAAAAGTGAACACTTGTGCCCACTGCCACGGTTAAGAGACAGAACATCATTACCACACCCCTGAGGCATTCTCTCTACCTCCCATCAATTGTTTTTGACTATTTCACTGCAATTCAACACAAACTCATTCCGTTTCACCTTCTGCCTAAAATATTCCTTTGCATTTTTCTTCACTATACAATGAAGTTTTGGAAATCAACAGATAGTTCTAATACCTGCTAAGCTTAGAGGTGATTAAACACTCAATGAAACGACAGTAATATTGTTATGGTGTCTTAAAACTTCTACTTTTATATTTGGAACATGGGTGGCACATTTCTTGAATGGCTCCTGCAGTATAATGCAGATATATAAACTGGTTTTTGAATGTTGAACTGAACTGCAATAAAGCTCCATGTGCTGTCTTGAGCTTTTAGGTTCTGTGCTACAGGATGGTGATGATTTAAAAAGAAGGAACGTCAATGCAAAAGAGAATTGTCTGCACCTGCTGGCCAAGTACTCTCATTTATTCTCAGATACAAACAAAATAGGTTCTCCCACCCTTAATATTTCTTTTTTCTCTCCTCATAAGCCTCTACTAAAAATAAAGACTCACACAAAAAAGGAAAGAAAGTCTGTTTTCTTTTATGATTCTAAGTAGAACTGCTCACTGGCATAGTGCTAAGCTTCTCAAGCTGGGGTATGCAGTGTGCTGGGGAGTGGCCACGACCACAGGATGAACAAGCTGCTTCTTCCAGGAAGACCAACTCTTCTCAGTGGTAGTTAATTCAAACTAGTTTCCTCAATAGTAAAATAAACTCAGATATGCTATAGTATAGAAAAAAATGACTTTCAATTCTTGGTTGGGTTATTAATGATGTAATTTGAGGTCAATTGATAACCTCTGTCTTTAAACCCCAGCTCTATTCTCTGTAACATGTAAATAATAACTGAAGGTAAGTATTAACACATATCTTTTCCCTTTCTGTATGAGAATTTGATCTTTGGTTAAATTTGGTGCCTGCTAAGATGGCTATTTCAACTACGTTACTCGGCAGAACTATTTCTGTAAGAATGACCCCTGAGAGGTGAGCTGCACAGAAGTCAATAGAAAGTTCTAATACCTGCTAAGCTTAGAAGTGGGAATTGGGGAGCTATGCATGTGGAGTGTTAGGAGAGCTTCGACTCCCTTGGAGTTTGAGGCCTCTTATGCCAGGACAGCTTCCACCCCAACCTCTCTGCATCTAAACAGTCTGCCCCGTGTCCTGCTGCAAAGACTCCTGCAGAAGGCAGCCTGACCCTCCCTGCTGTGGCTCTGTCCTGTATCCTTCTGAATGGATGCAGTGTCCTGTACAGCCCCTGGCCATCTGGTGTGCCTGGGTGCTCACAATCTAAGAGGACCTGCTGGTGGACAGGGCAACAATAGTGTCTGCTTCAGAGGACTGCTGTGAAGATTTAGTGAGGTGACGGACCTTCCACACAGCAAGCAGCTCAAAAAAGCGAAGCTGTTACTATTAATTATATAAACCATTAAAATGTAGTTAAGTGTCTTTTTTTTGGAGACAGATTCTCACTCTGTCACCCTGGGGTTGTTTGCTGTGGCATCGTCATTGCTCATAGCAACCTCAAACTCTTAGGCTCAAGAGATCTTCAAGCTTCAGCTTCCAGAGTAGCTGGGACTAGAGGCGCCTGTCACAACACCTGACTACTTCTATTTTTAGTAGAGATGGGGTCTCAGTTTTGGTCAGGCTGGTCTCGAACTCTTGAGCTCCACCAATCTGCCCGTCTCAGTCTCCTGCAGTGCTGGGTTACAGGTGGGAGCCACCGTGCCTGGCCCTATGTCTCTGTATTGTGTCTACTGTGAGATCAACTCCAAGTATCCCCAGGACGCCCTGCATGTCCATGGCTCTCAGAGCACCTGGTACGTGCCCCATGGAGAACAGAAACTCTGGAATAGCTGACTTGGAATCAGCACGGAGAGTGCAAATCTAGTGCCTGACAGAAACTCCTGTCCAGTATTAGAGAGAGAGGGGAGCTGGGGGGAGAGAGAAGTGAGGCTTGTCCGTGCCTTCTCTCTGGTTGAGAAGTATCAATAACTCACGTTTCTTATTGTAAACCGAATGCTGTCCTACAGCTCTGGATATAAAACAACTACAAACCACCTTAACACATGCACATACCCCTACTGCCTTCACCTCACATGGGTTTGGTTAGCAACAAATGCCAATTTATTTTTGGCTCGTATTTTCTAAGTGCTTTTTAGATTGAGAATGAAGCACCCAAGTCAGAAGCATTAAACATGAAAAACACTCATAAAGCATTGTTGCCAACCCTTCTCTTCTCCAGCCCTCCCCTCACTCTTGGACTGGGGGTCGCGAACGCAGACATACAACCCATAAATCACAGCAACCTCGCCAAACCACAGCTCACCGCTGCCCGGCGTATTCCTGGTAACCACACACACACACACACACCACATACAAAACACATGCACGCACGGGTCAGTGTCTCCCTGCACTGCTGTCCTTCTTCTCTCCCTTATTAACCACCGATTAACCCATTTTTTGGACACTTAACTAAACGCTAAGGTTTTTAACCAACATTCCATCAATACAGCTGTTTGTCAAAAGGTCAGCAGATTCCCAAAGGCAAAGAATCATTTGGGGAAACAAGTTTCTAAACAAGCCGATGAGGCACAGCAAAGGCTGTGGTTTTAGCCAAATGCTGAAGATTCAAGTAACCTGGACCTGACCAGACAACGAGACAGAAGCCTTTCCATCTCCAGGACAACTAACTGCACTTTGATACATTCTTTTTTTTTTTTTTTTGGCTGGGGCTGGGTTTGAACCCACCGCCTCTGGCACATGGGGCTGGCGCCCTACTCCTTTGAGCCACAGGCGCCGCCCTACTTTGATACATTCTTGAAGGTCCAAAAATCTTTCCACTGTCAGGGCTGGAAATGTTCCTCCTGTATTTCCATGGCTGGGGGCAGAGGAGTTCAGAGTTAGGGAGTCATGTCACTCTATGGTCTGAGTTTTCCTTTGTGGGTTTTAATACCTTCGGGGACTTTTGCTGAAGCCCTCAGTAGTCACGGGTTTCAGAGCAGGGGACACGCTGGCTGAGTCAGATCACCCAGTTCACCCCCCTCATTTTTCCCAATAACTGCAAATTGTGGTCACATCACTTGTTGGAGGTCACTTGGCAGCAGAGCTGCCCTCAGAGACCCCTCAGGCCTCCGGATTCTACACCAAATGCTCCTAAGCAGAGCCCTGAACTCCTTGCTCTCCCTTCAGAGTCACAGTTTTTAAAGTTGAAAGGGTTGGGCCAGGCACCTTGGCTCATGCCTGTAATCCTACCACTCTGGGAGGTCGAGACTTGAGCTCACAGTTTGAGAACAGCCTGAGCAAGAGTGAGACCCTGTTTCTGATAAAAAGTAGAAGAGAGTCTGGTCGCAGTGGCTCACATCTGTAATCCTAGCACTCTGAGAGGCCGAGGCTGGATTGACTGAGCTCACAGGTTCAAGACCAGCCTGAGCAAAAAGCGAGACCCTTGTCTCTACTAAAAATAGAAAAACTGAGGCCAGAGGATTGCTTGAACCCGAGTTAGAGGTTGCTGTGAGCTATGATGCCACAGCACTCTACCTATGGTGACAGCTTGAGACTCTGTCTCCAAAAATAAAATAAAATAAAATAAAAAGAAAAACCAAATAAATAATAAAAATAAAAAATAGAAAAGGAAAAGAAACAAACTAGCCAGGCAAGGTAAGGCACACCTGTAGTCCCAGCTACTTTGGAGGCTGAGGCTAGAGGATTGTTTGAACCTAGGAGTCTGAGGCTGCTTGAGCTATGAAGATGATGCCACTGGCAAAGTGAGACTCCCCCCCCCCCGAAAAAAAAAAAAAAGCTTCAAAGCATTCAAAGAGCTGGAACTTAGGGCCTGGGGAACGCAGAGAATCTCTCTGGCAATTTACATACCACCCAGGGGCCTCATCCTCTGTACGGGGGCTCCTAGGGGTCCCACCTGGTTGGTCTCTGGATTTGCAGCCCCATTGGGCTGTGATGTGGGAAGGCTGCCTTGCCTGCCTCCCCAGATGTTCTCTGCCTTGCCATAGTAACAGCTCTGACCTGGCCTGTTTGTCCTGCTTGTGAGAGTTGATCATTAAAATTTCAGGGATTTTGTCAGCCAGCTGCTCAATATGGCCACTATTAAAAATTGAATTATACAAAGTTATAATTAAATCAAGTACTACATTTAAAACAAAGATAATTTACTTAAAGTTGATCATTTATTATGCATTTATTATTACACCATGGAAACTGGTAAAGATCACAAATCAGGGTTCTCTACTCCCCACCCTGAAGAGTCAACTGTTAAACATTTGCCAGTACACCTTATATTATTACTTTTTTAATGTGGGAGCAAAGCATGTGAAGCAGGCTTTTTGTCGACTAACTAAAGGAATTAATCAGGAAAGGAATGAAGAAAGGATAAGAAAACATTGTTTTCCTTTTTAAAATTATAAGTAATATGTCTCACTAAATAATAGTTAGAGAAAATTTTTTATGGGTTTGTGACTGCTGTTTCAAAATATTTTAGGCTGGGCACAGTGGCTCATGCCTGTAATCCTAGTACTCTGGGAGGCTGAGGCGGTTGCATTGCCTGAGCTCACGAGTTTGAGCCAGCCTGAGCCAGAGCTAGACTTAGTTTCTAAAAATAGTCAGGCATTGTGGTGGACGCCTGTAGTCCCAGATACTAGGGAGGCTGAGGCGAGAGAACTGCTTGAGCCCAAGAGTTTGACGTTGCTGTGAGCTGTGATGACATAGTACTCTACCAAGGGCGACAAGTGAGACTCTTGTCTCCAAAAAAAAAGTGAAATATCTGTATAATGAAAACTATACAACACTGTTGAAAGAAATTGAAGAAGATATAAAAATGTGGAAAGATGGTCCATGCTTACGGATTAGAAGACTCAATATTGTTAAAATGTCCACATTACAGAAAGCAGTCTATAGATTCAATGCAATTCCCATCAAAATACCAATGAAATTTTTCACAAATACAAGAAAAAAATCCTAAAATTTATACAGAATCACTAAAGGCCCAGAATAACTATATCATTTTTTGCCCATCCTGAGCAAAAAGAACAAAACTAGAAGAATCACATTACCTGACAAATTGAGACGCTGTCTCAAAAGACAAACATAAATTTTTTTTAATTATGCAAATGAGCACATATATTTACATGTACAGTTTAAAGAATAATAAAATGGCAATCCATGAACCCACTACTCAGCTTATGAAAAAATATTACCAGACTTTTGATGTTTCCTGTGTAAAAAAATTTTTTTTTCTCAGAGAAATATTACCCAGAAAAAACTATGGTTGATTTTTCAGGGTTTTTCTTCCTAACGTAATTTTTTTTCTACACATGGAGAAAACCGAGTATTTCTTGAAGAAAAAAAGTCACTTGAGACTTCTTTCACTCCCTGTTGACTAACAGCCTGGAAATCTGTGGTCAGGCAAAGCAATGTTTTCATTTTAAAACGGGAACTGCCATAAGATTAAGTTCAACTTTCCTACAAATCAGAAATGCCTAAGTTACTTTAATTTAATATGGCCATTTGTAGTAATATTTGTTATTGCTAGGGGAAGCACATATTCCTTAAGTAAATTTTCAAGACTCCATTATAAATCTTTTAAATCCTTAGACCACAATGTCCATTCAGTCTGACAGGTTAAATGTGGAAACATGAACATAACACCACAGGGGGAAAATGTCAACTGCTGGTCCAGGGAGACCAGTTTCAACCACAAACTCAGGAAATGTACAATCTTTGCTGGAACCTGGGCAAAGATTCCAAATGCCACTTCGCTCTACTGCCAACTCACCTGAGCCTAAGTGTCCTGCTGGGGAAAATCACTCGGCCTTCACCAGTCCTGGAGAACTCAGGAATGGAGGCAACCACTTGAAACTTCAGGTTCTCTTGGAACAAAAGTGAAAAGAATCTAAACTTCAAGATGTGTGATATGAATTGACTGCTGTAACCTAACTCTGGAGAGAGTATGTGGTCCAGAGGTCTGAGCTGTGTGTTGTCAGAAGCTTGTTCTGGGGCAAAGAAACTGGTGGCTTCCAGAAGTTACAACATGTTCCTTTGTGGTCCTGGCTTTTTGATTTGTTAAAATTGAAGACTTTGGGTTTTATGGATATATGGACTATATGACTAGGGTCCTTCTCAACTCTAATAGTGAATGATTCCAATAACAGCATTGTGGAGTATTTTTCAAACTTTAATTTGACTTCAACCCATTATAAGAAATATATCATACCGTGACCCAGTATATTCATATGTATAATTTGCAACCAGAAATCCTAAAATCTCCAAAGCTCTGAAAACTGGAACAATGATTTTAGCAAGTTTGGCACCAAAACCTGCTATTAGAAGACAAACCTAACCTTTCCTGACCTGAACGGGGGAAAGATACTACACATGATATTGTACTCAGTGTCAATGTCCATAGGCTTTACTGTGCCTGGGGCTGCCTCAGACTCTGCTTTTTTTTTTTTCTTATGGGGAGTGGGGAGACAGTGTCTTACTTCATTGCCCTTGGTAGAGTGCCTTGGCATTATAGCTCACAACCTCAAACTCTTAGGCTAACACAGTTCTCTTGCCTCAGCCTCTGAAGTAGCTGGGACTGCAGGCACCCACCACAAAGCCTAGCTAGTTGGATTTTTTTTTTTTTT
>NW_003852423.1:10025418-10058140 GCF_000181295.1 Otolemur garnettii
CTTGAGCCACAGGCGCTGAGCCTTTTTTGTTTTTTTAAAGATGGTGTCTTGCTCTTGCTCAGGCTGGTCTTGAACCTGCGAGCTCAGGCAATCTAACCACCTTGGCCTCCCTGAGCCTGCCCCCAGACCCTACTTTAAGTAATACGTAATAAGCATTTTTGCACTGTACTATGGAATCTGAAAAATTATGAATTATAAAACATGCCCAGACTCAAGAATTTTTTATTTAAACAACTGAAACAAAAATTTCATGAAACTATCTTTACTATTCTGATATTTTTCTATTCTATTTTAACAAAATATGCTTGTCATGACCACCACATTGATTTCTTGACTAAAGTTAGTTCATGGCCTAGAGGTTGAAAATGACAGTATAACTGTTGAGAGGATGGGCTTTAGAGATAGATTATTGAGATCATAATCCCTGATGGACACACTCTTAGCCGGGTGTCCTTAGGCAGATCACCTAACCTCGCTGTGCCTCACTTTGTCGTCTGTCAATGGTGACAATAACAGGGCCTACACCTCACAAGTTACTGTGAGGGTTAAATGAAACAATCTATGTAAAGTATGCAGACTATGGACTAACCCTGCGTGCTCGACAAGTGTCTATTTTCTGGTTCGTAACAGATGGGAACGACACTCACACTGGAAATCTCAGCTCACAAATCTTTCATCTTCTCGCATCTACACCAGCAATTTGCTTACTTCTGAGCTGAGGTGACAGATATTAGCATAAATATTGCCCTTATGAGTTCTGATTGTGATAGCCAAGAGCCGCCTTTACTGATTCCACAGGTCTTTATTGACCTGCAGGAATCACAGGCAAATTCAAGAAGAAAGTTACAATAACTAGAAAATAAAAAAAAAAGGGTCCTCATGCTGGGGTTCATATCCTGGAGAAGCAGCAGTTTGTAGAGGGTCCTTCTATCAGGACAGGCGACAGGAGAGGTCCTTGCAGCTGGCTGCCAGACAGACGTCTTTCTACCCAGCCGGAGGCTCCTGTCTGCTTGGGAGATTCATAAAGTTGCTCCAGCTCTGAGGCAGCAGGCCAAGGGAGCCTCTGTAGAAAGCGCCACAACCACCCAGGCTTCATTTGAAGTTCCAAAAGCTTTGTTCTGCCTTTTCACTGACCCTCTGGGCACTGCCATGTTTTACGAAAAACAAGTCTGTGAAATCCAGAAAGCCTTTGAGAAAAGCTGCGGAGAGCTGGCAGGTGGCCCTGAGATTCCCAGTACTCCCAAATCTGGTAATTCCTCTCTCCAGACAATGAGATGTCTGACATGACAAACTAACCCTCCAAGGGAGAGTAACAAGCCGGAAGTTTACAGATTTCTCCTTCCTCGGGCTACTACTATGTACCATCCAGGATGAGAGTGGACAGAGAGCCAATAAGTAAGCATAATAGCACCTGGGACATTCAAATTGAGGCTGTGGGCAATGACAATGGAGTGATGGGTACATTTCAGCATGTCATTCATGTGGCCCCCATGGCAAAGGGCCTGGGCCTGTGAGGGCTCAGTGCAATGATGGGTTTGAAACACAGATTTGCTGATAAATTCATGGGATGGATCCTCTCTTTTTAGCAGTTAACTTAAATCCACACTGAAGCTGAAGGAGTATTTAGTTAAGGCAAATGGCCAGTGAAGCATGACCCTGAAACAAGTGGGAATATCACTTGTCAGCGTCCCTTCATTAATACGATGACCTTTTCTGGTGACCTGGCTATTCAATAAATGTTATTTTCAGCAGGGAAAAGAAAACTTGGATTCCCAAATAACATTAATTTGACAAAGTTTCTAGCAACGTTTCAAATAATCGTGTATTACACTTCTTATCCCAGAGTAATTTTTGACTCCACAATCTGAGGCCCATGGGGTGGATTTTGAAGCGTCATAAAACTTTTTGCAGTATCACCAAAACTCCGAGCACCTTTAAATGTGTTGCTATTAAAATTTTAATGTAAAATAATAAAATTAAAAGCAGCACCAGGAAAAACCTACTGCATCTGATCAGATCAGCACTTCGCTTGTGAGGTATTTTTGTGTGAGTTTTACCTGACACTCACACTGGTTGTGGGCATACAATTTGTAAAGCACCGGGCCAGTGAATCAGATTCTGTTCTTTGGTACCAAACCCGAGCTGACAGACTCGCTGCATTGAAAGAGACATTATTTTTGTTCTCTTTTCTTTCTTTGAGATAGAAAGGGGTCTTGCTCTGTCACCTGGGCTAGAGTCCAGTGGTGTCATTATAGCTCACTGCACCCTCTCAAACTCCTGGGCTCAACGAGCCTCCTGCCTCAGCCTCACAAATCTCAGTTAACTGAGATTACGGGAACGCACCTTGATGCCCCACTCCCCACTGATTTTCTATTTTTAGTAGACACGAGGTCTTGCTCTTGTTCCGGCTGGTCTCCTGAGCTCAAGCGATCCTCCTGCCTTGGCCTTCCAGAGTGCTAGGATTACTGCACCTGGCCCTCCTTGCTTTGCTTTAGGAAGTTTTAAATCTGACTTATATGAGAGGATATAGTTTCTAGTGTTTGAAAAATTGTAATCAGCATAAAATAAACGAACACGAGGACAAGCCAATTCTGTATTAGACCTTGTAGCTAATTTTGTTTATAAATGGATGAGTAAAGATAAAAAGGCAAGAAGAGAAATGTCTTAATAATCTTTTTATTTCTGTACGTGCCTTTCTTCTGAAAAGCAGCTATCATTAACTTATGTTCTCTATGGTACACTCTAGCTTGGCTATTCTACAGATTTTTTAGGTATTTAATAACATAGGTTTGCCAACTTTTGTACTGCCACATTTGCCTTATCTAACTACCAATTACTGTCGTCAGCCTCTCATTAAAAAGAAAACATTATTTTAAGATAAAATATATAGTCCTGGCATAAAAGAATCCTTTGAGAAAGACTCTTTATTGTAAGATTACGATGATACGATATAGAAAATCTGTACATAGAAATTTATTTTTAGACACAGTCTCATTCTCTTGCACTGGGTTGAATGCCATGGCATCATCGCTCACAGCAACCTCAAACTCTTTGGGCTCAAGAGATTCTCTTTCCTCAGCCTTCTGAAAGCTGGAACTACAGGCCCACACCACCACATCCAGCTACTTTTTCTATTTTTAATAGAGACGGAGTCTCACTCTTGCTCAGGCTAGTCTTGAACTCCTGGGCTCAAGCAACCTACCTGCTTGAGCCTTCTAGGGTGCTAGGATTACAACCTCACCAGATGCTAAAGAGTTTTTTTGATTCAGAAAAGCTGCAAAACTACTAATTTAATTCTTTCTATCATTTTATAATTGCATCATTTTATGTATACACTGTAATATGCTGTTTATAACATTATTTAGAATTATTCTCTAGATATAAGCAATTAAACATATCTAAATCTATCAGTGTCACTGATAAAAATTGGGGTTGGGGCGGCGCCTGTGGCTCAGCGAGTAGGGTGCCGGCCCCATACACTGATGGTGGCAGGTTCAAACCTGACCCCACCAAACTGCAACAAAAAAATAGCTGGGCATTGTGGTGGGCACCTGTAGTTCCAGCTACTCAGGAGGCTGAGGCAAGAGAATCACCTAAGCCAAAGAGGTGGAGGTCGCTGTGAGCTGTGACACCATAGTCTACCAAGGGCAACAAAGTGAGACTCTGTTTCTGTATAAAAAAAAAAAAAATTGGGGTTGAAGAAACCCCGAACAAACAGCACTCTTACTCAGGCAGATGCCTAAACTATGCTGGGTAAACTGAAACAAGGCAAATACA
The DNA here is from genome assembly GCF_000181295.1 of Otolemur garnettii. NCBI lineage: Eukaryota > Metazoa > Chordata > Mammalia > Primates > Galagidae > Otolemur > Otolemur garnettii. The sequence goes on from NW_003852423.1 coordinate 10,029,196, forward strand.
AGAGCATCCAAATCCAGTAGCTTCTCCCTTTCTTCAGAGCTGGGAGAAAGGTGAGCAAGAGCCGAATGTCTTCTGATGGCCAGACACCCCCAGAAGGGCAGGCAGGTCGGACGCCCCATTAACTCCCACCCTGCAGACCACTGGAAGCGGCCTTCTGAACAGCAGCACTCACAGACACCAGCCGTTCCGTGGACAGTACTTAGGAACGACTTTTTGTAAAACCAATAATATCTTTTCCTGAATTTTAGCCCTCAAATGAAATCCATGTACCAAAACTGAGTAACTGAAATAACAAATCTCTTTTCTGAATACAGTTTCTTTGTATGCGCCCAACAAATATTGGGTATTTTCTTCATTACTATGGAATAATGTAGCCGACCTACCTTAATGAAAGCTCTGGGTCAAGGTCCAGCAACCACTCTTTTAAGCCACAGGTCAGCATGAATTATCAGTGAAGCAATTAATTTTGATTTATGTTAGCCTGAATACAGTAATCCATGGTTTTTTTTTTTTTTTTTAATCATCAATGCCAAGAATAAAAACACTTCTGAAAACACCACAAGGTTTCAGTTTAGAGGCCAACTGGAAGATTCCTCTCTTGGCAACCATCTACCATCGTTTCCATTCCCTTTCTTCCCCCACTGCAATAGAATTGCAGATTTGCAGATTCTATTTGTTAATTTGACATTCGTGTAAAGAACAATGAACAAAACAAAGAAGTTGAACTTTAGGAGGTTTTGTGGTATAAAACTACAAATAGCTTTTGAGTTTTCTTGATTTGCCTCTTCTGTTAGTAAATTAAATGAGTTACTGAGGTTTCAATGTAAGCTGCTAATGAGATGATGCCTAACTCTCCCCGCAAACTGGAAGAAGTTTAAAAACTATAGGAAATAACCTAGATTTAGGGTCTCTTAAAGTTTTAGTTCCAATATGTGGCTGGGAACACAGCCTAGTAGTTAAACTCTTTTTTTTTTTTTTTTAGAGACAAGAGTCTCACTTTGTCACCCTCAGTAGAGTGCCACGGTGTCACAGCTCACAGCAACCTCTAGCTCTTGGGCTTAGGTGATTCTCTTGCCTCAGCCTCCTGAGTAGCTGGGACTACAGGCGCCTGCCACAATGCCCAGCTATTTTTTTGTTGCAGTTTGGCCGGGGCCAGGTTCAAACCCGACATGCTCTTTATATGGGGCTGGCGCCCTACTCACTGAGCCACAGGTGCCACCCTGGAGGTGAACTCTTAATCTGATTTACTGGGTATTCAAGCTTGGGTAAATTACCCTTTCAGGTCCTAGTGTCCTTGTCATAAAACATAAGTAATTCTAACACTTACCTACGGGGGTTAATGTAAAAATCCCATTAGACAAATGCACAAGAAGTGTAAGCCCAGCATAACACTGGAGAGATGTCAGAAGGCTGCTTAGAGTCTCAGCATTTCCACAGGTCTTGGCCCTGTGCTCCTAGAGAAACTGCTTAACAGACATCTGATCGGATAATTCCTACATAAGAGGCCGGTATACAGAAGGGATTTGACAGGTATCTAAGTCTGGGACCAAAATCTGTTTCCAAACAAAAGGGCTTCTCTGTTGTTGCATGACCTTATGCTCAGTTCAGCCCTTCTGACAAGATGGGAGGCATGATCATTAACATTCAGCTAAGAACAAGAGACCCCCTAGGGAATACAGCACCAGGGGTGGGGTGCACTGGAGGTCTCTCGGTAATTCAACACTGGGTTGAAAAGGGGGAGGGGAAGCAAATGAGCCGGTAGAGGGTGAAAGAGAGGTCTCAAATAGGTAGGGCTTGTCTAGGATGTGCTCACCAGGCTCTGGTGCCATTTATAATGAACGCATTCTGCCCAGGTGAGGCATTACTAACTACTAGGTCACAGCAGTCTTGCCGGTGCTGTGATGAATTCAGCCTTACAACCTTCCTCAGCACCGCGCTCTACGCAGCCACTACAAACCAATAGTGACCCACAAGCTGGAAGTTTGTGCCCTCGGCATAAGTATAAATTCATTTGCTACTTACTTTATACCTCTTCCCAAAGACAGTAGACCATAAACATAACATCCTAGAGAGAAAGGTGGGTATGTGTAAATAAGAGCTGTCCTTAAGGTGAAGCAAGGATATTAAGGACATATTCAGATAATATTCACAGCATCTACTTCATGAAAGCAATTTTAAGGCCAACTTAAAATTGGCTGAAGTTTGTTTTTGTGTATATATGATTAGCATTGTTTAGAAATAGAGTGGAATGGGGTGGCACCTGTGGCTCAAAGGGGTAGGGCGCCGGCCCCATATGCCAGAGGCAGTGGGTTCAAACCCAGCCCTGGCCAAAAAAAGAAAAAAAAAAAAGAAATAGAGTAGAATTATTTTAAATGGGTTAATTCATTTAAGCAGTGAAACTAACGTGGGGGCAAAGTCAGTTCTATACATGGACTGCCCTCCCGCAAAACATAGCATGTGGACATATCAGGCTTATGGACCTCAAGTGTCACGTGGGAGAATGGGGATATATATATATATTTTTTTTTTTGAGACGGAGCCTCAAGCTATCCCCCTGGGTAGAGTGCCATGGCATCACAGCTCACAGCAACCTCCAACTCCTGGGCTCAAGCGAGTCTCCTGCCTCAGCCTCCCAAGTAGCTGGGACTACAGGCGCCCGCCACAACGCCCGGCCATTTTTTTTTTTTTTTGGTTGCAGCCATCATTGTTGTTTGGCGGGCCCTGGCTGGGGATTCGAACCCACCACCTTAGGTGTATGTGGCTGGCGCCTTAGCCACTTGAGCCACAGGCGCCGAGCCAAGATATAGTTTTTAAAGTGATTTTTTTCCCGTTTGTCACAAAAGTTCAGTTAAACTGCTTCTGGGCTAAGGAATGTTAACTAAAATTCATGGAGTGTGCTTGTTTTAGATTAGACTCTTGCCCAGGCCCCCACAGACAAAATCAAACCAGAATGGAGTCACTCACGCTAGATGCTGCTTAGTCACACTGAACTTTCCAACAGGCCAGTCTCCCAAAAACAAGAGATTCACAGCAACTTTTGGAAAGGAGCCCAGTTTACCAGAGCTGGCGTAAACTAGTCCCTCTGTTTTAACCCTAATAAAGTAATTTTGAAGTGACCGATCCACTTTCTGTTACCTGTTTCTGCTTTCTTTAGCTCCTTTCTGACTTCAAAGCCAGACTCATCCACTCAGTTCACGGAAACACACATTCTATTTCACAGAATGAGATAGCCTGATTCTTGAAATGAAAATAAAAGCCAGTTAAGACCTTTAAACCAAATCTGTTAAATTTTTCTCTTACGACAAGAGTTTGGTTTTCCCTGTTTTCCAGGAGCCTCGTATTGGATAAATATGTTTGGGTATTTAGTTATTCAGGTAGGTACACAGTTGAATAATCCTTTGGGGAGGAGGAGGGGAGATAGGGTTTTGCCATGTTGCCCAGGCCGTATGTAGTACAGCGAGTTTTCATAGGTGCAATCATAATGCACTCCAGCTATGAATTCTTGGCTTCAAGTAATCCTCTGACCTCAGCCTCTCCAGTAGCTGGGACTATAGGTGCTGCTTAAGTTCGTTCACCGTAATGAGTTTGTGAGTGCTAAAAATACTAACTTATAAACTGTAAATGTTGGCTGTGGAGAAGATGAGAGTGCTGCTGATGGTGATGATTTAAACTTTAGACAAAGATTAGTATAATGAACTGCCCTATTATCAGCATCTTGCCATCTTTTTTTTTTTTTTGAGACAGAGCCTCAAGCTGTTGCCCTCGGAAGAGTGCTGCGACATCACAGCTCATAGCAACGTCCAACTCCTGGGCTCAAGCAAGTCTCCTGCCTCCGCCTCCCAAGCAGCTGGGACCACAGGTGCCCGCCCAGCCATTTTTTGGTTGCAGCCGTCATTGTTGTTTGGCGGGCTGGGCTGGAGTCGAACCAGCCAGCTCAGGGGTATGTGGCTGGTGTCCCAGCCGCTTGAGCCACAGGCGCCGAGACAGCATCTTGCCATCTTATTTAAGCTTTCTCCCTTCTTCTTCCCTTTTTAGGCCACGATTATTGACAATTCACTTATTTTTCATCCTGCATTCACACAATCACTTGAAAGATACACAAGGAAGAAAGGGGAAGGAAAAAGAGAACAAAGGGAGAAGAAAGGAAATTTTCCCAACATAGTCCCTGACAAATAACTAACATTGATTCCACACTGAGTAAGATGGTCAGAAAAACTGTAGGAACACACACACAACATTCACATACACAGCTGAACTACAATGTTTGCAAAGTTCGAGCACTGTTACATTGAGTACATACTGTTGACTGATACTGAAAGTTTATTAATCTGGGAGGCATAAGCCTATGGTTCCCAACTCTTGCTGGTCTGAGAACCCTATTATAATGTCAAATGGAACACTGCTTTGCATATCATAGTGGTACTTGTGGTGGCCTTTAAGTTAGGGGAGAAAAAGGAACAAACCACTGCTCAGCGATGCTTTGAAATGAATTTGTGTTTACAAGATTCCCTTGGCCACCAGTCCCCAGCATGCTCCTCAGCCCCATGCACAGCCCCACAAATATGGAGGTTATTTGGGAAAGAAATTCAGCATGTCTGTTTAAATTTTTCAAGAACGTCACCTTACTTAATTGCAGATGAAGTGTTTCCTAGAGAGGACCCCAGCCCTTTAGTGGATTTAGGAGAGCAACCTTCATTTGCATGCTAAAGGCACGCACTAATCCTCAGGTTAGGCCGCTGCCCAGAAAAGCTGCTGCCCCAGAATCCTCTTCATCCTGCTGTTTTATTTAGCAAGGCTTTCCTTCACAGAACACGCAGGCCCCCAGCTTAGACCAGCAAACTGATCATTCCAAATCCCTAATTAGTGCAGTTAAAGCTTTAAAGGATTACAGCCAGAATATAAACCACGCAAACCCCCTTCCTTAAAACACGTTGCTTGTTGAGTGTAAGAATGGTCCACACCAGAGGGCTTCTTCTTAAGTGACTGAAGGTGCTGTCACCTCTGTACCCAATACTCACACCTTTCTGGTGACCAGGGAGCCTCTTTCATCAGATTCATGAATGCAAACCAAGTTGTCTTCTCCTCTCCCCTCCCCCTAACCCCCATACCCGCCCTGCCCAAGTCTGCAGAAGTGACTGGCATTTTCAGATGGGGAGGCCTCTCAGTAAATATGCCAACAGATGCTAGCCTCACAGGTAATTTTCCTTCTGCCTTGCCCTGGGAAGCAGGACAAACACCCTGACTAAAATAATTCCTTGCATTCTAGTAGAATCTTGTTCTAAGATTCTACAAGGCAGTCTTTTATTAACCCTGATGCAGAAAAACTCTGAGAACTTTCCCAGTAACATCTACAGCTTAAATCCATAGTTTTCTTAGATGTTACCTACAATGTGCAAACTGACCTATTTTTAAAATGGTTCTGGAGGCTGTTCATAAGCTTCAGAATATTTGAAAGCTTAATATTTAAAGAAAGAATAAGGGGAAATGCGTGATTTTAAAATGTCTTTTCGGAATGTAGCATGCCATGTCCCCATTACTATTACCTTATTTAATACTCATCAACAGCTCTGTAAGCAGTTATAGCCCTATTTACAGATAAGGATATTAAATCTCCATGAGACTATTAGGTAGTTTGTCCAAGGACCCACAGTTAAATACAGCAATAGGAAAAATACAAACATAAGGCTAAGGTCACAGCCACTGGCCATATTGTTTCAAGGCACCTGCTGCGGTTTCTAAAATATCAGGGTTTCAGGCAGCTGCCTGGTCCTCGTTTCTTAAAGTGCTCTTGGTTGAAAAATGACTGGCCACTGTTTTAAGGAAGCATAAAACAAAGCTTATTGAGGAATTTAAAGATAGGCTTATAGAGTAATAAAGTTTATAAAGCAGGATACGTTTGCCATAGACAGTGAATAGGTCTCCATCACCAGGGCAAGTAGGCAAAGGCAAAGGTTATGGTTAAAGGTTTGCTTTAATACTGCCTGGGTCAGGCCTCCTCCTGGTTCAGCAGTCACCTTGGCACCAGAGTCTTACTGCACATGCAGACCTCCCAACGAGCCTCTCTAAGAGCCCATGGAGGGCGTGTGGCCAACCAGGGACATGGTAATTAGTCTTAAGGCTCTTCTGGGTCACCATTACAACTCTACTGTACCTGTTGTTAGGCTAGAGTGTCTTCTACATCTGTTTGCCTTCGGCATGCTAAGTTCTGGCTGGTTCGTTGGTAGGGTGGTTCCCCCTCCCCAAGGATGAGCAATCACTTGGGACAGAATGAAGGTGGGAGGCACGGAGATCGAGGCCCCACCCTTGCCCATCTTCCCTAGGATGAGACTATGAACATTTGAAATGTGGCTAGTACAACTTGAGAAAGGAATTTCTGATTTTAATTAGTCTTAATTTAAATAGCCACATGCGACTAACAGCTACCATATTGAAAAACCCAGACACGGAACATTTCCATGATCACAGAAAATTCCATTAGGCCCTGCTGATAAGAGTTTAGTCTGGGTCTGGTGGGCTTGACATTGTGGCAGACACCTGAGGGGTTTAAACCAATAGGTCAGCAATCTATCTGGGAGTCACCACCCAGAGGAAGAAACCAAAGAGAGAGAGCAGGGAAAGAATGGTGAAGGTTGGCTCGGCACCTATAGCTCAGAGGTTAGGGTGCCGGCCACATACACTGGGGTTTGGTAGGTTTGAACCTGGCCCGGGCCTGCCAAACAACAACGACAACTACAACAAGAAAATAGCCGGGCCTTGTGGCAGGCACCTGTAGTCCCCGGTACTCGGGAGGCTGAGGCAAGAGAATTGTTTAAGCCCAATAGTTTGAGGTTGCTGTGAGCTGTGATGCCATAGCTCTCTACTGAGGGCAACTTAGTGACAGTCAGTCTCAAAAAAAAAAAAAAAAAAAAGAAGAAAGGCAAAGGTTAAGAAGGGCAACTTGGGGAAATGCCTACCTTCCAGATAGCAGAAGGAGGAGGTATTGAGGAATAGAGTTCTTATACTTTTTTCAAACTTGACTTCTATTTTCATATGAGCATTTGGGAAGCAAACATTGTTTAAGATTAAAGATCTGCCCTTGGTAATGAGAAAGTACACTGGTTATTTGGCTATTTGACTGTTTTGTGCAAAGGCTTCTAGCTGATAACCGGGGAACATGGGGTGCAGAAAAATGTTAATATAGGACATGGCATCATGTGGCTTTGATGCAGTCAGCAGGAAGTAGCTCAAATTCCAAACTGTCCACAAACCCCCTTAAATAATGCAATCCCAACAACTGGCTGATGTAAAACTATAACACAGGTCCCTGCTGTGAAGGGTACTTTACAATGATTTTCGATTACACCTCCCTGGCAGTTGCCTAGAGGATTTTTTGTGATGTTATCTGACCCTGAATTTCTTACTGTGTAGCAAAAGCCACCCAAGGAAAAAGTCCCACCCTTTTCATTATTTAGAATAAATCTTTGCTCACAATGCCTTTGCACTAAGAAATTTTAATTGGTAAGACCTGAGACCAAACTCAGGTGAGAAGGTCTTGGACTAGTTTCCCTCCATCCTCTGTGTCCCATGAACTCCCACACTGACTTCGAAAGGGCACTTCTCTCCCTCCCATGGAAATGGAGGTGAGTGATGGAGAGGAAGGAAGAAAGAAAGAGGGAGCAGTGATAAAGGTATTAGCAAAGTGTCAAGTGGGCTGCTAAGGTTAGAGCTGAAACAAAAACCGTGAAATACAGAGTTCAGGCTCGGCGCCTGTGGCTCAAGTAGCTAAGGGGCCAGCCACATACAACTAAGGTGGCAGATTTGAATCCAGCCCGGGCCCCCAAACAACAATGACAGCTGCAACCAAAAAAATAGCCAGGTGTTGTGGCAGGCGCCTGTGGTCCCAGCTACTTGGGAGGCTGAGGCAGGAGACTCGCTTGAGCCCAGGAGTTGGAGGTTGCTGTGAGCTGTGATGCCATGGCACTCTACCCAGGGGAACAGCTTGAGGCTCTGTCTTAAAAAAAAAAAAAAAGGAAATAGAGTTCTGAAAAGCCATTTAAGATATTTCCAACTCCCTTCTCCCTCTCCAGAATGTACAATGGGGCTGTGGTGACTATTTGCAGTCCATGCAGCTCTAAAATGCACAACGCATAATTTGGAAAAGAGGAATTCTTGGAATTAAGACTCGTGGATCATGCGAACAGAATGCCAGCATCGCCGACTAAAACTGGGGGAGACTGGAGAATGCCAAGTGAAGCCCCCATCCTCGCCTGAACTGTTGCAGGTAGTGTTTCCAGTCCTGGTGCTGAATTACACAGCTGGCTTTGGCCTCATTTATGCAATTAACCACACATTCTCTGAGGCTGCATCGCTCCCTGGGAGAACATGAGGAATGTGTGAGGAGACAGTATATCTTTCAGGATACCTAGGAGCCATTTAGTGGGTAAATCGCTGAATGGAACCCCAGTGACTTTGGAAGAGTTAATTCACCACTGGAGGGCCCCTACAATCTGCTTCTCCATCAGGCCTAATGGCACCAAAGGGAGATCATCACAGAACAGGTCATATGATTTTTTCTTTTGTAACCAAATTGACTTTTTCTAATTATGCAATATGTTTTTGAGAAAAGGAAAGACCAAAAAAAAAAAAAATCTAAAACAAAGAAGGCCATGTTTTCAGATAAGTAGGATGGTGAAAAGGGAAGTCTTCTCTAAGGCCTGACTTATCTCTGCTCTTCGTAGGCAGGAGAGTAGAGAACATTCTCAGCAGCTACTGAGTTACTACTGAGCATGGCCCAATGTGAACTGTAAACCAATCTTTCAAGGACTGATGGAGGCGCCTGCTGTATGCACATACTGACTGAGGAGACATGGAGGGGCATGGGGTGACTGCTCTCCAAGTGTAAACAAACTGGTAATGGGACTCTTCAGGAGGGCACCTTGGAAGCAGATTATGGGGAGTATGTTATGAACCAGATGAGCACCAAAGCAGAAGACAACTGTCTGTGGTTGGGCCAGGCTGGCCGGGATGTTAAGAACTGTGTGTGCATATCACCCCCAGCTTCCCTTCTGTTTCCATCTGTACAAATTACTACGGCTTTCTGTTGCTAGACTGCATTTCTGACTCAGCAGGACTGCTGGGAAAGTCACCCTCCCAGCTCTTACTAAAAATGGAAAATCCTGGGCAGTGTCTGTGGCTCAGTGGGTAGGGCGCTGGCCCCATATACCGAGGGCAGTGGGTTCAAACACGGCCCTGGCTGAACTGCAACAAAAAAATAGCCAGGCGTTGTGGTGGGCGCCTGTGGTCCTAGCTACTCAGGAGGCTGAGGCAAGAGAATCGCAGAAGCCCAGGAGCTGGAGGTTGCTGTGAGCTGTGTGACACCACGGCACTCTACCATGAGCAATAAAATAAGACTCTGTCTCTCCAAAAAGAAAGAAAATGGGAAATCCTAGCGGGGCACGGGGGTGCACGTGCAGTACCAGCTACTCAGGATGCTGAGGCAGGAAGATTGTTAAGAGCACAGAAATTGGAGACTCACCTCGACAATATAATGAGAGCCTGCTTCTAAAAAATTCAACTAATAATAATAGATAAGAGTGGACAATCCTGCTCAGGAGCCAAGGATGAGAGAACTGTGTGGTAACCTTTACCTTGCCATTCTGCTCTCCCCAACCGATCTGGCACTTCCTAGAGCCAAGCAAACATACATGAAGAATAATACCTTTCCTTTCACATGGGGTCCTCTCGGAGTCTTACAGCTCTGTTCATCCTCAACTGCCTCTTACACTCCAGAAAAGGGGTTTCTGAGTCCCCTAGACAAGCCTCAAGCTCCTGTCTTTTAGAATGCCCTCTCCAGAGTGCCAGATGGAACCTGTTTTATTTGTGGCAGTAACGAGGCACCATTAACTGTCCTTGAAGAATTTTTCCTTATGAAGAAATGGGCCCTATCCCTTACGTAAGGATTAGACCCAGTCTCGGTAACCAGTAAGATGGCAACTGTCAGCCATTTTAGCTGCCAATTACTGTCAAGAGTTTACTATCAGGAAGACTCCTTCAAGCAGGCCCTATTAAAAAAATAATTATCATCTGCTATACTCCCTCCTTTTTTATTAAACTTGTCATTAATTACTGGTAACAACTAATTTTGTCTAGATTTTATTGAGTAATTATAAAATAAACAGGGAGGATGTCAAGCTTTCTGCCTTGCTGAAGGCAGGAATTCTTTATAATGTTACGTTTCAAAGGGGGGCTGTAATAATCCACCAAATTCCATTTAATATGGTAATTATAATTCACAAAATCCATCCTTCCTGTGGTTAACGAGTGCCTTCTTTCAGCTTAGCTCAGCCTAATTTCAGTTTGGGTCATTAAATACCAAGCTAGTCTTCACCCCCTGGTAACAATAGATTGCTCATGGATTACTGCCTAATTAATTGAGGTGCATGATTTGATCACTAGCACTTTTTAAAATATTTCATATTCCAGGTATCATATAACAACATGATGTTATTGTAGAGTAATTAGAAATGGAGTAAGTTTTAATGTTCTGCTTAGAGCAAGTTTATTATCCTGGATAAGGTGAAGTACAAAGTTTTACTGATGTTTTTCAACTACAACATTTAGGTTAAAACATTTGAAACAAGCCATTAATTTAATAACATGCTCATCTAAAACAAATCATAATTCATTTCTTTTTACTGCAAAAGTAATTGAGTAATGAATAATGAAAATCAGGCCATTGAAAAAGGCAGTAAATATGTTGACTTTATTATTAATACTTAATTTTGGTTAATAAGATAGCTATTAAATTTGAAACACAATGGACCTGATTTATTGACTTATTCAAGTTAACAGTGAAATACTACTTAGTAAATACTGGGGTTCTTACAAGAGAAGATTTTATTCTGAAAAATTAGGTGTAATTGAACTGAAATTTCAGTTCACATTTAACACTCATTGATCTTGAATCTCTTACCCCTGTATCTAACACATGCCTTAAGGGGATTTAAATTATGTATACGTGTGCTCCTTTGTGTGTGCTGGGAGCTACCTAGGAGAGCCTTACACCTCATCAGTCTGCACCCTTGTGTACTGGAATCTCTGATGCATCAGTAAAATACCAAAAGGATATTAGTTATACCCTAAAAGATGGTCTGCACCCCAAATCTCAAATACACAAACAGTGATGGATCAGAGAAAAGAAAAAAAATGTAAAGGGGATCGTCAACATTTAAAAAAAATTTTCCCCTTCAAATAGGATTACAGTTGATTCTTGTTACTCACAGTAGTTAAGTTTCCGTACACACTGAACCACTGCTCTAGGAGAAATCCAAGGCTACGTTCCTGTGAGCCCCTGGTCACAACACTTTTTCAATCGATTGATACATGGCCCCGTTTTCTGTGTGTTTCTGTTTAGAGATAACTTATATAACATATATTGTTGACTCAGTGAACTCAAGGTCAACAGTACCCCTACTCATGCCTGGTAATGAGCCCTGATCTTGGGGCATTTTAAATATCAAAATCACCAACAAAAAGCACACCAAAGCATCACCAACAAAATGCAAAAAAAATTGCACTAAATACACTAAACAAAGGATATATTTACAGTAGGTGACCTGAAAGAAGAAGGCAGAGTGGCTTGGTGCCTGGGCTCAAGTGGCTAAGGCGTCAGCCACATACACCTAAGGTGGCGGGTTCAAATCCAGCCTGGGCTCGCCAAACAACAATGAAGGCTGCAACCAAAAAATAGCCGGGCGTTGTGGCAGGCGCCTGTGGTCCCAGCTACTTGGGAGGCTGAGGCAGGAGACTCGCTTGAGCCCAGGAGTTGGAGGTTGCTGTGAGCTGTGATGCCATAGCTCTACCCAGGAGGACAGCTTGAAGCTCTGTCAAAAAAAAAAAAAAAAAAAAAAAAAAAAGAAGGCAGAGCATTGCCTTGTTTGACGTCAGCTGGGAATGTATGCACTGGGGGACTCAGAATTTTCACTGCCTTGCCCGTGTCTGTAAATGACTGTGGAAGCAATACAAGAATGGATTTGGGGGTTACAAATACATTTTAGTGAGAAGGTGAATTCACAAGTAACTAATCTGAAAATAATGGTGATTGACTGTACCTTATGCAACGGGCTCTTCCCACTCGTTTGTCTATGTATTATATTTGCTTATCCACTGTAATTCTTTTTTACTTATAGACATTCTCAGCCCTATTATAGGCCCTCCATGTAATGTTAAGGACCAAAACATACATAATTTAGTAAAGCCTAAAATTCATTTCTGGAACAACTAACTTATTGAAGAATCACAACTGCAACTGAAGTTTTCAGTAACATATATTGTGCGGGCATTTCAAGTTATTGTCACACATTTTCTTAAATATTTCAGAGAAGAGCTTCATTTTACCAAAGGGCCATTAAGTAACATCCTGGGTTCACTTATTCATTAGCAATTGAGCTTACTTAACCAAATCAACAGTGACATTTGTGATATAAAAGATTTCTTGGCTGCTCCTTCATGGGCAGGACATTCATATCCTAATCTTAATTTGAAATTCAATTAAAATTTTTTAGTGGCTATACCGGGAGCTGAGCCAGAGATCACAACTGACAGCCCACAGAATGCTGACTCAAGATTGCCAAAATGAGATTCATGTGACAATCAGACTTCCAGATTCTCTTGGAAAATCAGTAGTCTGGTGCTCTGGGTCCAAACACCTACCTAGAAACAATGAACTAAATAACAACAGGGAAGCAGGAAAGCAAACTTCCTCTCATAAAAAGGCTCTGGGATCTCAACCTCACTCCCTATTTTCTAGTACCCAGCTAGGTTCATTCAGCTACGAAACTTGACACTCTTGAGCACTGAATATTTTTCAACCCCTGGTCTGGGCGAGCACAATCTTAACACTCACACATCAGAATTGCATGCATACTATGAGGCAGACAGTCTAGCTCTCTGAGTAGAGCCAAATAGGCCTCTGTGCAACTTGAACTTGAATTTAGCAGAAAAACCAAAAACATAACCAAGAGATTACTGATCCTCAACCAGGAAAGGAAAGGAATGAGGTTTTAAAATGGACTAAAAGAATTTTGGTTGGCAAGAGAGAATACAAATTAGATTTTCCTGTAAGGGAGTTGAACAACAAAGAACTTGAGTGTGTTGGGGCCTATAAAAGCCCTGTAGTTATGATATTAGGTGGTATTTTTAGGATGCACTGGCTATAAGAATGTCACTTTACTTGGATAAGCAGAAGTGGATTCATTCCGGGAATTGCTTTTCAGGTATTATTTTAAGTTGGACATAGAGGGATGCTTGCTTTGCTAAATGCTTTCTTTCAAAATGTACTAAGATCCTGTATTAGGTTCTGAAAGGCCTTAAATAATCTGTCCAGGATCATCTGCCCTTGAAACATGGATATATGTCTATCTGCAAGGGGTCTGATGTGGGAAGTAACTAATGACTGTGTCATTATTCCAGGTCCCACAGGTGGCTCCACTGATTGAGGGCCAAAAGGTAGTTTAACACATTCTTAAGGCTGGTTCCAATGCATAGGTTCGTGACAGAGACCCAACCCCTGATGCTCTGGGCTTCAGATCATAGGGCCCAGATAACCAATTTGTGTTTGTTTAATATTCTCTTTTAAGACTGGAATTCTCCCTAACACTAGGTGACTACATAGAGTACAAAGGAGAAAAAATTTCCAGGGCATCTTGCACAGCCAAAGGGGATTTTGATTCAGGCCTCCTCGATCCCAAGAGGACAATGCCTCTCCAAAGAGCTGTGGCAAAACAGGAGAATAAGAGTGGCCCTTTAGTTCCACAGCTGGGATGCTTTTTGCTGCAAGTTACCTCATTAATACAAAATTTATTACCTACAAAAATAAGGTGTAGTTCTGGGATAGTTAGTTCAGAAGCACCTAGGACCAGGGTTCCTTCTCCCTTCCCCAGCATGTTGGATGCTCACTCCTGGTTACAAGAAGGCTGCAGCGTCTCCAGCTATCATGTCTAGAACTATGCCATATTATGTTTACAGAATACACATGTAAATATGTGTATATACAATATTACATTCACATCAATCAGCTGCAGGGAGAATGATCCACCACTATTAGCCTGGACCAGAGTTCTGACTCAGCAGGTCTAGAATACATCTAAGAATGTAAATTTTATTACTATTATTTTTATTGAATGGTAACTATGTACATTAATGCATTTCTGGGGTAAGAATGTAAATTTCTAACAAGTTCCCAGGGGATGCTGATGGTCCGAGTACCACTGAGCTTAGACCATTCAAGACTTACAACCTTGTAGTCCACCCAACAAAGGATGGGAACAGAGCTGCTACCACGTGCCCTTTACAGACATATGGCCTCTGTTGAGATCCATGCTAAAATAAATTTACATAACGATAGTTTTATTTACAGAGTATTTCAAGCATTATTGTTTTTTTTAAAGAGGGTCTTGCTCTGTTTACCAGGCTGACCTTGAACTCCCGGGCTCAAGCGACCCACCCTCCTCAGCCTCCTGAGAGTTGGGACTACAGGCAGGCGCCACAGCACCTGGTTTCTATTCTTTCCTAAGACTCCACAGAAAGGTGGCCAATGACTGATGCCCGTCCTCAGGTAATTCTCCACTTCTTGGGACCCTGACAGTGCTATACGTCTTTGTTCCCCATGACTTGCCTTGGCCAATGAAGTATGTGAGGCAAAATGATGCGTCACGGTGGCACTTCTTCCTGCTGTAGTGATTGGAGGATGCGGGTCAGGATAAAGCCTCTATCAGACCTGAACAGAGCATACATAACGAGCCACAGTGGACAGGCAGAGTGAGTAAAAGATAAATTCATGCCGTGTTAAGTCATTAGGATTTAGGGACTGTTATTGCATTATAATCAAACCCATCCTGATTAAAGGTTATAAAAATTTTATAATATATTTTTTTTTCTTTTAGCTCAAACACTCCCTTAAAAAAAAAAAGAAAAACCCCAATGACCCCTTGGCTTAAGTTACATCTTCATCATCACTCTTGCCACCATTTCTCACTTTGTGACACCAATTTCAACTGCAAGAAAATCACAAGGTTCAGCCCACATGTATTCACAGGGACGTTAGCAACTTACTGATAAAATCAAGCTGAAGAATGTATCTGTCAATTTGTGGAGTATTTGTACTTTCCCACGTATTATTTGCACACGGTGAAGAAGTTGTCAAGCACGTATGGCCCGTACAGAGTTATACTGGAAATCTGAGAGCAGAGTTACAAACGGCCATGTGGTTGCTCCGTTAACTGTGGTTGTGGCGATTTTTACCATCTGTGCAAACTTCCATTTCTCTGAACACAGTGACTATACATAACACGGCTTGTTCACTCTGTCTTTCCAAAAGGAATTAAGGAGTGGAAAAGAGTGGTGACAATTTAGGAGGAAAAGAAGCCAGCTAGAGAGACTTACAATGAAAGGTGGTGAGGTTACTTTAAATCGCTGCTTAAATGAGGTAAGTTATATTGATTGTTGAAAAAGAATATTGACGCCTGTTCCAAGTTTTTTATTATCAATAATCTGAATGTGGCACTTTGTAAAGTCATTCTGGCACGGTAAGCATAAATGGTTCTTGAAAGTAGAAGAGGCTGGCTGAAGGCCACTTGCTTGGTGATGGAGGCTGCACTGAAACGCAAGCAACTTTCAACGTTCAACCTAGGAGTGGATTATCTCGTTAGATTGGGACATAAAACTATATTTTACAGAATTACAATTTTTGAGCTCTCAAAAGAGGGAAATACTTTGGACCTATTTCCAACTTGTGAATAGGAACTAAAGTGGGAAAATTTCAGGAGATAAACTAATAAAGAATAAAAAACATAAATCACTCACGCTCAAACCTGTGATGAGTGTGTGTGTGTGTGGGGGGGGGGAATTATCAGAGACAGTGGCTCACACATCTGCAATCCTAGCACTCTGAGAGGCCCAATCAGTATGTTCCCTTGGGCTCAGGAGTTCGAGACCAGCCTGAGCAGGAGTGAGACTTTGTCTCTACTCAAAGAAAAAACTAGCCAGGCATCATAGCAGGCACCTGTAGTCCCAGCTACTTAGGAGGCTCAGGTAAGAGGATCGTTTGAGCCCAAGAGACTGAGGTTGCTGTGAACAAAGTTAACAATAGTATGGCACTGTAGCCTGGACAACAGAGTGAGACTGTCTCAAAACAAAACAAACCAAAAAACTAATTGTCATTTAATTTTTTGAAGGCAAACAGAACACGCAAGCTTGTCAATAAAGCCTCAAAGCATGGTAGCAGTGTAAAGCTAGATGAAGTATGGCAAGTAGGGGGACACAGCTATGATGACAAGGCAACAACATAACTGCAGAAATGCCAAATTGCTTGGTTGAAATCTTAGAAAAGAGGAATGATGTACGGTTACAAAAGGAACCGGTGGGTTTGATGGTGTGCTGTTTGACTACAGGAGTGGTCATGAGGACTACAGACTCTACAGAGTCCAAGGAAGATGAAGGGCTACCAGCAGACCAATTCTACCTACATCATTTATTAAAAATGTATCATTTTTAATCATGTCAATGATTAAATCAATGATTCTAATCATTTCAGGGCTACCAGCAGACCAATTCTACCTATGTCATTTATTAAAAATGTAATTACCTAATCATTTCAAAAAGGACTGGCTGACAATAAGTTCTAACTCAAACACCAATGACAACGTATGTACAGGAAAATTCACTCCTTGTTTATAAACCATTTTAAAATAAACAACTTGTAGAGTTGACCCTGTTGAAAGCTGTGCAACTGCTTACACCTTGGAAGCTTCCTCAACTGCCTTCCTTACATCCAAGCAATGGGACCCTCTCACTAGGGGTGACTCCCTGAAGGGAAAGGCCAGTGATGTTGGAGGGACCAAAAGCACTCCTGGCCCTGACCCAAGGCTAATCCACATCATTACAAATTACATCCAGTAGTCAAGACCTTTTTTTATTTCCTTGAGACAGAGTCTCACTATGTCACACTTGGTAGAGTGCCATGGCATCACAGCTCAAAGCAACCTCCAACTCCTGGGCTTAGGCAATTCTCTTGCCTCAGCCTCCCAAGCAGCTGGGACTACTGGCGCCTACCACAACACCTAGCTATTTTTGTTGTAGTTGTCATTGTTTAGCTGGCCCAGGCCAGGTTTGAACCCGCCAGCCTTGGTGTATGTGGTTGGTGCTGTAACCACTGTGCTTTGAGCACCAAGCCCAATAGTCAAGACCTTACAGTGATGTTTGAGTGCACTGAGTCCTTAGCTTCTTTTCAAAACTTCAGCCTCATTTGGCAACTGATGTCTCTTGGGGGAGCAAAATTACTTACGTCGTTAAAACTTCATCAAGTCATAATTTTATTATAATTGTTAACATAAATAACTACAGTAAATAAGTACAGAGAGATCGATTTGCTCTTCACATCTCCAGGGAGTCTTTATTTCGCTTTGATATATAAAATCAGGACATTATTTGTACTGCAACACTGCATCCTAACAACTATTCATTTGGACACGTTTCCATCTGCTGTAGGGTTAGCACATGCTACAAGTGAACTAGGGAAGCAGGTCGGCTCCAAAGCTAAGGTCTCACATAACCGCTAAGTGTGAATGACGATGTGTCACATGGCGTGTCAAATATTTTTCTGCTTTCCTCGGCTTCCTTTCCTGACACCAGAAACAAACTTTGTTCTAGTGAAATAGAAAATGAAATCCTGCTAAGACAGGATAAAAGGAGCGGGTATGTGAGTAAACATGGAGGCCTCCCTCTTGAGCAGCCAGCCTGCAGCCCGGTTTAACCCGACTCAGTAGCACAGGACAAATCTTTCATTTGACTAATGTGCCCCCCTACCCTTCCACTAACAACAGAGTAAGATATCGCCTGCGAAGATAAATTACCACAATATAATGATTGAAGGGAAAATATATGGTGTAATACAGAGAGGTCTAAATACCTGTAAGTGGAAAAAAGCATAAACGACCATTTTAATTAATTTCCTAATGTAAAACACAGCTGTAGTAATGTTGGCAAGTCTCACCTGCCCGTTTTAAATTTGTGACATGAAATCATGCCACTTAATTAAGTCTTAATGCACAAAAATATATTTTATTTACTTTTTATGGAATACCAGCATTTAAAGCTTTCTATTTATGTGTGTAAGCGCTTTATAAATTACTTGAAATACTGAAAAAAATCTGACTACTACTAATCGGCAGTTACAAGTACCAGTTTTAGGTTCAATAATTAAATGCCTTTTTGGTGGACTCCTGCTGCTATGTGAACTAGCTCTAGGCTATTAAAGTAATGAGTCCGGACAGAGTCATCTGATCTCATGCTTGGTGCAAAACTCAAGGAAAAGGACTTTGTCCACAATTCATAGTCTGTTTACCAGACTGCAACCAGACTGGCTGCTGGAAGCATTATAAAACCTCTGGGTTTCCCCTTCCCCCTTCCAGCAAGTACCAGGTTTTGCCTTTTTTTTAAAACAACTTTTATCTAGGAAAATATGGTATTATAGAGCCCTCTGCAGGCCAGAAGTTTTGTAGTAGCTTACCAGTGGCAGTAAGCGGGGGTAATCATAATTATGAAAACTGCATAAATCAGATCTCATCAGAAAGATACCTATCATAACAGCAGGCTGGTATTGATTCTTCCAAAAGACTCACTACAAAAGAACATCTTTATTAATTTGTGTCGGGCATGCTGCCTTGACAGCAAAAATCCTGTAGGCTCCTAGGAGCTTTTCATAACGCACTGATACTTAGGGACTGTATCATCTTCACGTCATGGTTTTAAAATAATCCATGGAGCTGTGAGTCACTCCCTTAAAAATACAATTTGTACCACATCTGGCCTGTAGAGGTCTGAATATGGAAAAGAAACTAGAAGTGGATTATACATAGAGAGATTCCATGATTTCTTCAGCCAAGTTCTCATTCTAACGAATGAAATCTATGCCTAGCAAAATTCAACGAACTTCTCAAGTGTTTTAAGGAACTCGGTATAAATTTTTACAGGGCATTTTATACTGTGTTTTAAATCTTTGATGAAATGGATATACATCATCACTGAAGCAAATCTATAGGTCACGATAAAAATGAAAAAGTACATCGAGGATGAACAAAACAAAGTCCTGTTTTGATTCAGACAGTACTTTTCAAACCACATTTTACGACGGTTATAAAATATTCGTAAAGTCTGCAAAAGTACTAACTGTTAATAGTGGATTTTTCTTCATGATAGTTGAGAGAGTATTAATTTTAAAAAGGAAGCATTTGACCAAAATATTTCCCTTTATTGAGTTTAATCTGTAGCAGGTAACTCAGTAACCTCTTGGAGCACACAGAGATAAATGCTTCTAACAAGTCACACAGGTGCCAGAGCTGTCTCCTCGAAGAGCCTCGCCCTGCCACTAAAGCACCATGGTCAACATTTGCCTGGCAACCAGGATACGTGGGATAAATGGGAACTGATAGGATGATGAAAAAGAATCTATTGTTGTCTATGCTAAAATGTCCTTCTACAGCATTTTAATCATTTAACAGACCTAAAGGGAGTTAAAAGGAGGCAGTGGTCTGGGGCTGCAGTATTTTCCAGAAATTTCTGGATGACTGTCAGTGGTAACGTTCCCTGGGGACTCTGGTGACATTCTAACTAACCATGGGTTCTGTGGCTGTTTGGCATATCTGACTGCTGCTTTTCCCAAGAACAGCCATTTGGTATTGGGAAGTTTTACTAGTCTTTTCTACTCAGGGTGTAGACAAGACCAGCCATGTTCTCAGGGGAATGTTCGAAAAGGTTTGGGTTCCGGTAAAATGACTCTTCCATATGAAAACCCAAAATTAAACTGTCGAGTTTCCAGATTTGTTGAATACAGAAACAAGTGCTCTCAGCATGAACTGTCAACAGCCCAAGTTAAAATGGGGCAGCTGCTGGCTCCTGTGGGATTGTCTCCACACACCCCATCCCAACCTTCCCGAGTTGAAAGTCAGACATTATTCTAGCAGGCCTGGAATCCGGCCGCCAGACTCAGCCTCCTGCATTCGGCTTATCTCCTACTGGGAGGCTGGGCCCACTGGGTGGAACTGCACGCTTCTCAGCAGATGCTGGACTGCCAAGGAACGGGAGCATGGCCGGCCGGGCTGGCGCCGCCAATATTTACGGCCATTCCTCCCACTCAGGGTCCCCCTGCAGCCCCCAAGTCCCCATCCCACCAAGTCCTGCTTGCAGATTTGGCCCACTAGGAGAAGACAGGTGATAAGGATTAGGCCCAAAGTATTTGCATATCCTCAGCGCAGGGAAGGAAATTAACACCACAGTGACATGATTTAGTAGCTAAACTTAAACTTGAGGAAGCCCTGAACCAATTTTTTGAGCACCAGGATACTGAGGGGGATGTAAAATGCAACACATCTGGCCAGCACAGGGTTAATGGAAGAAACAGAGAGAAACGAATCAATTTGGGGGCAAGTTATTTAAAATTCACCCACAAATCATGAATGGGCCTTATTCTTGAGCATAAGAAATGCCACTTTCACCTCGTTCTTGTTGGATGGGCGCTGGGAATGAGGGACTGTTCTGGGTCATTATCATTCCTCCGGTAACGACATCACGGCCCCAACTGGCCCTCAATCAACATGCTGACCACTCTCCAGCAGCCAAGTTCAGAAATGGTGTGACACTTACTTAGGTCAGAAACTCAACTTTTTTTTTTTTTCTTTTCAGTTTTTGGCCAGGGCTGGGTTTGAACCAGCCACCTCTGGCATATGGGGCTGGTGCCCTACTCCTTTGAGCCACAGGAGCCACCGATAGAAACTCAACCTTTTATAGATTTTTTTTCACTATAAATAACAGCATAAAGACATTTTCAAAATTTCTCATAAAAGTAAATGAAGAAAGAATAAACTAAAATTCTTTTGTGAAGTGTATTTTCATCTTCCTAAAGCCACTCCTTTTGGGAAAGCCAGGAAGGAGTTAATTTCTAAAGATGATTACTTAGACAACTGTGTCGGTATAACTTGGGGCAGGCAAATGTTTCTACTTGATCTTCTATCATATGAAGATGCCTGGAAAAAGGGAACGCCACTAAAAGTTTCTCCTTCTTTGAATGACTACAGTAGGGTACCAGTCTTATTTTCTGGACAAATCTGCATAAGCAACTGTAATTTGTTTTTTTTTGCTAAGACAATGATGGGTTCATCTGTAAGAAAGCACAGCCTAGAATCCCTTAGAACACAGACACTAATGACTATCATGAACACAGGACTTCACAACACAGGATGTGCACTACAAAGTAATCAAACTAATTTAAAGACAAATGCCAGACAAATAAAAAAAAAAAGCAGGCACTTATTCTACTCTGCTTCCATTTCATTACTTAAAAATATTTTACAGTTCCTCATGAAAACAACTTCAGAAAATGCCTAGAATTTTGTGGACTATCATTCTTAATTACTGAGCAGTGAAGGCAGTTTGTAATAAAGCTGGTAGAAGAAGGTGGATAATTTAGCCCCCAGGACCCCTCACAATACAAAGCACATAGCAAAATTCACTCAAAACAAATAAAGCTAAATAGAGTCCCGGCCTTTCACATGGACTGGAGATTACCCTTTGAAGGCCATTTCAAAAGAATAGCTGAAAACATGCTTTGTGTAATAGCAGAACCATGGAACTGTTGGTCCTATATTTACCTGTGAACATTTCTAAAGGACAATATTCACTTGGCTGTATACATTCTGGTATGTGCGCATATTATGTGCCTTTGCAGAGAGTAAGCAAGACGGCTATCAGAGGAGTCCTTGAAAGTCTTGATAGCGTCACTCCTACATCCAGGAATCCCTACTGAGGTCACTTTGTTGCAGATGATCTTTCTTCTGGGCAGATTCGTGCGTGATAACACCATAGATCTGACAAAGGGTGTACTCAAATCTGCAGAAACTTCAGCCTGGACTGTCCTCAGAACTGGCAGCACACACCTTCCACAGCGATGCTGCACAGGGCAGATGATGGAAGAGAACCATTCAGGTTCCGGCCTGCTCTTTTCCCTTGACGTCTAGGAAGGGAGAAGACCTCTGGCTGACCACTGGATTCTTAGGATAATTCATATGTGGCTTTCTGATAAGAAGACATGGGCACTCTTCTAAGTGGGAAAGCTGAGCAACGTCCCCATCACCAGCCCTCAGCCCCACGGCTTTACTGTCATTCATCACCAGCACACACATGAACATGCTCTACTTATACAAATACTTGTCCTTACAGATGATGACTGCGTGACCCTCACAACAAAGCTCAGTGACGCAGACAGGAAGAGTGCTCCAGTGCCCACTTTACAGACAAGGTAACAGCCTAAGCAGCAGCAGGTCTGGGCGAGGAGCTCAGGAATCCTTCGGGTGCTGCTCTCCCCAGGCCCTTTCTTGGTGGAGACCGAAGATTCAGCAGTCTAGGCTTAGCAGCGAGAGGCAACAGAGCGGTCTGGTTTCTAGAAAGGGATGTGTGTCAATGGCAGTCACCCCTTTGTCTTCTTCTGAGGGGATGAGACCACATCTCTCCAAGTTCTCACTTCTCTTTCCAGGGACAGGATCCCCCTCCCTTTCATCTTCATGGCATTGCAGGGGCAAAGACTCTGGTAAATTTTTCTGTGACCTAATTCAGATAATGCCTACTAGAAGGGGGGTGGGTGGGAAGGGAGTCAATAGGAGCTCCTCCTGGCACAAAGCGTAGGGGTCTCTGGTGAGTAACCCAGGATGCACAGGAGACCCAGGTTGCTCCGTCTCCCTCCTCAGAGTTTCCTGAGATTCCTAGAGGTAGCGGCTGCAGTCTTCTCCTGCTCAGGTGAGAACCTCCTGTGGAGACACCATCCCAATTTCTTCCCGAACATCTATTTATAGTATTTACTACAGAAATGAACAAAGAAACTCTCACTCTTTCCGAGTCCTTTAGACGGGTTCTGGATCCAAGCTGTTCTGTTCTGAATCCCAGCTTGATCATCTACTTTCTGGGTGACCATGGACAAGTTTCTCAACATCTTTGTGCCTTATTATTATCATCCATAAAAGGAGGATAATAGTGTCTACAGGATTATGGTACACATTGAATGACAATGTACTTGAAATAGCATCTGACATATACTACTCAACAAATATACTGCAGCATTATTATTATTACAGAATGATGTACTGCCTTTTACAAATAGTGAAATTTCTTAAGGTCTTTTATCCTTTTAGAAAAAAGTAAACTATAAGCCACCCCCCCACCCCCCGTGGGCAAGGACCTGATAGAGCCATTGATGGATGTTTGCTGTCTGAGTAACACTCCCACAAGAATATCTGCATTTTAAAAGACAACTACAAACAGAAGTGACAAAAAGAAGTAGATCATAATGGGGACTTGGGAACACTATTTGGGTAAGGGGTTCTCAGCACCCTTTAAATCATTCCCAATGCTAATTAGTATTCTGCAAGGTCTGAGCCCATTCTGGAAACAAGGGTTTCTTCCCCAGAATCAATTTTCAGGGACTCTACAATGGAAACGTCTCATGTTACATGTACTTGATAAAATGAAATAATAATTGAATCTACAAGGCCCACATGCACCATGAGGTCATATAACTTTGTGTCAACATGGTCGCGTATCATTTGAATAGTTCATTTGTATTTAATTAATAATATATATTTACTGAAAAGCAATGGAGACGTACACTAAATTGTGCCAAATGGTATGTGATCGCTATCCTTAAAACGCTCACATTATTTTGAACACAGGGATTTATTTTCTTCTCATAGCTTTTAGAAGCCTGCACCTATCTGGTTTCAGTTAGGCAGCCGTCTTTGGCCAGCATTTTCTGGTACATTGGAAACTGTTGAACAATGAAAAGTAAAAACTTTAGTGCAGCTTAAGCCTAATGCAGATATAAACACATTTAATAGCACTTTATTTAGGTTCAGCTTTATTATTCTTAACTTTATTAGTAATTTTGAATCACATTGCATTAACAAATTTTTATTAGGTTTCCAATGGAAAGCCAGTTGCAGGCAAGACCCTTTTATGACCCTCGTTCAAGAACATCTCAATCTTAGATTTACCTTCCAATGAAGAAGAAAACAACTGTTAAAAGCTTGCTTTGGTTAAATTCTAATTTATGTTGGTCAAAAGGACACTCACTCTTTACTCTCTGCTAGTGCCCTTCACAGGTATTGTGCAAGCCCCCTTATCTTTTTTTTTTTTTTTTTTGAGACAGAGCCTCAAGCTGTCCCCCTGGTTAGAGTGCTGTGACATCACAGCTCACAGCAACCTCCAACTCCTGGGCTCAAGTGAATCTCCTGCTTCAGCCTCCCAAGTAGCTGGGACCAATGGCGCCCGCCACAATGCCTGGCTATTTTTTGGTTGCAGCCGTCATTGTTGTTTGGCTGGCCCAGGCTGGATTCGAACCTGCCACCTTAGGTGTATGGTGGCTGGCACCTTAGCCGCTTGAGCCACAGGCGCCGAGCCTTAACTATCTTTGAGTTAGAACTTTTTACAGAGCACACAGCAGTTAGCAACAGGAAGGGTAGGGACCACGACCATCCGCAGGCTCAGTCTAGGGACAAGAGTGGCATGTTCAAGATTTGACTTAAACTGGTAAGGTTTTTTTGGTAATTAAAAGTATTCTAAGCAATTTATCCCTCTGAATGCCTCTTCAAAACTTATACATAAAGCAGTTTTCTAGGAGCTGACTCCTTAGGAGGAGCTGCTATATTCTGGTTTATGATTTATTTAGTGGTTAAAAATACTTCTCTGTGATTTAGGGTAGGGTGATTCCAGTGGGCAGCAGGGGTAGAGACGAGAAACGGTGGCCGCCCTGGAATCTCTGTGGCCAACAGGCCAGGGAGGGTGTCCAGCAGCCTTGTGGGGAAGATCCAGGCTCCCAGGAGGAAGAGAGGGTCAGTCTGGAATCTTCAATGAAAACCCTCACTCCAGGGTACAATGCTGAAGACCCACTGGTGCTAAATAGTGAATTAACCACAAAGAAGTTATTTAGTTTGCCAGTTTCAAACACGTTAGCTTACTGACTGTAAGCAAAAGTTTCTACAGTGCCTAACACTATTGGTTTAGGCATGAGCTACGTGATCTTGAACAAATGATTTAAGCTCTTGTATCTCAGTTTCTCATGAGAAAACGGGGTTTATAACATCTGCACATGAGGGATGCTGTAAGGTTTAAATGAGAGTACGCATAGAAAGCTGTTAGCGAAGTACAGACTCAAACCAAACATCCAATAAACAGCAGCATTATTATTCCTAAAAAAGCATAATAGCAATTTTAAAGCGAGAATAATATATATGAAGGCTGGAAAGATCTACACCAAAATATCAACAGCGGTTATCTCTAGGTGGAGCGATTACAGATTTTTTTCCTTCTCTGTGCTTCTTTCTGTATTTTCTATATTATCTGCATTTCCTATTAAGAACATATTACTTTGGCTAGGCACGAAGGCTCATGCCTGTAATCCTAGCACTCTGGGAGGCAGAAGCAGGTGGATTGCTTGAGCTCAGGAATTAAAGACCAGCCTGAACAAGAGCAAGACCCAGTCTCTAAAAATAGCCGGGCATGGTGGCGGGTGCTGTAGTCCTAGCTACTCCGGAGACTGAGGCAAAAAAAATCACTTGAGCCCAAGAGTTGGGAGGTTGCGGTGACCTTTGATGCCATGGCACTCTACTGATGGTGACAGAATGAGAGACTGTCTCTAAATAAATAAATAAATAATGGAAAAACTTAAAAAGAACAAAGTTATTATATCTTTTTAATTTTTTTTGGCCGGGGCGGGTTTTGAACCTGCCACCTCCAGCATATGGGGTTGGTGCCCTACTGCTTTGAGCCACAGGTGCCGCCCAGAACAAAGTTATTATAATATAGAATGTATTTTATGTGAAAATATAAAGAAAATGGCTATGAAAACCCAGATGAGATAATGTTATTGCGAACCTGCCCGTTCGTACTCCCTGGCAGCACCTCTGTATTCCAACTCTGTCTTCTTTTCACCCGAAAAGAACCCAGTGCAAGTGGTCACTGATGTTAATGAAAAAGGCACATTTATGGCAATAAAAGTGTCAATACAACATAAAGCTTCAGTTGTTTATAATTCTGTTCACTTTGAGGTATATTTTTTTAAAAGTGGAAGATCCAGCATCCCTTCATGAAAAAGGAAATGGTTTAAATAGATATTTTCTGATGTGTTTGTAAGAACTCAAAATTGTAGATATTTGTTCCAGCACTATGAAACAAACGTTCATATAATTTATGTCTTGCATTTCTTCTTTCGAGGAAACGTATTTACATCTTATCACTGTGACACAGATATACTACTTACTATATAAACAGACAGCAAAGTGTTTTAAAAGAGGAGAGGCTAAGTGTTGAAAAAAGAACATGGTAAATATGAACACAGTCATAGCCAGGGCGACAGTATTGTATGAACCCTAACTGGATGTTTCTCCACCACCCGGTCTCAGAAAAGCACAGTGGGTGTTAATACTGTGAAATCAGATCTAAAGAGATTATGTGACTGGTCCAAGTCCCTTCTGTAAGTTTGTGGCCAAAGAAGATTTCTTATTGCGGTTCTATACCTTCCTTTGTCTTCTGGAAGGCTGTCACAGCACGATTAGACAGAAAACATGGACGGGCAAACATTTTCTGTAAAGAGTCAGACCGTAAATATCTTAGCCCCGTCGGCCCAAGTCTCTGTTGCAATGACTTCACTCTGCTACGACAGCACGAAAGGAGCTATAGCCAAATAAATAAATGGGTCTGGCTATATTCAAATAAAACTTTATTTACAAAAATAGGTGGAGGGCCAGATCTGGCTCGCAAGTCATAATTTGCCAGTTGCTTGTGCACAAGAACCAAACTGCCAAATGATACAACTATTCTTCAAAATGTATATTCTAAAAAAGTCAAACAAATGCCTATCACGTTAGGAGAGTGAACTCTGCACGTGGGGGTTTGGGATACCCTTGTGTAGCAAATGTGTTTGCACATGATGGTGAAGATCGGGCTTGGATGACTTGGACAGAATGTGCTTGGAAAGAATTCTCCCCAGCTCACAGGCTCATGGGCTGAATGCTAAGCAAAAACCCATTTAATAAACAAATAGCATGGGCTATTGTGATGGTTTTATTTCTTCTTATTTATTTATTTATTATTTTTTGAGACACAGTCTCACTCCCTCACCCTGGGTAGCATTCTGTGGCGTCATCATAGTTCACAGCAATCTCAAATTCTTGGACTCCAGTGACTTTCTTGCTTCAGCCTCCTGAGGAGCTGAGACTACCAGCACCCAACACAATGCCTGACTAGTGTTTCTATTCTTAGTAGAGATGGGGTCTCGCTCTTGCTCAGCTGGTCTTCAACTCCTGAGCTCAGGTAATCTATGGCCTTGTCCTCCCAGAGTGCTAGGATTATAGGCGTGAGCCACTGTGTCTGGCTATTGTGATTTTTTTAAATAACTATAGCCAGAACTAAATCTAGGCAAATGACAAAACAAAACAAAACAAAACAAAGAAAACCAAACCAAAACAAAATAAAAACAAGCCTCCCAAGATGTGGAAATGACCTAAGTGATGATGTGGTCAACAGACTCCTCACTCACCCTCCATCTAACACATAAGCTGAATGGATTTAGAACCATTTAAATGTGTGGTAAGTTACTGAAACACAATGGTTCTTTTAGCTTTGAGGTTTACACTCATATGCATTAAAAATTTATTATGCTTCTTTATGCTGATGATGTTTTTGATATCCCGTACAAATATGAAAGGGCTGTGGAAGACACGTGTAGATCTGGTCTGTAAGATCTGGGGATGGAGGCTGTGAGTCACTCAGCATATTGCCAGGCAGGCCAGGAGAAGCTTCACAAATGTTGCCAGGATGGATACTTGTCAACAGCCCTGGGGACTGGGTATAATTATTTCCATTTTCCAATAAAGAGACGTGGGTACAATGATGCCAAGACCTGGTAAAAGTAGGCAAAAGAGGATGAAATACTTTTTTGTAGTGCTCTGGAATCAGTGGTTGTGGGTTTAATAAAGGTAACCTAAATAGACAGGGGATGTGGCATAATAATTTTGAATGCAGACTAAGAATACAAAAATAGGAAACAATCACTAGCTGACAAGTAATTACGAAGCAGAGATTTTTTTCCAAATGAATATTCCAAGCACCAAGAGATTCAGAACCAAGTGAAATGTAAGCTCCAGAGAACCAGCAGAGCTGCCTCTACAGTAGAAAACAGTCTTCAGTAAAATCCTTCCTGGACTCTCCTTTGGGACTCCCCAGTTTATAAATAAAACACACATGAACGTTATAATGTTTTGTGTTTTGGGAAAAGTACAAATAAAAACAGGTAGTCTGGCTATGATTTTCTTCACAGATTTAAACGTTTTGATCTCTCAATCGCATTTACAACAATGGTGTCATTATGGTAAGCCGTATTTAGCTAAATATTCTTTATGGCTTTGATGTTTGTGGATATACTGTATTTCTGCACACTTGTGGACAAGATGTTGGCTTCATTTTACAACCAACATCTTGTCCACATCAGGGGAGCTTTCTCACACAGACACACATACCATGTGGGCTACCTGCTGAGTTCTGGCAAGCTTGGCAGACTGCAGAACATAATGGGAAGGCGGTTAGAGTGGAAAAAAACCTTCCTGGGAATTTTTAAGTGGTTTAAAAAAAAAAAAAAAGGCATACCATTTCCTAACGTCCCACACTGTGAGCTGGCACAGGAAGGATAATCCAGGAAATGAGATGTAAAAACTGTACACAGGTTTCTTAACACAAGAAGCATTCTGCAAACAGCTAACATAAAGAATGCATTTCTAGGGCTCGGCACCTATAGCTCAACCGGCTAAGGCGCCAGCCACGTACACCTAAGGTGGCGGGTTCAAATCCCCAGCCCGGACCCGCCAAACAACAA
>NW_003852423.1:10058287-10076611 GCF_000181295.1 Otolemur garnettii
AAAAAAAAAAAAAAAAAAAAAGAATGCATTTCTATTTAGGAAGTTGACCACTTGAAAGTTTTACTTTTTAATTAGCTTCATGAAAATTGAAAGAGTATGAGCTGGGAATGATCATTAATTCCACATGGAGATCTGACCCGTTGAGCAACCAGTTCTCAGAAGCCGGCATACTCATTTGATAGTCAAGGATCACATTCAAAATAACCCAGCTGGAGAAGTACACGCACCGGGTAGTGTCTTCAGAATTTCAGCCGGAAGAGGCAGAGCAGGTAAGATCGTGTCATTTAAACGGGATGTTTTAGTTTTCTATTTTGGGCAAGGCTTTCCTTGAGTAAATTTTGTGTCCTACCAAGCAGTATGTAAATCCTCTAATTTTTAAAGACAAAAGGATGAAAAAAAGAGAAAATGCAATAGCACCACCTAAAGGGCATTTCAATAGTAATAAAAACTAAACAGAGGTTTAAAACACAGTAAGGAGTTTTCATTTTGCTCCAAGTATACATGAACACACACATACATCCATGCCACATGTATAAGTATACATAACAGTGCACCAGACTAAATGTAATCTGACAGATGGTACACTGTGGAGCAGTTACATTCTGGCTCTACATCCTGTCTGGAAAAAGAAAATCAAAATCAATCCAATTTAAAGAAAAGATCATTCTGCAAAGTTCAAACTTCAGTTGAATGAACTCAAACACCAAGGCTACGTCAGATCTACATGTAAGACGCAAAACTACAAAACATTCTTAGATGAAAGCACAGAAGTAAAACCTTGTGATCTTGGGTTCCACAACAGTTCTTTAGATATGACACCAAAAGCACAAGTGACAAAAAAAAAAATAATAATAATTGGACTTCATTAATACTAAAATTTCTGTGGTGCAGATGATCCCATCAAAGAAGTAAAGTCAATCATTAGAAAAAGAGAAAATATTAGCAAATCATGTGTCTGATAAGGGACCTGTATCCAGAATATGTGAAGAACTTTTACAACTCAATAATAAAAGGATAAATAACCCATTTAAACAATGGAAGGCATTTGAATAGACATTTCTCCAAGAAGCTATCTCTATGACCAATAAGCATTTGAAAAGATCTTTATCATCGTTAGTCCTTAGGGAAATGCAATGAGATGCCACTTCATATCTTCTAGGATGTTTATAATCAAACAGACAGTAATAAATGTTGGTGAGGAGTAAGTGGAGAAATTGGAATCCTCATATATTGCTGCTGGGAATGTTAAATGGTGCAGCTGCTTCGGGAAACAGTTTGCAGATCCTCAAAATGGAAAGGTACCTCAACTGATGAATGGACAGATAAAACATATTATTATAACTATACTCTAGAAACATTGTTTGGCAATAAAAGCCAAGTGTTCACATATGCTATATAATACGAATCGACCTTGAAAACATCATGCTAAGTGAAAGCAGCCAGACACAAAAGGCCACATAATATATGTTCCATTTATAAGAAATGTCCACAACAGGCAAATCTACAGAAGCAGAAAGATTGGTGGTCGCCAGGGGATGGCAAAGTGGGGAAATCGGCAATGACAACTAATGTGTGTGTGGTTTTTTTGAGGGATGACAAAAATATTCTAAAATTAGATATTGATGATAGCGTCATAACTCTGTGAATATACTAAAACTATTGGAAAAAAAAGAAAAAAATATATATAGAGAGAGAGAATCAATCTATTGCCCAGGCTAGGGTGCCATGGTGTAATTGTTCACAGTAACCTCAAACTGCTGGACTCAAGTGATCCTCCTGTCTCAGCCTCCAGAGTAGCTGGGACTACAGGCGCCCACTACCACACTTGGCTAGTTTTTCTATTTTTAGTAGAAATGGGGTCTCTCAGATTGGCCTTGAACTGCTGAGCTCAAGCAGTCCACCCACCTCATCCTACCAGAGTGCTAGGATTACAAGTGTGAGCCACCATGCATGGCCTACTAAAGCTCTTAAAACATTCAGTTGAATAGTTTTCAAATCCCCTCAACCCCAGCAGAAAGGTTATCATTTACATAAAAAAGTAAAAGTTCCATGGCCTTTCCCATTCTGCGGTTTCTGAGCTCTTTCTACTATGTCATGAAGGAGGAAACAGTTGTGTGGTGAGGTCACACCCCAGAAGAGGACCCATAACTTGGGCTGGGACTGAGTGAGGGGGAGAGGCTCAGAGCACCACCACCCCCACACCCCCCCCCCCCGGAAGTACTTGCTCTCAGCATCTTTGTTTGAGTTGCCCTGGGCCAGCTCTGGTTCCTTCTCTTTCCACATTACCTCCCTGGGTAGCTCAAAATAAAAACCTCTGCAAGGAGGAGGAACACTATTGTTAAAGCTTTGACCATTATCCCTTGTTTGTTTTTCCTACAAACATCATTAAAGAACAACAGCAGTTTTTTTCTTCCCTTTTACTTTAGGGAATGGAAAGGTAACCCAAGAACAAGAAATTAGGCAGAGCTTGGAAGGAAAACCAAGTGAGAAAAAATACACGCTTGCCAAGAGGACATGGCTTCTCTAACCACCAGAAGTCACACCACCATTTATTTTAACTGTTTCATCTAACAGGGCAACATGACCAAGGCAATCGCTCACTCGATCAATGTTTGCCAACACCCTAACCCCTGACTCATCTATGCCAACATGCGGTGGACTTAAAGTAACTGCTATAAAGAAGAAATGCTGACTAACTGCTACTCGACATTTTTTAATTTACACATCTCTGCAGTCTAAGATAAGCTCACCACATACCTTCTGCACATTACTTGGTTACAGCCAATGCTCTAACTCAGAGACACAGTATTTCTGAAAGAGTATGCAAGCTTCCAGCTTTATTTTTTTGTCCATTTGTTTACTCCTACCATGATTTTGATATAGATGATGGTAGTAAGGATTAAAATGCTCTCCAGTGTCTATCCTGATGATCTACCCTGCTGGCCAATGGTATAAAATGGCTCATAAGGCCAGCCAGCCTATTTACCCATTCTGATTTATTTGCTGTTGTCAAAGATTCCCTGTTTATATCCCCTCCAGAACGAACCCCATGCTCCAGCTAAGCATATTTTAATAACATTTCCTGCCATAATTATAGCCAAATATTTGAAATCACAGACATGCTTGGTAACTCCAAGTTTAAGTATCCCATTACCCAGCAAGCTAAATAGGTGCTTGAGCTTTACAGTTCTAACATTTAGTTTTGCTCTGTTTGTTTCCCAGATGAGCATTTCACTCATTCCTAAATTTCCATGCGAGGTTTGCCAACCGTGTCAGGTTGTTTTCACACACTTATCTTGCTTGGTGTCAATTACAGTTATCAAAGCCTTGCTCACTTCACTTTCTGGGTATACCTCTTAGAGACCAAAGAGAGATCTGTGCATCAGGAAGAAAGCTCTTACATCCAAGCCACTTACTGCAGAGAGGAGCAGATCAGCTTACTGGTTAACAAGGACTCCATCAGAGTAACTCCCAGACGAGGCTTGAAACTCCACTCCACCATGTACCACCTCTGTGCCATATTCTTTATCGTAGCTCCATTTTCCTTAACTAGAAAATGGCAGCCAATATAATAGCTCCTCCATTGGGCTGCTGTGAGGATGAAGTACATATAATACTTACTCAATAAAGGTGGCTCCTATTATTGTTGTTGAACTTTTGCCTTTAGGATGCACCAATGACATCATCTTATTCTGGTTTGCACAGAGGTAACTAAAATATGATCCTTCTCCTCCAAGAGCATATGTACTAGTTGGAAAATAAATCTACTATTGGCTCTAAAACAGTCAAAAATCTGTAGAATAGTTTTACTGCTTATAAACAAGAAAAAAAATTAAGTAATCAGTGTTGTCTCTTGGTTTTATGGATATATAACAATAGAATCAATATGCTATGAAAAAGCTTTCTATTCCATTAGGAAATCTCATATACCAGCCTGAGCGGGACTATCCATTAAAACCTGTTCTCTATTTCTTTGTTTCTCTGGAGTTTGAAAGCAATGTATCTTTCCATAAAAATGCAAACATCGTGGAATTATTTATAATGTAAAAAGGGAAAGTTCTTGCAATCCCATCTCCTTACCATTGGTTAACGGGAAATACTCTAGATTGCAATTTTCTGTGCATTTTCTTTACTTTTTTAAATTGCTTTATCTTCTTAAATTTAGCAATAGGGCTGCAGCATCTTTTTAGGTCAGCACATATAGCTCTACCTCATGGTTTTAAATAGGATGGATAAACTTAATTTACTGAACCCATTTCAAATTGAAGAACATTTTGGATATTTCCTTTTCCTTTTCTTTTTTTGAGACAAGAGTCTTACAATGTTGCCCTCAGTAGAGTGCTCTAGCATCACAGCTCACAGCAACTTCAAACTCTTGGGGGTAAATGATCCTCTTGCTTCAGCCTCCCAAGAAGCTGGGACTATAGGTGCCCACCACAACACCTAGCTATTTTTTGGCTCTAGGTGTCGTTGTTTGGCAGGCCAGGCTGGGTTCAAACCCGCCAGCTCAGGTGTATGTGATTGACACCCTAGCTGCTGAGCCCCAGTTCTACTCTTTTAGTTTCTTTAAAGTATACCTTATTTTCTTATCGATTATAATCCCTTTATGTTCTATCAAGTATTGTTCATTCTATCTAACTAACTATACTTCTGCACCCATAATTGTTATATGGATTAAGGGTTAAGTCAACTATTACTTATTACGGGTCGTGGTGAACTGTTAAGGTAAGGCTTATACTTCTTGCTTTTAACTTTTATGTATAAAACTATGATTTTAGAAATGGAAGAACAGAACAGCCTTAAAGATGCTCCTCTCACTGTTGCCCAGAATTGCTGGCCTTCTGATAAAGTCTGGTGGACCTATCCCCGTCTCTGCATGCTGGCCAGACCCTCTTTGTCCAGTAACAAGAGGATAATACCCTTGTCTTGATTAAATGAATTAATATGATGTAAAGTGCTCCTAACAGTCTCTGGCAATAGCAAATGCTCAATAAATGGTAGTCATTACTGTCTAGAGTTGTGTGGTTGCTTCTAAGGATTCTTTTTTTAAGACTGAAAATGCTGATTTCTGCCCCCTCTGTGGACAGTGGCTCTGACTCTTGTTTCCGTAATTGCATGCAGCCTCTTCTGCTGCCATTACCATTTAGCTAGCAGCCAGAAGCTTGGGCATGTCTCTCAAACACCCTTAGTGTTGCTGCAGAGCCAAGTAGCAGCTGGCCATGTGGCTTGCGGAGCACAGAGCAGACCTTTCTGCTCCAAAGTACACTAACAAAATGCTACAGTTAGAGATTCAGGACTTAGGGCCTTGGGAGCTATTTGCTTATCAGGAATTCACTGCTTAAAATATCAAGATTCCTGGGAAGAAACCTTTAGTGATCAGCTCATAGCTTAGCAAAGATAAATTGACAGGGAGCTAAGCCAAAATAGGTGGAAATAATGGCTTGGTGGCAGGGAAAGACTGAGTAGCGGGGGAGGAACCAGGGCAGGAGGAGAGGAGCCTCACTGATGCAGTGGGGTGGGTGCAGTTCATAGGCTCTAACAAGGTCTGAATCTGGAGAGAAAGGGATGAGGGTGTGTGTATGTGTGCATGCGCACATGTGTGTGTGTTCCTGCTGTCCTTGTGCCCTGAACCACCTGCCAGTTAAAAATGGCCTCAGGCTCATTTCCTCCTCCACATCTCTTTTAAGAAAACCACCACTGAGCAAGTTTAGGCAAGAAATAACTGTGGCCTCTTAGAAGTGGCCTGGCTCTGTGTGTAAGGCCCCAGGCCAAATGCCACCTCGCCACCAGCAACCCTCCTGAGTTGCTTTTCTTACCGTCAGCACACACCTGGGGAGATTGGTTTTATAGTTTATGTACTTACTGGTCTGTATTCCAACTTCACATGAAACCCCTTGAAGATTATTATCAATGCAACCCTGAGGGCTAATTATCTCAACAGACCTACTTAATAATAGCTCAGTTTTCATCACTGGGCTTCAATCATGGAGTCTATACATCATATTTATTTGGGGTGAGTGTGTTGGAATTTGGGACTCTGCTTTCCTATTTGGATGTAACCATCCCCACTACTTTCTAAGTGTGGCTGAAAACTTGGTCCATGACCCATGTGGTTCTCAGGGCTGGGGCAAGCAGTGGGGAGACTGCAGGTGTGGGCCAGGAGCACCTGGCACTGGCAGCAAGCAGCTCCCCGGCTCCCAGGAAGAAGAGCAGGGAGGTCCTGTCACCTGCCTTCCCTGCTGAGCACTGTACCAGGGCTGAGCATGGCCCCTGTGTCATTCACAATGACCCCAGATCACAAAAGCCTCTTCGTCTTTATTTTTAATAGGTTCTTTGAAAAGGCACCACCTCTCTGCTGTGGCTAAGGACACTGTCACATCTGTTGCCACCCAGTCACGGTGCATGGCTGCGTGAGGCGCTCTCTGCCTCCCACAGCATCAGCCTTCTGACCTCACATGCCCTTTCTGTGACCAACACCCACCTCCACCTGCCTCAGTATAATGCACCTTATTTCTACAGCCTGTTTCTCACACATAGGACATGCATACCCAGAAGCCCTTTCCTTCTTAGGAGTTCGCCTACATCGGTTTACAGAGAATGACCACAAACACAACCAGGCATTTAATAACGGAAGCTCTCTGATGATGCCAGTGGTTTGCCGGAAATCCCTCAAATCTGACCACAGTGCTGAGATGCCCATGGTAATCCCTGAGAGCCGCCTGACCACTGGATATTGAGTGGGTAGGGGTGCTTGGGGAGAGTCTGCCTGGGTTTGGGGTCTTCAGAAGGGTTTAGAGAACACAGCAGCTTTTGGAATTAATTTTCTATTAAAATCTAAGCTTCTCAGTCTCATAAACAAACTGCACATTTACTGTGGATTCTGCATCTGACCTTTTACACTGATTTTGTCAACAGAATTTACTGTATTCATAAATACTAATGTTCTCATTTGGTTCCCTATCTTTAGTATACTGTAAATTATAAGCAAGTACATAAATGTCTCGGCCTGGTAATATAGTGGCCTGAAATGACTTCCTTTTTCCTTTAGAGACGGTGCATGTTTTAATGGTAGGTGTTTTTAATTAACTTGAAGTGCCATAAACTGCCCATGTATGAACAAAGACAAGTGAGTTCCATTAAATTAAAAGTGCAGTATCTGACTAATGTTAACAAATTAGGCACACCTTCAAGATGCACAATTTCACTGTTTGGAGTTGTCATCTTATTAATGCAGAGATACCAAGGCTCCTGTAACAGCCGCACCAAATGAGCCTTTCAAAACTAATATTTTTGGCAATCAATTAGGAAAAAGATTCCAAGCTTTAAAAAGATTCCCACTCAAGTCTCTCAACATAGCATCCTTTCTCTTTTTCCTTCATAAATGAGCTCAATTTGGGGATCTGATCTTTTTGCCAATATCAGTCCAAATTAGCACTGTAAATATTGAAATCAAATGTTACTACTTGGCCTAATTTTCTTTCAGCCCGCAGTTAATCTTTATTCAGCCTTAATGAGTATTTATTGTGTGACCCTGACAGCTTGCTACTGCTGTGATAAATTATCTGACTCAAGTCCGATTAAAAATGCAACCCTGAGTGCTAATTATCTCAACAGACCTGCTTAATAATAGCATTTCTTGTCAATTATGGAATCTCAGCATGGGTGTCAATAGCAACAAATGCACAGGCCTACCTTGGATGCTGACTTCCCATAATGCCCTTTTACTTGCCATATGTAAATCAGAGTGCTTCTGTACCTGCGGTGACCTTTTATTAGCAAACTGTCAAAATGATAAAACTAGCCATAGCAAAACCCCCACCTCCATACAATTAGGGGCTACAGCTTAGGACAACAGGAGGGCAATCAGACATGGCTAATTATGATGCATCTTACTTATGGCCTGTCCAGCAGGAAGAATTAGCTGTTTTTGAAATTTATGCCCGTTTAAGCATGGCCCGCAGCAGGGAAACTACTGCAAGTGTGGTATGGGGGGGATGGAGGCAAGAAATTGCATGTTTCTGCAGTTTTTCAGGGAATTTGAAATCAGATCTGAGTTCAAATTTCAGCTCGATCCCTCATTTGCTGTGTGACTTTGAATAAATCACTTCATCTGAAAAAGGGAAGCAAGACCACCCACCTCGTGGTTGTGGGCTGGGTGAGTGTGGGCCACAAGGTACCGAGCACAGAGACACCCCACAGGCTGCCAGCCCATGGAAGGTGCTCAGTATCTGTTTACTTTCTCCCCATTCACACTATCCTTTCCTTTCCCAACCATGAAAAGAACAGAAAATAACAGCAGCCACAGCGCCATTTATGAAGCTCTCACCTCTTCCCTGTCCAGTGTCTTGACCACAGCCACCTCCTTCACCATGGTCACAATGGAAGACAACAGGCTGACCTCAGTTACTCCAACAGGCCACTCAGCATGGTCTCCTCTTTGTAGGTAGACGTGTCTTACAGTATTTAAGAGCAAAGATGACTCTTCTTCTCAAACAGCTCTCTGAGTCATTTTTTTTTTTTTTTTTACTCAAGCTGTCCCCCTGGGTAGAGTGCTATGGCATCACAGCTCAACTCTTGGGCTCAAGAGAGTCTCCTGCCTCAGCCTCCCAAGTAGCTGGGACCAAAAGCACCCACCACAATGCCTGGCTATTTTTTGGTTGCCACTGTCATTGTTGTTTGGCAGGCCCGGGCTGGATTCAAATCCTCCACTTTAGGTGTATGTGGCTGGTGCCCTAGCCACTTGAGCCATAGGCGCTGAGCCCTGAGTCAAACATTTTGCAAGCTACCTTGTAATAGTTAAAGGAGGAGTATGTGATGAATTAAGAATTTACCAGGCACAGTCACCACAGGGAGAGCTTTACTTTGTAAAATCCACACAGCATCCTATGATGTGGCTACTCTCATCATCTTCCCTCTGGAGATGAGAGGAGAGATGAATGACCTGCCTGACATCCACAACTTCTATGTTTTTCTTTCTTTTTTAAATTTTTCAATCTAACTCTGTTGCCCTGGGTAAAGTGCTGTGGCATCACAGCTCACAGCAACCTCAAACTCTTGGGCTCAACCGATTCTCTTGCCTCAGCCTCCTGAGTAGCTGGGACTACAGGCACTGGCACAACACCTGGCTATGTTTTGGTTGCAGTTGTCATTGTTGTTTAGCAGGCCCGGGCCAGGCTTGAACCTGTCAGCCATGGTGTACGTGGCCGGTACCCTACTCACTGAGCTACAGGTGCTGTCAATGCCTGTCTATTTTTAAAGACGAGGTCTTATTCTGGCTCAGAGTGGTCTGGAACCTGTGAGCTCAGGCAATCCACCCACCTCGGCCTCCCAGAGTGCTGGGATTACAGGCGTGAGCCACCATCCTTGGCCTCATAACTTCTAAGCTTCACAGGCAAGGCCTGAGTTGAGAGCCAAAGCACCCACTTCCCCAAACAGGAAGGGTATACCGATATATTTTACTTGCCTCTGTAACC
Organism: Otolemur garnettii; assembly: GCF_000181295.1. Taxonomy (NCBI): domain Eukaryota; kingdom Metazoa; phylum Chordata; class Mammalia; order Primates; family Galagidae; genus Otolemur; species Otolemur garnettii. Next base: position 10,067,761 of record NW_003852423.1, read on the forward strand.
GCTTTTAGCAGAAAGGGAGAGGGTGACTGTGGCCTGAGAATGTTACCCGACACCACTTATTACATGGCATTCTGTTTACAAGGAACAGTGAGGGACACGTGCTTTTTGGCTCTCTGTTGCCCTGAACCACAAGGTAGGCGGGCAGGGGGTGCCTCAAGCCTTCCTCTTTCCTGGGGCAGGGGTGTCAGGAATGAAGTGAGATGACAGACTTTGGTCACTAGACCTCAGGCACAGTCAGCCTCCAGTAGTAATATTTAGGGCACACACTTTCTCAGCTTTCACGCCTTCAGAGAGGCTTGCCTCTTCAGGGTGAAACTGTTCGATTCTGTCACACCCCCACGGTCCTTCCTCACCCGCCTGCCATTCCCAGGCCAACCCGACAAGGACCCAGAGTAGAGCAGGGGTATGGGCCTAATTTCAGGGGACCTCCTCAAACACAGTTCTGAATTTTCCCACATCCGAAGGCCACTGCCTCCCGTGAACACCTATTAAAACACATCCCCTACATCCGGCCTGCCTGGTCTGTGCAGAGAGGACAGAGAACCCATCCTCTTCTGAGGGGCCCAGCGGCCTTTGTCTGGTGGCCACACCCATGAAGACTTGGGGTGAGGATCAGGGCTGTGGGAAACAATGCAGGGAAAGGAGGGCAGCGTGGACGCCTCCGCTCCCACCGGAGGCTGAGAGGCTCCGTGGATAATGAGGCCCAGATGCGGGTCTCACAGTGACAGATCCGGGGAGAGGGAAGAAAGGAATGTGATCATTTCCATCTGAAGCAACGAGCTCTCTCTTCCCCGACACCTCGGGCCTACCATTACTTCCTCCACATAAGATCTCAAATTAGGAAGCCAACCTTTCGCCTCGACTGATGCCAAGTTATTGCCAGGAGGGTGTAAATCAAGTGTTTCACGAACTCTGTGTGGTTGATATTCTTCCCGGGGGCACTCACTCAGTCGTCTCTCCCTCGTAGCATTTGTAGCTTCCACAAAGCGAGCGTGCCTGCCTTTCCTGAGTGCTGCTAATTGTCTTTTGGGGTGAGCCTAAAGCTCATTCTCCAGGGAGTCAATGTGTCCACAGAGATGGGGGGGCCCAGTTTTCAACATCCTGAAGCTTCTCATCACCTTGTTCTGTCTAGGTTTCCCAGATTTCAGCTAGGAATAAAACCTTGTGGGTTTACATCTCCTGATTTTGATACTTTGACTCCTATGACACAATGCAGAGTGTGTGGAAATTACTTTGTATCAGTTCCCTCCTTGGCGAGTCCTTAACCGTTCATTCAAATTCCACATAAGGTTTCTCAGGAACTATGGAAACACATCCTCTCTGGCCAGTTGAGTATGAAAGTTATTACCCCAATGGGGAGAGCCCAGTGTTCTGATACCGTTTAACTCTCTCTGAACACTACAAAGAGGACGAAATCTTTCCAAACACGTCAGCAGGAAGACACATAATACATGTGCCCAGGGTGCTGTTCGAGTTACACTTAAATTCTCTGTATTCCAAATTGTTCCATGCAGAAGTCCAGTGCAACAGAAAGTATGACTCAAAGGTTGTGTCCACAGCGCATATGGGCTTAAGGGCCCTTTGCTTGACTGCAGACCAATTTCTTCATTCTCTGTTTATCCATCTCCCATTTGGCTTCCGATTTCGAAGAATATGCCTATTGACACATTTCTACAGAAACCTCAACCTGAAATACAAACTGGGACTTAAGTGCTGGACTGTAATTTGTTTTGTATATGGGTGCCAGAGTTGAGCAACTATTATCTACATTTTTTCACTTTATAATGTTGACTACATCTTAAAAAACTAATTTTGCCTGCTATTTATTTCACAATCCTGGTCTCAGGCCAACAAAATAGTTCCTGGAACTTAACTGGAACATATGGATTCGGGATTTTGTTCATTGTTTTTGGTAGTCAACAGTCTTCCAGAAATCGTGTAGGGGTCACTTGAGAACCTTGGGTGCTGCCACTTGCCTGAAGCTGTTTCCATTAGCAACATCTTCGTAAAAACACATGTCAGAGTCAGTGCTGCAGTAGTGTGACTGAAGCCAGCCCTCGGGAGCTTCACTTCTATTTTAGGACCTCACTGGCCTTCCAACGGTCAGAAAAAGAATTTAGATCATTTGGCTCTGCAGAAATACCCCTGCCTAATTTCTATCTCTCCAAACCACGCCATTTTTGGAACCCTTTCATCAGCTATGCTAATGACTATTAATGTATTTTGGATTTTGAAAAATAAAGTTAGACACCTCTCTCCTATGCATTATCTATCATCTTAAAACTATCACAAGACCTATCATCTTTCCAACTAGTATCTTTGGAAAAGTGGTTGAGAACCCACTTTGGTAATTTCTTGGGAATAATGAATTAGAATAAAAAATGTTTAAAAATTTTTGTTTTAGGGTCAGAGCTTAAATACACAGCTGTCAGGCACACCATAAGAAAAGAAAGTAAAACCAGAAGCCATGATTTCAAACAGACCTGAGTGTGGGCGCTGGTTTCATGCAGGTTTATGATAGCTTAGTATGTAAGATGTCCAGGGAGGTCTAGTGAGGTGAGCTGTGCCCAGCACTTACCCAGGACTCGCCCCCTACTCCTGACCGTGGGGTAGAGTGGTGGGTCTTCTGTACCTCCTCTTTCAGCCCCAGGCCTTGTGGTTCCCTAGCAGTAAGATCTTTTTAGCTTTCTCTTCCTCTTTGAAAGTTACCACCACTTTCCCCACCCAGGTCTGGTCTCACCTACTGGCTTCTTTTCATGGTTATTCAATTCCACCCAGACCAGCATCCAACACACATCAGGCGTTGTGGTTTACCACCACACTCTTGCTAAGGCTTCTCAGGGGCAGCAGCACCAGGACTGTCTGGACATTTGTTAGGAATGCAGAATTCTGAACTCTACCCAGACCTATGGGATTTACAGGTACTTGACGTCTGAGAAGCACTTGTTGGGAACTGATAGACCTTTCTTGAAAGTAAGTTTTGAGAGTTCGTGAGTGATCCAGGATTCTGGGTCACTCTGAACTGAGCAGCACAGCCACCTTCCAAAATCTCAGAGGTGGAGTATTCATTCTGTAGACAATCCCTCACTTATCATAATTAGACTTATGATTCTTTTTCTTTTGAGACAAGAGTTTTACTTTGCAACCCCAGTAGAATGTTGTGGCATCATACCTCACAGCAACCTCTAAATCTCGGGCTCAAAGCGATTCTCTTGCCTCAGCCTCCCAAGTAGCTGGGACTACAGGTGCCTGCCACACACGTGGCTAACTTTAGAGACAGGGCCTCGCTTTAGTTCAGGCTGGTCTTGAACTCTTGAGCTCAGGCAATCCACCCAGCTTTATCTCCCAAAGTGCTGGGATTACAGGTGTGAGCCACTGAACCCAGCCTCCGACTTATGATTCTTCAACTTTAAGGTGGTGCAAAAATGACACACGTTCAACAGCAAGCATATTACCTACACGCCGCATTCCACTTTCAATGCTGGATCCAATAAATTACATGAGAAAGTTAATACCCACCTGTGAAGCAAATGTGAGTGTTCTGAGCATGGTTAAGGCAGGCTAGACCAAGTTATCATGTTCGGTAGGATGGGGGTTTTAAACCCACTTTCAACTTAATAGTATTTTCAGCTTATCAGAATGTAACCCAATTGGAAGTGAAGGAGCAGCTATATTTGAATACCCAGGAGATATGTCTAAATACGTAGTAAATTTGTTTAGTCTAAAAAGGAAATGAAATATCTGGTACCACACACACCAAATAAAGATATACAATTACTCAATTAACCTACAGAAGACCCACCTGATAGGCCATTCTGAAGGCACTTTTGGATCTGTACTGTTCATGTTTAGCACGAGCTAACCGGGGGAATAAAGCAGCCAGCTTAACTGAATATATAAATAGGGTTCTGGGCTGCACGTGATCCCGAATAGATCAGAATCTCTAGATGCTGGGGTTTGTTTTGTTCTGTTGAGACAAAGTCTCACTCTCTCACCCTTGGTAGAGTGCTGTGGCTTCATAGCTCACAGCAATCTCAAACTCATGGCTTGAGCAATCCTCTTGCCTCAATGTCCTGTGTAGCTAAAACTACAGTACCCGCCACAATGCCCAGCTATTTTTTCTATGTTTAATAAAGATGGGGTCTCCCTCTTGCTCAGGCTGGTCTCCAACTCCTGGGCACAGGCAATTCACACACTGCGGCCTCCCAGAGTACTGAGATTACAGGCGTGAGCCACCTCCCACCTTGGGCTTTATGGTTTTAAAATCTTAGGTGACTCCGCAGAAGGGCCACATATGGGAGCCATTCTTCTCCGCCACTAAGTGATTCCAAAGGTGGTTTGAATTCTATGCTATTGCTATTTAACCTCCATCACAACACAGATTTACACACAGATTAAGGAGAGTTGTGAATTCAAGGATGAAGATGGGTTTTGTTGCCTTTAGTCAGTCTTTGGAGATTGTGCCTATTTGTTTAGTGAATTATGCTGGTTTATTCTTCACTTCTGTAAGGATAGAATATCACTTTAATTCCTAAAAATGTGCTATCAACAAATGACACTACCCTATGGAGAAAAAGCAATTCAAAATGTTCTGAGTAGTGCTGGACATGGTGACTCACACCTGTAATCCCAGCCACTTAGGAGGCTGAGGTGAGAGGATCCCTTTAGGCCAGGAGTTCAAGACCAGCCTGGATCCCATCTCTAAAAAACAAACAAGCAAACAAACAAACAAACAAAACAGCTGGGAGTGGTGACTCACGCCTGTAATCCTAGCTATCTGGGAAGATGAGGCAAATGGATTGCCTGAACTCAGAAGCTGGAGACCAAACTGAGCAAGCATTAAGACCTTGTCTCTAAAATTAGTGGCTCGGCACTTGTGGCTCAAGAGGCTAGGGCGCCAGCCACATACACCTGAGGTGGGCCTGCCGAACAACAATGATGGCTGTGACCAAAAAATAGCTTGGTGTTGTGGCAGGTGCCTGTAGTCCCAGCCACTTGGGAGGCAGAGGCAGGAGAATCATTTTGAGCCTAGGAGTTGAAGGTTGCTGTGAGCTATGATGCCACATACCCAGGGCAACAGCTTGAGGCTCTATCTCAAAAAAAAAAAAAAAAAAATTGCTAGGCATTGTGGTGGGTGTCTATAGCCCCAGACTCAAGACAGGCTAAGACAAGGAATCACTTGAGCCCAAGAGTTTGAGGTTGCTGTGAGCAATATGATGTCTCAGCACTCTGCTTAGGGTGACAGAGTAAGACTCTGTCTCAAAAAAGATTAAATAAATAAATTAAATAAAAATTTAAAAAAGAGAAACAACCTCCCCCCCCATAACCAACAATGTTCTTTGTAGCTATGCCATGCCCATGGCACTCAGTCAAACATGGTTCTATAGTCTTTGTTTTCAAGAAAACTTAACGTTTTAGAGTGAAGTCATGAAGCAATCTGTTTCCTCTCTTGGATGTGAAAATTAAAAACAAAACAAAACAAAACAAAACCAAAGCCTTCTGTATGTTCTATGGGCCATTTTCCTAATAAAGCAGGTATGCCCTGCATTCTGATGATCTTGTCAGAGTTCACAGGTTGTCTTCCATTAGGGTACCTTAGTTAATTACTTTACCTAAGGATGATCGTAGTGTCATAAGTTTGCAAAATGATTTTAAATGCCTTCGAATGTTTCAAAGATTAAAACAACTGTTGAATTATTTTGCTGTCTGTGGACAGCTTATTTCATTTCTGCTCTGGATGTACTTGTTCTCTGATGAATTTGTAACCACAACGTAACCGTAGCCATCCATACAGAACAATGTAACAGGAACAGCTAATTGACAGAACCACTCACCGAACCACTCACCGTCATTCTGTTTACTCGATTTGGTACTGGAGGCTCACAAGAGCTTCTGCTATCCCTTTCCAATGATCAGCTCTTTTACAACTTTTATTTCTTGACATTTCACATAATTTAGTCAACACGCCTTAATTTTTTCCCTTTGATCCATGACGATTTGTGAGCCAACCAACAAAAAATTATAAAACTCTAAATGCAGCAGTTGACTCTTTTCCCCTCCTCTCTGCTATTTGGTTATTCACATCACTAATGGCAGATGGTAATAAACTGCCATCACCATCCACTCCTCACTGTGGATCAAAGCCTTGGAATGCTTGATGGAAATTTACAGGCCTCTGCCCACTGATTCCCACCTGGCTGCTCACAGCACACTCGGCCAGCACTGTCTCCAGTGGCTGGAGATGGACACTGTGATGATTGACAGCTGGGGGTCTTCAGGAGTGGACTCCACTCGCCTTCTTTGCTCATCTTACTCAACCCTAGCAGACGTTGCCAAGCATGTCAAAAAGCCCAAGAGGATATGGGGGCAGAGGGGTAAGTGTGGCCTGCAGATGGCCGGTGTGCTGCGCCAGGCCATGTACAGGGCTACTTAGTCGGTGATACTCAGGTCGCTGACATGGGGCAGTCGGCCGCTGAGGGGACCCCAGAGGCTGAAAATCAGAGGGTGGGTAGAGAAATACTCTCTGAGGGGCTTTGCTCTGGGAGATTTATAAGACACAGGGGTGTTTACATCTGTGCTTAGTTTTGAGCATTTTCCTGAATGCCTCATGCCATGATGTTCCAGATTATCGCTATAAAGAGGGCCAAATAAAAACTACATGCTGGTATTTGATAAAATTTATTCAGAGGCACAGCTGTTTTATCTACCCTCCCCAGTTTCCTCTAATCAAACAAATCTGGCTATAAATATCAACAGATTTTAAGGTCCAAATGAAGGATTATTTTCATCATACATTATATTCCCTTTCCCACTATACCACAATGCCTGTGGAAAAAAAAAACTAATGTTAAAAACTCAGTAATAGTCTCTAACTTGACAATAACGACTCATCATTTGCACGCCCTTATATTTTCAAGAGGTTGTAATAATCCCATTAGTCCTATATTCTGAAGGTTAACTTCACGTATGTATGTAGAAGTACTTACAGTCTAGGCATCTGGAATGGGAATACAGTGATTGTGTTGTATGTGGATAGTCGGTAAGAGCTTTCAGATAGATTTCTAGCCTACCTTTCTGGTGATTAAAAGGAGAATGGAGACCTGGATTTAAAATACCATAATTGAAAGCAGTGGTTGAGCTCTGGAGCTTGCTCACTTAGACCCGGTCAGTGTTCAGCCCTGGGTGAGCAATTAGAAAACATCAGTTTCTACCTGCCCCCAGAAGGCACTCATTTTTTGAATACCAGGAGGTCCTGACATACCCTAAAAGGTGCACCACACACTTAGAAGGCTGCAAACAGGTGGAGCTCAACAGCCCTCGCTGTCAGCCACATACGTACCCACAGAAGCTGCTCCCTCATCAGTGACACCCTTTGCACCAATATCCAGATGTTATTTTCTGGCATCCTCCAACTCAACAGTCATTGAGATAAATTTCACAGAACAAGTATTCCTCATACCTGAATTCTGGGACGAGGTAGGGAGAGAAAAAGGAACTGGGAATGCAAAGGACTTGTGGTCAATTCTCTCCCCAAGCTTACTGGCTGATTTCGCTGCTACTTTGGCACCACGTGACTTCTGCCATCCTCTCCATAGCCGCGCCCTCCTGCCACCGCCCAGCACGTTCTTTTCACCTCCAGCATCCAGATACATGTGTAGCCCAGGACCCAAACTACACAAAGGGAAGTGCTGCCGTGCTCACAGAGTGGCACCCACTTTCACCTTGTGGTTCTAAGCCGTAAAATGGGCTGTTGTGGTCGTTTAAAATTCTACTGCCCAGTTCATGCCAATCTTTCAGAAGCTGCCCCTCATGAGTCTGGCAGCCTCACAGAATACATGTTAGGTGTCTCAAGTTTACCTCCAGACTAAGTCACCTCTTCATTGTGTCTCATAACCCCCAACTTAGGAATTTCTCAGGATTCCCTTCCCTTTAGTGGATACTCAACTTCAGACCTACCTTAGAGAGAGATTTTCCTGCCCTACACTCCACTCTCCTTGGTTAGACAAGGCATCCACTTGAACTTCACGTCTGTTAACATTTTGGAGGCTTGAGCCTTGGCAAGACCATCATGAGCCTATCAAATGAGCTCACTGTATCAAAATGTTTTGTAACCTGTAAAGTACTATGGAAGTGGTTACTAGGGTCAGCCAGATGTTAGAGGGTAAGATCTTCTTTTTCCTTTGTACAGTTGTTGAGGCTGTTCCATTTGAAATCACGGTAGGACTCCCAGCTGCCACCCCGGAGAGCCGACAGTGAATAATTTGAGGGACTAAATGTGCAAAGGTGCTTCATGTCAAAACGGCACAGCATCCTTTGGAATGCTTGTATCCACCTAGGAGGGTGACCCTAAAAGGAACCTATCATGTCCGTGTGACCTCTGCCTTAGTCTAAGTAGGCATACATACGGGGTTTTCATGACACTGGACCTAATAATCTTCAACCCATAGTAACTGAAAAAACAAAGATTAAACATAGGGGTGGTATTTATGAAACCACATTAACTTTGAACCAAACTTAAGTTAGCAAAGCTTGAATTCTGTATTGTCCAAGAGACCTCCTAAATACACGTTATGTGCTATGAGCTAGGTATTTTGTTTAATTCTATACTTTCCCTGACAGTGCTACATAAGACTACACTACAGGCTCGGTGCCTGTGGCTCAATCGGCTAAGGTGCCAGCCACATACACCTAAGGTGGCGGGTTCGAATCCCCAGCCTGGACCCGCCAAACAACAATGATGGCTGCAACGGAAAAAAAATGGCCGGCGCTGTGGCGGGCACCTGTGGTCCCAGCTACTTGGGAGGCTGAGGCTGGAGACTCGTTGAGCCCAGGAGCTGGAGGTTGCTGTGAG
>NW_003852423.1:10076697-10157216 GCF_000181295.1 Otolemur garnettii
AATCATCTCACGGCCAACTACTGGGCACAAAATAATTACAAATTACGGTAACAAACTTTTATTAGAAATGGACAACTGATGGCTCAATCTGAACGTCAATGATACAAAGACACAATCCTTGCCTAGAAGATAATTTACCATTTGTCTTCTAGATTTCTGCAAATACAAATAAGGCAACTATATTTTCCATTTTAAATGGTATTTAAATAAATGTTGGTATGGGTTCCATAGCCTTGCCTAGTCTTTTATGCTGCCAAACCCACCTATACCAGCTTTAAGGACATCTATTCCCCCATCTTACCCATGACGCTTAGCTCAGTACCTGGTACACAGTAAACAGTTATATTATTATTAAGCTCATCTCCCCTATTTAAATAGGCTCTTCCATTTTCATCTGGTGTGATAACTTTCCTGAGGGAATACTATTTTGGTTCATAAACACCTAAAATCCTTTTGATGTTTAATGGTCTTTATCCCAGCATTCCTTGACACATTAGGAAAGTCCCTTAAGCCAAAAGACTAGTACAACTGCCTTAATAAAACACACAGGTCTCTGAGTATTAGTAATGCAATTTTCCACAAGGTTCTATGGTATTTGCTACTACAGTATATGCAAACAAAAAGCAAAAGCATACATTTGAGATGTCCAGGTATAAACCCTAGGCTTTCTCTTCTGATTCTGGTCATCCTTCCTAGGCAACCATACTCTCTATACACCTGCAAGAATCCATATGTCCATGCTCGTGAAGTGAGTTAACTCATTCAGCAAACATTCGGGATTCTGAATGCTTCACAAGTTCATCATTAGTAAAGCTAGGCCCTAATGTTGGTGCCTACACGTGACGATTCTTCCTAAAGGCAGATAACAAGTGAAGGAGACGGACAGAATATTGGTCCCACATTGTTGGAGGAAGAAAAAAGAAATACTGCTTGGAATTTCCCAGGTTTAGAATCAATGCACCAGGAAAGCTCTCCGGTAAAGGGGGAAAAGATGGAAGGTTCTGATTCCCACGACTGCTAGTCTACACCCTCCCTCCTTCGCCGCTTCGATGGTCTTTCTCCGATTGAATTACTGGGCTGAGCAGCAGGTCCTGTCTCCTTCCAGGCTAACTCCCATCTCTCCACAAAATCCTACTCTTTGGGGAAGCAACCCAACACAGGATGCTCCTTGTGTATAACAGATCCTCAATAAACACTTGTAAAATGAGAAGCTAGTTATTGATGAGGGGCTGTGGGGTGGGTATCAGAGCAATCATCTTACCAGTAATTCAGTGTAACAATGAGTTTGTATCAGTTCCAGGGATATACGTGTGAGTAAGAAACAGTCCCTGCCCTTGTGGGGCCCACAGACTAGAAGGAAAGGCAGGTGGGCAGACAATCCATGTGAGGCAGAGGAAGCACTTACACTGGGATGAATAAACAACAAAGAGCAGAGAGGGGTCTGAGAAGACTTTTTGGAGGAGGTAGATTTTGAGAGATCATCTAGAATTTATCAGCCTGAAAAAGAGATTTTAAGGCTGATTCTGGCAGTCAAATGGTTGCTATGCTTTGCCTGGGCCGCCAATCCCAGCTGAGGCCCTTTCCTACTTTCCACGAGAGGCTTGCCAATGCAGACACAGCTCCTGAGCACAACACTCCACTGTAATCCACCGACTCTCCACTACCTTCTTGCGTAGGTCTCACAAGTAAACATCAGCTGAAATACGGATCTGGCTAAAAGAAGTCAAATCCCTTAGGCCTTCCCAAAGTGGCTGAGCCGTAGCTGGAAGTGCGGTTGTCCCTCTGGGCTGTGAATCACCGAAGGAGAAGGGACCGCAGCAGACTGTAATCCAACTATAGGGCTGGCGGAGCAGAACGACAAATGGGTTCCTTTTTTAATTAAAATCAGATGTTATCAACTTGAGTCTGTTTTCTTCTCTTTATAAGCACAGACACAGAAATGCATTTAAAACATGTTTGAAACATGTTCAGGAAAAACACATTAAAGATATTTTTATTCATATGAAAGTACTAGCACGGTCGGGATTTGAAGGCACCTGCTATCAATATTCAATGTGAGAGTCTTACCTATTTGATCCTTAAATGTTACCAAATGGAACCACATCCTGATTAACAAAGAGCTTCATCACATTAAACAAAATCATGGATTTAGCATGAAGGGAAAAGTGCAGTCTCCTCTTGTTGCTCTAAAGGCAGGAGCTTAGGATGATATTGGTCACGGCATGAGCATAATCCCGAGCTTACTTTATTTTAAAGGTGTGGAACAAATATTTGATGATGCCTCAGATTTTTTCCCACTGGCTAACCACAGGTTGAAAAGTGAAGTCATAAGGTTTATAGCCCTGTACTGAAAATATTTTCAGTCAAAGGGTAATTTTTCAAGATGCCCTAATCCTACCTGTAAGTGGATATATTTTAAGCTTGAACGACATTTTAAGGTGTGGGTTTTTTGTTAAATATGGCCAAGAGGTAAAAACTGTCCAAACCCAATTCTGGCACTGATTTGGAAGGTAACATTTAAGATTAAAATTTATGTGTGTAAAAGAGATTTACAAACTTAATGCTGAACCCAAAATGTGCCATTTTAGTCACCACAACAGATGACAAATCCAGCCCTTTAACATGGTACTTAGCTGAAGTGCCTGCAGTTTATTGCAAGCTCAGCTCTGAAAAGATGAGAGGGGAGCAGGCTTCAAAAGGTCCTGTGGTTTGGCTGGAGCTCCTGACCTCAGAATCGACCTACTCAGAAAGGTCCAGATCCTGGGAACCGCTAAACAGGGCTCCGATTAGTGGAATGTACACACTCATACTCTCTGGGGGTGGGGAGTTATGAAGGATAAAGAAGGTAAATTCAACTAGATCGACGGGAAAGTAAACTGATGTTTAAACGGCTGGATGGAGCACGCTCAAGTCCGGTGTGATATGTGCCCTCTGTAAGTGATGGGCTGTGGCTGTAAGAGAAGAAATGCTGCCTCAACGATCCGGGGAAAAGATGAGCTGTTTATCTCGGATAACTGTGACACAGTGAGCTTCTCACCAGAAAGCTCATCAGAGAAGCCACAGTGACGGCATTAACATTATCCCAGCTTGGCAAATAAAGGCGTACACCCTGGGATGGATGCTGGGACCAGTGACTCACCAAACCTCCAAGCCCCTTCCCACCCCGGTGTCTGCACTGTGCACCCAGTCCCTCAGCCAACCCTCTCCGTCAGTCTAGGAACCAGCAAAGAGGCAGCTCTAAATGCCTAACTGCAAACACCCCAGAGGCTTCCACCAGATCCCACCTGTCCCCCATCATAGCTCATCTCAGGGATCCAACCCAGCACAGGTCCCGCAGGTGCACACTTTAGTTAGTGGGGGCTACAGTGTCCCTTCATGGGATTACCCCCACTACTCTGCCTAGGGCCAGGTGAGGGCCCCAGTGATTAAAGCGCTATGGAGAAAGATGGCCCTCAGGAAGCCTAGTCCCTATCCTCCATCTACAGGGGGACGCTGAGTGTGGGACAGAGTGTGGTGGGCAGTGAGAGTGACCGCTGAATTTAGGATGATGGCTTTGGTGGAGCCTCCTTGTCCACTTGTAACAACAATCCTGTCCCCCACCCTCAAAAAAGAAATCCAGCCTTGTGCTCCAGCAATTTTTTAGTATTATGACTGGTCAGCCCATATATGAAGGCCAAATCCAGCAACTCAAAGATAGGTGGCTTAGGGTACTGCTTGGTAATGTGTACAACTGGCTACTCTATGACAATGAAATGTATGACAGTTGAGGTCCATGGGTAGAGAACAAGGCAGCACTCACTCCAATCTGTGAACAAAATGGCTCTCTAAGCATTGCACTTGACTTTCTGGGCTGCAAACAGGAATTCTAATTGACGTCTTCTAACTTAATGACAATTAAGAGGCCTGGCCAATAAATTCCTGTGGTTTGGTCTACACAGAACTCTTAACATATATTATTTGTCTTTTACATATTCAACATCGGTCTCTGCCAGATTTGTGAAGTAATAGAAAAAAGTGCTCATAAGTGAAACACATCCTTTGTAACTCATGTGAAAAGGATGCCAGCATGCGATCCCTGAAATCAGTGTGTTTTAGAAAAAGAGGTGTAATTTATATCGTTTCATTTATAACGGTGCTAAGTTAATGCTCCTGGCTGCTTTTGACAGAGGCCTTTCCAATCGGACTGCAATGATTTGTTTCTCTGAAACACTTTCCGTACTCAAGGACTTTTAATTAGCTTTCTAGAGAGTGCTTTCTTGATGGACATCACCTCCCTAAAGCCTTGTAAGTTTCCTGGCTTCTAAAAAAAAGGAACTAGAAGTTAACTAGAAGTTAGCTTTGAGTTTCAGGATTTCTGTGGGTCAAGAACACATCTCTGTTTTGTGAAATGAGTGCAATGGATTTTTGGGATCAGAGAGACTAACTTCCTCCTCTACACACTCGGCCCAGTCTCCCAACACGTCAGCAATTTGACCACATTTTTAATTTTAAGACTAGCTATGAGGGTGTCGCTAAATGGCATGTTTTACACAGAAAGTCAGCCAGGAGTGGCACTAACATACGAGTCCACAGTGAGGCACGATCTTGACTTAATGTAGCACAGCACTCCCTGACGGGGGCTGGAGAAGCTCCAACGCTCAACAATGTTAACCAGATTATCTTAAGTGAAAAAAAATCTCAGCGGCTTAGAGTTGCACTGTGAGTCTTTTCATTTGCATCACGAAAGGTTTCTGTAACATACAGCAGTTCCCAAACTTGACTACAGGATCCTTCTTCTGAAGAGCATCTCACGGGGCGTGCTGACTTCACTCAGTCAGCAGAGCACTAGAGGAAGGAGATGGCCTTGCTGTTTCCTGATGGAGGTGAGTAGGGGGAGCAAGAATAAAGTTGTGGAGGGTGGGGGGTTGAGGAATCCTTGAGTAGGGTACAGCGGATCTTCGCAAGGATGGAACCTTTGTAGTAGTTCTCTGAGAACTACTGTGAAGTACAGATCAGAGTGGTGTGTGGGCTGCCAGGGTACTTGGGAAGTGGCACCTGCCCCTTCATGCTGCCAAAGGAGCAGGTGACCATATAGTTACATAAAACAGGAGGTCATCGGACTCAATTCTTCTCTCACTAATTATGCCATGTGTCCAAAGCTACTGAGATCATGCTCTTTGGAGTTGTGACTCAGGCACTCAAAAAAAAAAAAAAAAAAGATGTTGAAATGAGAGTGCTATCAGGGAGAGGAAAGTGTCATTAGGTAATGCCCTAAGAACTCATCGTTATCCCCTAAGGCTCCTCATTCTCTACCTCAAACCAGGGCTCTCAAAACCACTGAGGAGAAAGTCTGTTTATTTTCCTTATAAAAATGCCAAGGACTAGTTTTCTGGAGGAAAGAGCCCTCCAGAGCACAAGGCTAGGGAACGCCAGAATAGCCACACAACAGCCCACAAGGAAGATGGGGAGAAATGCAGCGATGCCAAACCCTACCTGTTTCTGTCCAGGCCAGGCCTGGCAGGAGGGGACAGCTGCCTCCATGGCGGGTGCAAGAAGAAAACTCGCAAACTGTCAATTCAACTACTCGGGGACTGGGAGGCTGGAGCCCCAGTAACTGTTACAGTGCTGCTGCTGAAAGAAGGATTTATCTGAGATCACACTGAGGGGCTGCACAGGAATAAAGGCAAATCTCGCGTTTGAATTTTAGTAGAAGACCGAGGCGCGGTAACTCATAAAGTCATTTGTTGATGGAAAGTTTGTGTTGTTGATTCAGTTCTGCTCTGCCCTGAGTCTCCCCGCCTTTCCCTGTGAGAGGCCTATTTGGAGCTGACATAGGAATCTCCTTTGGTTCACTCCCAAGTAAGTGAACTGTATTTAAATCCTCAAAAAACTCCTTTTCCTGTGACCTTCAGGAACAGCAGCTAGACGTCAACATCATTTTTCCACCCGTAGCCCTGAAATTTCTAGCTTTGGGATCCTAGATATTAAGGTTCATGTAAGAAGTGGCTTTCAGTGCTTAATGATTTTATTTATAAAATAAATAAAGCTATTTTTGTGCTCTTTATTTTCTAGGATATGATGGCATAAGGGATGATGTTCAAGGCAGCCTTGGAGGAAGTCACACCTTGAGCTGGTTGATCTCACTGGGGACATTTCTACGGGATTTCAAATGATGCAGTTGAAATGAAGCATTGCAAAATTTCAAGAACACCAGACACAGGTGAATAGAACAGTGGATGAATGAAAGCAGACTCAAAAATAAACCCAAATGGGGCTGCTCTCAATGCTGTATCTTCCTCCTCAGCCCAGCTTCACTGTTGTAACATTCGACCATCTACAAGACCGTCATATTTTAAGATACTACCTTACAAATGCCCCCGCTCTATACCCAGACTACTGTAATTACACAGTAAGATTAATGAATTCACAGGCTGTTTCCCAGGATTTAATGACTTCTTAATAGAATAGGGTGCATACACAGCTAGACTACTATGACAAATCATAAAAGCTTTTTAATAAGAAACTCCAATTAGTTAATTAAAATTTGCTAATTGAAATTCTAAGAATAGCATGTAAAATATTCTAGACCTCGAGATACAGCAATAAAATACCTATCTAACGCGTTCACCAGACAAGTTCCCCACACCTATGAAATAGGAGACCTGGGTGAGTAAAATAAGAAATGAGGGAACAGGTCACACAGAAACCTTGAAAAGTAGTCTACTATATTAGGAGTGAGAATCGGAAATTATTATTTATCACACAGAGAACAGGTACAAGGAAGGGGGTCGCCTTTATGAATTTCCTCATGCTTTTCTCACCCACCTACTACTCCTTTATAGATTCATTGCTTTATAATGGCATAAAGACATATTTAAGAAACATTGCATGGGTCTTATCAGTTTTGAATATTTAATTACCTTTTCCTGATCTTAAAAGATATACATGATACTCCAGGTGGCTCTACAGAAAATGTCACAAAGGTGCATCATAAAGGTTGTCGCTGGAAATTTCTACTAAAGAAGAGGTCAAATGTTATAAGGGAAGGAATGCTTTCTAAAGCAGGTAGACACCCTTTTTGAAAAATCCCACACAACCAGCTTGATGGGGAGAAAAGAAAAAACAAATGTTTTGGCTTTGACTTCAGTCTCTAAATTTTATAGTCCAGACCACCCCACACCCACCCTGCCCTACCCAAAGTCTCCCTCCAAAGAATTTTGGAAAAGAAAGGATGACAGTGGTGTAGGTGGAAGGGGACAATGAGGAAAGAGCTGGGATATAACCTGCTAAGAGCAATTGGATTAGTATGAATAGCAGTAAGAGTGCTTGTAATAGTAACAGCAGAAGTATAGGAGTAATGGTAATAAAAGAGGATGCCCAGAAAAAATAAGATCTAAAAAAAACAAAAGGTTTCTCACAGAAGCTCCAAGGACACACCTACAAAGTCTCACAGTGGTGAGTCAGCTCTTAGGAATTTGTAGAAACTTAACTTCTTGGGACCTTGAAACTATCGCTCGCTTCCACTTCTGCAAAAGCCCACTCCCGCCTTCTTCAGCTCAATTCAAACTGACCAATGAGAAGGGTGCTGGATGCCTGTGGACAAGGAGCCCTTGGCTGGAGATAAAGGTGAAAAGACAAAGCCAGTTGGGGAGTGTGGCCGTTAGTCTGTCGTTGGCTCCACCAGCTGAAATAAAGCCCTTTCTCCATATCTTGGTGTTCAGGTGATTCTCTGTCTCCACGGAGCCCTCCTCTTCCTGCAACAGGAAGATTAGCAATGGCAGCGGTGGTGGCAGAATAGTGATAATCGTAGGAGTAACATTAACAGCAGCAACTATTTAGATCAGTGTTTTCAACCTTTTTTTATTGCATGGCACAGTTGAACCTATAGTTAAACTTCCACAGCACACTTAAATCATGTTGATTAAAAAAAAAAAAGAGTAAGGGGTGGTGCCTGCAGCTCAGTGAGGAGGGTGCTGGCCCCATATACAGAGGGTAGTGGGTTCGAACCCGGCCCTGGCCAAACTGCAAC
Organism: Otolemur garnettii; assembly: GCF_000181295.1. Lineage (NCBI taxonomy): Eukaryota > Metazoa > Chordata > Mammalia > Primates > Galagidae > Otolemur > Otolemur garnettii. The sequence goes on from NW_003852423.1 coordinate 10,084,706, forward strand.
AACCACAAAAAATAGCCGGTGTTGTGGCAGGCACCTGTAGTCCCAGCTACTCGGGAAGCTGAGGCAAGAGAATATTGCCTAAGCCCAAGAGCTGGAGGTTGCTGTGAGCTGTAACTGCACAGCACTCTACGAAGGATGACAAAGTGAGACTCTGTCTCAAAAAAAAAAAAAAAAAAAAAGAAGCCTCAGCACGGTGACTTATGCCTAGAATCTCAGCACTTGGGAGGCTGAGGTGGGTGGATTGCCTGAACTCAGGAGTTCAAGACCAGCCTGAGCAAGAGCGAAACCTCATTTCTAAAAACTAGCTGGGTGTTGTGGTGGGCGCCTGTGGTCTCAGCTACAGGGGAAGCTGAGGCAAGAGAATTGTTTAAGCCCAAGAACTGGAGGTTGCTGTGAGACTCTGTCTCAAAAAAAAAAAAAAAAAAAAAAAAGAGTAGAAAAAGAATTTGCTTACTGTGCTTTGAACCTCTCTCAAAAATAATTTAATTAATGATCTTTAAAAATTTTCATGGCACACCAGTTAAAAATCACTGATTTAGAGAAATGCCTACTGGGTGGTATGAACTGTATAGATTTCTTACTAGTTTCTTCACTATAAATGAGAAAATTGTAGCTCTGAGGTTAGGTAATCTGCCCAAACCCACAAAAAGAGTGACCAGTACACCTACAATTTGAAATCAGATGTTCCCAGTGCTTTCCAGTCATACTCAGCGTCCTCTGGACAACAGAGAACACTGTTTCCTTAGCGTCCTAAGGAAACACCTCGAGGCCATTCATTCTGCTGATCTTTACATGCAATGTCATTCTCCTTCCTCTTTAGCCAGCCAACTCCTCTTTATACTACAAAGCCCAATTCACTATCTCTCCTCCATGAAGCTTCTCTAATCTGATTACTTCAACTCCTAAAAAGTCATAGCACTGACCATTTGAACTATTAACTTGGCCCAATGATGTAGTTTGGCCTTGTAATGCACTTTGCACTGTTATTTTAAGTTTATGTGTGTGTCATCTTCCACAAATGTATAGACCACCTTTATGTGTCTTTGTCTTTCTTACCTTGAAGTACCTGGCACTTGTGAATATACAGGATAGTACCGAAGGCATTCTATAAAGGAACGAAAGGATGAATTTCTTAAGCTCATGGGCATAAATGATGCCCAGATGGTGAAGCCAGATTATACCAATCACTGCAGCAATGAACAGAGGGTCTAACATGAAATACTGCAACCTCAAAATCTGCACTCAGTGTGAAAATGTCCATAATTCTTCTCTTTGGAAAAGGCATACACACCCGTGAGCAAGTCCCTGAGAAAAAGACAAGTTTCAGAATGTGAGACCTTCCTAGTGCATGAGATGCGGTTATTTAACTGGACAGCCTTTTCACTGGAACATTTCATACGATTCCTTAATTCACGTGTCTCTTTTAAACCACAAGGTGAAAGGATCCAAGAAATCTAGTAGTGAGAATTCACTCTTTTGGGGATTGTTTCTTTCTCTCTCTTTTTTCTTTTCGAGACAGTCTTTCTCTATTGCCCTGGGCAGAGTGTGATGGCATCATAGCTCACAAAACTCTGAACTCTTGGTCTTGAGCAATCTTCTTGCTTCAGCCTCCCAAGTAGCTGGGATTGCATGTGCCCACCACAAAGTCCGGCTAGTTTTTCTATTTTTAGTAGAGATAGGGTCTCATTCTTGCTCAGGCTGATCTCAAACTCCTGAGCTCAACAATCCACCCACCTCAGCCTCCCAGAGCCCAGGATTATAGATGTGAGCCACCGCACCCAGCCCCAAACCTCTGGTTTCTAAGTCCTAATTTTTTAACCTGCATATCTTTCTTCTTGAGGGTACTGCATTCATCTTGCATACTTCCTTGGGTTACACTGAGTTTGGAGTAACTCATACTAAATGAACCTAGCAGAAAGACTTGGAAGAGACATAATGTCAAAATGTGACAAGGATCAACCAGCTCTAATAATTTCTGACGGTCTGTGCTGGAATAATCGTCAGTGTTCAACAGGGTGCGATGCCGAGGCCTAAGGTGGAATTTCAGCCTGGCTGTGGACATATTCTGGACCACAGAGACAGCGGAGGCTGCTGTGGCTACCCTAACATTTGCAGAGTTGGCATATCAGCAGAATGAGAACTGGAGAAGTCTGGCAAAAAGTAAAGCCACGGTGGGGGGGGGGGGGCGCAAAACCTGGAGGAAGAAAGCTTGGTTTCTTGCACCACCCATGAGGCTGGGTCAGAGATTTTCCAGCTCATGCGGCTCCTCCTGCTCAGACCTGGCAGAGAAGCCTGCTGAGAGATAAGAGGTGGAAGGTAAGCGGAAAAGGAAGAAGTGGCAAGGGAGAGAGCTGGAGGCAGGTGCTGAAGGCGAGCAGGGCAGAAAGACACAGATAAGGATGAGGAATCACAGAGACTCACAGCATGCCAAGTAAGAAAACTCCTTGGGATGTTATGAAGGGAGTGCGTGAGCAAAGCCCCTGGAAAGGCGAACCGGGCCAGTCAAATCTCTTCATCAAAATCGAAACAAGGCAGTCCAAGACTTACTGTTAGAACTTTCTTCTATGAGAAGCTTGAAGGATAAGTTATCAATTATATTTTATTTACTACGTGACAAGCATTATTCTGTTTTACAAGTATTACCTTATTCAGCACTTATATAGGAACCAGCTACTACTGTTCCCATTTTAAGGATGAGACAATTAAGACACAGAGAAGTTAAGTAACTTGCCTGAGGCCACACAGCTCACAGGAGTAAAACGTGAGATCTGAACCCAATTAGTCTGTCTCTAGAGTCTGGGCTCCTAATCAGACTCCTTGCACAGGCACACAACATGTAACTACAAAACTTACGAAGTGTGTACAATATGTAATTGCCTGAGGCAGGATTCGCAACTCTGACTGCTGCCCCAAGCTAATGTGTGTGGGTGAGCAGCATAGGCAGTGACTCAGCCCTGCTGACTGTCCCAGACCACAGGATAACTGCAAGAAGCTGGTTCCTATTTGCCACCAGACATATGCCTGAGAACTCTGGTGAAGACATTAAAGACTTTATTTTTCTGGAAAATACTCTCCTCAAAGAAAGCTTACTGCGAGAGCCAGTCATGGCAAGAAGGAAGGAAAAAGCAATAGGTTTTGCCAGACTATAGAAGAATTCATTTTTAGATGAATGAACAGAATGCTAACTTTGATGCTAGTTGTGCTTGTCCGTGAGACATCCTATATTAAACAAGGAAAGCCATCATTAAAACAGTTTTAATAGGGGCTCCAGCCAGGAAAACACTGTATTTTAAGAGGGAAATGATACATGCCCATGCGCTGGTATTTGAGAACTGAGGGATTCAGGTTGCTCTAGGATGTTTCCATTATGGGTGTGAGAGGTTCACGGTCATAACCAGTGCTTTGGAATCGGAAGATCCCAGCTCTACTATTGGTGAGTAACGTCTTTTAGCTTCCATTTTCCTCATCTATAAAATGAAGATGGCATCCCAGCCAAAGAGTAACTGCAAACCCTCTTACTTTCTTCCTATCAACTTCTAGTTGATATGAATTCCTGATAATCCTAATGTGCAATACCAAAACATGGATATTCTCACTGAATTTACCGAAAATTTACCAGATACCAGACTAGCTGTACAGAGAAGGAAATGCATGTGGGTAAGACGCATCAAATCATTTTCCTGATTGTAGATTTGCCGAACTTTGTTGACCTAAAGTTAGAAAAGGATAAAAGCGACCACGGTAATATTTAGGAAATTACTCGGGGGTTCACAGCCTTGAGTGTTTGGAAGGCAGAAACTCACAGTTATAGGCATCACTTATGAAAAGTTTATCCAACTGGCTGTAATGATTGGATGATTCACAGTCTTTCCCAATCCACAGAGAGGCAAGGCTTGCTGTTCTAAAAACAGAAGGCTTTCATGCTAATCCTACAATCTCTGAGGGATAAGAGAAGCCAAAGGGATCAGATCCTTGTACTTTATAAATGGTGGATACAAGTTATATTTGGATTCCCATATTGCACACAGAACTAACAAATCCACAGAGGAAAGGCAGGGGCTTTGCCGGACCATAAATTAATTACCTTTAATGGCCAGGCTTAGGGTAAAAGCACGAAGACAGTCAAGGGCTCCCCTATCTGCTGCTTTCATTTTGGTATTTAGCCCTAAAGTTAAAATCACTTTTAATCAGTAAGAGAGGCAGTTGTGTTTAAAACAGTGACATGCTGAAGGGAGAATGTCCCCCAGTGTTCTGGGGAATGTGAACTTTGGCTCTTGCTATGGAATAATCCTCTATGCCCCCATTTGAAATAAACTGCAAATATTTTTCACCGCCTTTAAGTCAAAGTTCTCTAAAGGTTAACAAAAATGAGCTACCCACTATCCTTTCTCTTAAAACTTTCCTGCCTGGGGTTAGCCTTCGCCTCCTTGATACACCAAGCAAAGTGAACACGGCAGGGCTTTAGAACCGGGGAATCCAAATTCCAAACTATATTGTGCCAGAAAGTGGAATTCTATGGGGAAGATTTTCTGTGAATAAAGGTAAAAAGACAAATAAGAAAGACCTTTCTAGAAAATACGTTATCATGTGTACTATGTTGCAGTTTGGCATACAACATTCTGTGAACTTATTTTCTACTTAAGTCAGTGACAATTTTAGATAATCATCTTCATACCACAGTTAATTTGTAATTATTTTAAATTGGAAACAATGTAGCTTCGGGACTCTCTTTCCACCTGTTAAGACGATCAGAGATAATTTTTTGAAGAAGGGAAAAAACCTTACTCTTTGTTTCATTCCAAATTTGAAATTCCCCTGCATGTTCTCTGTGATTACTCATATTAAGTTACAATGGTGGGGCGGGGGCAGATGCCAATCCTAGGGTTTTGGGCACCGCCGTGGTGTGTCACATATAATGGCACAAAGGATAGCAAATGGGTGAACGTTTGTAAGTGGCTCTACTTTTTTAACAAACGGAAATAAACTGGAGGTAAGAAGCCCTTGCTCTTACTTAACATTCTTAAATGGAGAATGATGTCAACATCTGAGCCTATTACTTAAATATCGTAATACAGTGATGAATTTCTTGAGCGCTCCACCTACGTTCCCCTCCCCCAAATGTTTTTAGATTTCGTAAGTTTTCCTGTGGGAACGTTTAATGAACATCATCATACAAAATGCACATTGTGGCGTAAGTAGTCGGAGATTCCCTGGTAAATAGCATTAAAACATCTATTGAAGCACTTCTGCAAAAAGATCTTCTGAAAATAATCTAAGTGGAAAAAATTGTTGGCGCAATGAAAGATGTTTGCTTCAGTGTAATTTATAATAATCAAAGCATGTAAGCAGCTGTCATGACAAAATCAAGGGCCTGTTGCAGTGAACTCTATCTTATGGAAAATTATATGGCCATTAAAAACAGTAATTTTGAAGATGTAGCAACATGAAAAATATTTGCAAAACAACAGTTAAATGTATGTCCCCACTGTAACCTTGCATAAATGCTTCTTGGCATGAGACTCAGAAAACTGAAGAGAACACACGTAAAATGTTGTGTAGGAATGGTACAATATTAATGACCCACCACCACTCAATCACGTTCAAAGCTTACTTTACTATGTCCTAGGAATTCAGAAAAACTTTTTTTTTAAGTGGCCTTCACAATCTATTTTGTTATGTAAAGAAGCCAAGCCAGGAGATGTTCAAGGAAACCAGAGGAAAAAGTAACCAACATATTCTGGTAGTCATGAATCTTACTGAAGCTTGGCCGGGTCACCTGAGATGCCAGTGATAGTAACTCATGAAATTGTTAGATTGTTAGTTTCTAACATATTGGCTAAAATCGGTCAAGCTAATCTCAAGAAAAGTCATTTTAAAAGGAGAGAGAGCTAGAAAGAAGCTTTCCCAGTGTATCCTGTGGTCTGGAATTTATCCTGGTATTTGTGAGTGTGTATGTTTGCATGTTTCTTTCCTTCTTGTTTTTTTTTAAACGTTATCAGCATGAGAACAACTAGAAATGTGCTGTCACTTTTTCAGAAGTCAAGACAGCTGTGACAGCTACAGGGTTTCACTTACAGACACTGACACTGCACATTTCAGGACGTATCAGACACAAAGGTTAAAATATGTACATGTTGTTCTTCCATTTAACGTCTAAACAAAGACTCTAACTCTTGACAACACGAAAATGTTGCTTTTCTTATTTTTTCAAGTTGTACACCCAATCAACTTTGTTTTCTGCTATTATTTATCAAGCAAATAAGCAACAAAAAATCAGGCATTTATTCCAAATACACCCATTCTGTGAGCAAAGATTAAGAGAAAGTAGGATGGTGACAAGAATTAAAGAAAGATCTGAACACCATTTTTACACTGAAGTTGTCTGACAAAGCATAAATACACGTTTTCCTTTATAGCTCATATTAACACATGTGCACGTCTATCACTCAAGTCCTCTGATGTCCCAAAATTACTGCTTGAGATGAGTAAGGGCTGTGGTTCACAACATCCTTTAATTCAAAGGAGGTGGCAAATGTCTCTTTCATGAAGAAGACTGGCAAATGTGTCCCTGTTTAAAATACGTCCTATTTCTGGGTGAGACACCTTTCTGGAATATATTTGGGTGTATTCAGTAAGGTGCTGATTAGCTTTTCCTGATCTGTACTCCTGAGAAAAGACGGATCCTTGTATTTGATCAATCTGAAGCACATTAGATTTGGGTAATTTAAAGACTAATGAAAAATGAAAGAGCCAAACAAAGCCAAAAATCATAAATCCTTTCTGACTAGAAGGCATTCCTCCCTTATCCCTAACAGAAATTCATTCCTACACATCTTGTTTGGATTTAACTTCTGAAGTTTGCCTTGTTCCATCTCGAGGACGCGTCGTGGGGCAGGGTGCAGATACGACTCCGTGAACGAAAAACACATGAGCTGTGCAGCCACTGCACACATGAGAATGAGACGAGACAGAAACAGTAACTGTCCAGTGACGCGCCACTTGGACACACATGTTTTCGTATTTTGTCATGAATGTTCAATCCAAAAGCTACTGGAAATATCTAAATTCTTCTCTTGATACGTATGTATTGCAAAACCTAGTAGCAGAATCAGGAAAAGCTCATGCTTTCTGAGGAGCAGGCTGGCATCCCTTTTCAGTTCAAGAAGATTCACTAAAAAACAGGATTCAACACATGAACATGAACACTGTACGATACGTTCCATAATTCTACCACAAGCCGCGAGACTCAACGCTAACACGCGCCAGCTTCTTCTGAGAAGGCGCCTTGCACAGATGCAGGGTTTGAATTTTACTTGGGAAGAGAGTGCTGTTTTTCTTTTATCCCCACCCACTCTTTCTTACACTAGCCTTATATGATTTATAGTATTTTTATTACAAATACAGTAATGAAACCTCACTTTGTGCAGACTGCAGTGGTGATGAGGGAATTGGGGTGGTTTGGCAAGGGATGGAGGTGGAGAGTGAGATGCAAAGTTCTATTCCTGTCACAAGTGAGAAAAACACAGTTTGAGGTTGACCCTGGATACAGTCAAGTTCACCGGGTGCTCCTGGAAGGGGAAGGGCACTGACGGTCTATGTAGCCATGCCTGCGATGAGATGAAGTCAATAAAGCATGTTTCTCCTTTTCTGAGTTTCCAAAAATGCAAAGGAGAAGCAAAGTAAGAGTCTGCAGTGCTGGCTACTGGTGGCCAATTTCTCTGGGGGGGGAAAGCAGGTTTATTTTCATGCTTTTACATTAGTTGAAGACTTTGAATAAACAAAATTCTTAGGAAACTCTCAAGGGATGATCCTGCCTGCCTGACCTTCCTGTGGTACCCTGGCTGGAAAGTTCTTTCCAGTTCTTTCTTAATTCCTTTAGAGACCTGGGACTCTGATCTGGTAACTTGCAATGAAGCAGTGTAGACATGAGAAGTGCAGGTAGAGACTTAACTTTCCAGCTGCTCAAGTTTACACAAGAAAACTGGCTGGGGTATTCTGGTTAACTGGCAAGATGGTACAAATTTCATAGGTCTAGGGAATTGAGCTAGTTAGGATCTACTTCAATTATAAGCCCAGAGATTTGCTAAGGCCCAACTACCGTCCCTCATTATGGTTTCTGACCTAAGACATCTGCTCATTTTGGCAGAATGGGAGCAAAGTGGGGCAAAGGCTATGGAAGATGGGGGAACAGGAATCAGCGGGCATACTCATCTCCACCTCTTCCCCAGGGACCCTGCTCTTCTAGGACCTCCATCATTTTCATAGAATGATCACAAATGGTGAAATGGAAGGAACAAATCTGAACGCAAAATGATTTTTATGCTTCAAGAATCACACGAACATTCAACTAACCATTCAGTTTCAAACAAGACTCTTAAATTTTATAAATGAATGTTGGACCACCGTGCTTACGAAACTGGGCCTACAAGCCTTCGCTTCAATCTGGATCTCACATTCAGTACCCTCTGGAAGGAATTCCAGAAGACAGCCTGGAAATTACGCCCTTCCTTCACATGTTGGAAAGTAGGCACTTTTCTGAATATATCACAGCTCTGCTACGTACATCACTGGGGTTACTCACACTTGTCATTCAGAAATGCAACCTGCTGATGCTTTGTTTAATGCTGGCAAAGAGTTTTTAAATAGCACTCCTTGAGGCCAGCAAGTTAATAGTCAAACACCATTCTTGTTTACCACTGGTAAGAATAAAAATGACTATACGAACGAATCAGACAAAAATGACAAGATTGAATATATTTTTTGCTTAAGGATTTCAAACTGGGAAAGATACAACAGTGTCTTAATTTCCATTGTGGGTAAGGAAGAGCAGAAACAGACACTCACATATCCTACACTGGAAACTGTTTCTATAGGAGACGGTGGCAAAACACATCAAACTTTCCACTGTATACATTTTTAAACAGCATTTCCCATGATAAAACTTTATCCTTATGAAATAGCTGGACTAGGGTACAAAAGATAGAAATACTAGTCGTTCTTTGTCTTATTGCTTATACATTAATGATTCAAAGAATGAAATTACTTAAATGTTCATCAAGAAAGGGCTGGCCATATAAGTTTTTAGTAAACCCATATGTAGGCTTATACTAATATATACCCATGATAATGATAACATATAGCTATATTTAGTAATGTATAAATATTTCCATAATGAAATTTCTCACATACACAATTATTTTATTTTATTTTAATTTTTTTTGAGACAGCGTCTCACTATGTCACCCTTGGTAGAGTGCTGTGACATCACAGCTCACAGCAACCTCAAACTCTTGGGCTTATGTGATTTTCTTACCTAGCTTCCCAAGTAGTTGTGACTACTGGTGCCTGCCACAACACCTGGCTACTTTTGTAGCCATTTTTGTTTTAGCTGGCCCAGGCCGGGTTCGAACCCGCCAGCCTCGGTGTACGTGGCCAGTGCCTCACCCACTGAGCTACGGGTGCCACCTATACAAATTTTTAAAATATGCATATGCAAAATCCTGGAAGGATAGATGGTAACATTAACAGCGGTATCTCCTGCACATGGTATTGGAGATGGAAGGGATTTGTATCTCTGTGTTATATCTTGAATTGATACATGAGTCGTTAATAATGAGAAGGCATTGTTAGCAACAGGGAGGACTTTTTAAATGGTTTACAAAACACTGTAATAAAAATTGTAAACCCATGACCAGCTTAAGAAACAAAATGCTACCAGTACAGATAACCCACTCTAATGCCCTTCCCATGGCACGCCCAGCCCAGGCAGAACTACAACCCTGGATTTCCAGTTCTCTATTACAACGCCCATCTTTATACTTTTGTTATACACATTAAGTATCCCTAGTACTCCTCCCCTCAAATAACAAAGCTGTCCTCATTTTGGGGGGAAGAAATTTAGTGAGCTGTAGCTCCTCCAGATGGCTTTGGGCATTGAGTCAAAGCCACCAGCAGACCACAAAGCATTAGACTGATCATTGGGGCAGGTGCCAGAGTCCTTCCTGCACCTGAGACGGGGTAGGAACAGCTCAGGGACCTGTGTGGTCCTCTCTAATTGGGCACGGGAGGAGGAAGGAGAATATGGGGCATCCCACAGCTTACGGAATGCCTGTTTTTTTGTTTTTTTGTTTTTTTTTTTTTTGGTGGTAAAAGGAGGAATTCAACAGACTCACACTTTGATTTATAAAAAGATGGAATAATGTCTTCCAGCCAGCCATATCTCTGAATTCAAATGGGTCAGGATTATGAAAAACTATGTATTACTGAAATTCAGAGATCTAGAAAGCATACACTGAATAAAAACGTAAAATGTCGAAAAAGGTTCTCTATTGTAATTTCTGACCTGTGGATAAACACTTGAAAGGAATTACAAAGACATCTTACTTTCATCTTACTGATGAAATCTTAGATCTATTTCTTTCCGTTTTTATACTTATTATTGTTATTTTTAAATAGAAAAATTAAAGAAGGAAGGAAGGTCAAAAATAAATCACTCTACTTACCACTATACAACCACCAGAATGACTGGAGTTGAAATGACTGAGAAATCGCTGGTGAGTACGCAAAACAACCGAAATCTCATACTTTACTAGCAGGAAAACAGTTTGGTTCAACCACTTTTTTTTTAAAGCATGTGACTGGTTGGCTGTTTCCAATAGCTAAATACACACCTATGTGATCCATCAGTTCCCATTCTAGTAACATACTAGACAGTAGTGCTCCGTGCAGAAAAAGACTGGAATAGAATGCTCATAGCCTTTCTCTTTATAGTAGCCAAAGATCATCAACAGACAATGGATAGATTGTGGTAATTCATATAACTGGATGCGATTTAACAAACAAAGACAAAATATGTACCAATACATGCAATAATTTTTTTCATGAATCTCAAAAACATGTTGAGCAAAAGAAACCACACACAATTAAACAGAGATTAAACGGCAGACAACCTGAAATTCCAGATTAATTTTCTTTGCCATAACCAGTATTATTCCATACACGATAGAATTAGTTCCACAATTCATATAATAGGCTTAGATGGGAGAGGCAAAAGCAATGGGTGAAGCACTGTTATTTTATTTTTTTAGAGACAGAGTTTCACTTTATTGCCCTCTGTAGAGTGCTGTAATGCCACAGCTCACAGCAACCTCCAACTCCTGGCCTGAGTCTGGTCTTTCTGTATTCAGCATCTTTTAGTAGTTACCAGCGTGTTTTGTGTCTAGGGAATCAGAAATTAGAGGGCTGACAGTAGTTTTTCAATTGAATTAAGATTTCTCTGACTTTGATATTATACATAAATATGCACATGCCCCTTTAAAACTCTAGAAAATTAAGACTGTGACACTGTGGCCCTTGGGATAAATCTATGCCAAAGACCAGAAAGTGCTATTTTCAAGAAAGGTAAATGAGCTAAGAACATAATGTACCTTTATTATTAAAAGCATTCCGGCTGAGATTTCAAAAATAAGTCTGCTGTCTAGCAGAGATTAATGCAATATAGAAACCAGCTTTTCATCATACTTACTTGGCCCAGGAGAACTGTACATCACTGAACCAGGTTGGTGCTGAACACAATGATAAAATGCTCAGGCACAAGAAAGCAGGGATGCTTGTATGAGCACAGGAACAAACAAATCTAAGCAACTTCTCAGCTAGTTTGCTCCACTGAATCCATTGCAATTAAGGAAAACGGGGGGAAAAAACCAATCACGTTTGTACCAACAATGGATTCTATTTTTTGTGGAAGTCCACAGTACAGAAGCATCTGTACATGGCCTCCACTGCCCACGAGTACCAAAGTACTACTTCTCTGGGCATAGGAACGATGACACCACTTATCCTTTTCTGCTGACCGTACACTGGGCAAAAAGCAAACTTGGGCAGTATCTGATACAAAGATAGGGAAGCCAAAGTGATACTGTGCTTTCTGAGAACAACTATTGACCATTGCTAAATTCTATCAACTTGAAATGAAAGACGGAGCTGGGCAAGCCTGGCATTGTCAAGAAAAGGTACACAGCCACTGCCAAGAAGGCAGGAACAACTCTGAAAGCCAGATCCAATTTCTGGTCTTGGCTTGCTGAATGATGTCTCATTAGGAGAGAGAGGAGGTTAGCGGGAACTGATCGTACATTCATTGACCCCACCATCTGTAAATTACATAGGGCCCTGGTTGTCACCAAAATCTGCAGAGAAGTTCGGTGATGACCAAAAGTGGAAGCCCCTGGGAAGGCTTCTCTGGGAATCGTTCCACTTACACAACATTATGGCCTTGGCAACGATGCAGAGTGAATTGATTGTCAAGGACATGCACAAACTCACATCGGGACAAGGCCGACATGAGTGCAATGACCAGAGACTAAATGGCCACCTGCTTAGGGTGGAATTAAAAAATCCTCCTCACTCACTGTTTGCTTTTTAGCAGCCACTGGAGACAATGACATAAAGCATAAACTGGCACTAAAATTATGCAAGTCTGGTGATTCCACGACTCATGGAATTGTTCCTCATCTCCATGTGATGAGACAACTATGTATGTATAAGATCTGAGCTGCAGGCTTCCTGAGGGAGCATGAGGTAAGACAAGGGAGATGGAGACTGGCAGACAGGCCCTGACCCCGGCCCTGCCTCGATTCCACGTGGAATTCATTTGACATATTTCACTCTAGTATCTGAGCAATCCAGAATAATGAAAAGCACAGGGATGCACAACAAAAACATGTGGGAGTTCAAATCTCTCCTGTCATTTCCTAGCTGTGTGAACTTGGGCAAGTCACTGACTCTGGTCTTTGTAAATAATGGGGAAGAGCAAACTTTAAAGTAGAATCGTGGCTCTCACTTGAGAAAACACACGACTTCGTAAGAAACCAGTTCTCTGTAAGTCAGCAAGGGTTATACACATTTTAGTTATTATTGCTTCTGCTAAGATGTAATCCTGGTTTTATAAATATGTAAAAAAATCTTTTAGGAGTCAAGATATTAGTCTGAGAAGGCACTACAACAGCCGAGAAAAAGCAAAGCCTTTGGAATCACATAAATTTGAGTCAGAACCACCCACCTCTAAAAGCTTGACTACTTAAAACTGACACCTAACTCAAGTGTTCATTACCTGAAGTCTATGGACCTAAAGGGGCCATGGGTGCCATTCAAGAGATACGTGAACTAAGACAAAAGCAATTTTCATCATTATTTTCACTAACTTCTAACGGAAATAGAACATTTCTTTCAAGTATGAGTAGATGGAATGAATCACAGTATTTTCAGAGCATCTATGACTTAGCACCTTTAGAAGTCACAGATATTTTGACATCACAGTATGATTGTGGCAGGTATATATCAACTATTTCAATATATTCTTTATACTCATTGCTAATTGAAATGATGGAAGCTACTAACCCAGTATTGAAGCTTTCTCTTTTAAGGCCTTCATAAAGAAGCACGTGTGTTACTATGTCTAACATTTAAAATCTCAACATTTTGACAACTGCATTTTAATGTAACTGGTTTTCTTTCTAATCCTTTGTATTGTAGTTTATGAATTTAAGAACATTATTTTGGGGAGTAGTTCACAAGCTTCACCAGCTTGCCCAAAAGGGTTCATGGTACAAGAAAGGTCAAAAGTTCCTCCCCACTACCTGGAAATCCATTCCTTAAGCGTCAGAGGGAGGTAAGAGCTATGACTAACGTCACAGTGGGGACTACAGGACACAGTGATGTGCACTGCCTAACGTCCCACACATAACACGTGTTCAACTAACGTAAGCTAATCCGTGTTGAAAATGATGAGACAAAGTAATTAATTTTCTGCCTTAAGTATTTCACTCTTCTTAACGTAATTTCAACAAAGTTTATCTTTGGTATTTGAAGGATTTTAAATTAATGCTTTCTTATGATGTGACTCTTCATTGCTGGATGGCCTTTTGTGTTGTTTGTAATGATAAGGCCATGTGGATCCCCTCATTTGTTTTCATGGCGAGGTAGGGGTCTTCTGGTGTAGAAAAAGAATCTGCTGGGCAAATTGTAAACGAACTGTGACGCTTCTGGATGCCTTTTCTAAGTCTAAACTGCTATTGCTATAAAGGACCTGTGCACAGGCCAGGGAAGACAGCTCCAGGGAAGAGTCTGCCCTATGGCTGAGGATGGGGAGGTCTTTCAAGGGACGTGGAGCTAATGTAGCCACAATGATCTGAGCCAGGGGCAAAGTCTTAGAGGAAATGAGAACAAGTTATTTAGAAGCTGGAAACACAGAGTTATTTTTAAAGGTTGCCAATGCGAGGGCCTTCTAAGGCAGGACTAGTCTTTAGGCTCAGCATAATGAACCTCAATGTGAGAAAATTAAGTAACATTTCAACTTGAGTCCCAAATCAACAGTCTCAGCAATATGAGCGTATTCTGCAAATGGGAATGCACCATAACTACTGGGAGAAGATTCATGGTCTTCTTAATTAACTCCGAGGTGCTGCACATAAGGGGAAAACGATAAATCAAGTAGATTACTGCCAGCAATCTGAATTTCCAAATGAAATAAGAGAGGGGTAGCGCTTTGAGTCATTTTGTAAATGTGTGTGGTGGGGGTGGAGGAAGAATCGCCAAGGTCATCTCTTGAGTTATAATTTGCCACTTTATGATTTAATTTCATGCCACATGCAAAGTACTTGCCATATAGTCGGATATAGAAAGATCAGTAAGATACGGGTGGGAGAGCAAGTGAACACACACAAAAGTGCAATCATCATTCAAGCATTTATTAAAAATATATTTACTAAGCATCTCCTGTGTACAGATAAATAACAGGTAACATCTGACCAGGGCCTGAAAGGAAAGGAAGACGTGAACTAAGTGAAGCCCTGACCGGATTGAGAGTGTCCCAGCAGAGGGATGGACAAGCACAAGAACGTTGGAGCAGGCATGAGCTCTCTGTGCTCAAGAGGCAGACACTGGAGGCAGAATAGTAAGAGGTAAGCCTGGAGAGATGGGGGCACCAGGCCACAGAAGCCTCGTCGGCCCTGTGACAGGAAACCACTGGCAAGAGAGAGAGGTGATCTGATGCAGATCCCCTGAATGCAGAAATACAAGCAAAATACAAAGTCTGGGAATAGGAACAAGGAAGGGTTAATTCACACTGTGAGATTATTATTAGTGGTGAAAAATGCAAACGTATGCAAATGAACCCCCAAATAACCAGAATATCTACCAATCAATAGGGAATGGTAGAATAAATCATTATACATCCCTATCTTAGAATTTAATGTTGCTATTAAAAAGAATGACTTAGGCTGGGCATGGTGGCTCAAGCCTGTAATCCTAGCACTCTGGAAGGCCAAGGCAGGTGGGTTGCTTGAGCTAAGGAGTTTAAGATCAGCCTGAGCTAGAACATGATCCTGTTTCTACCAAAAATAGAAAAATTAGCCAGGCGTTCTGGCAGGTGGCAAAGTTGCAGCTACTTGAAAGGCTGAGGCAAGAGGATCCCTTGAGCCCAGGAGTTTGAGGTTGCAGTGAGCTACGCTACCACAGCACTCTAGCCTGGGAGCAACAGAGTGAGGCTCTAAAAAAAAAGGAATGACTTACATCTATGTCTACTGACCTGGAAGGATGTTAAATATAAGACAAAAGAGAAGAATGTGTGCATGAGTAGATATTATATATGTATATTATATACACATAAAATAAGTTATTTCATTTTTATAAAAACAAATGCCACAACCAATCAAACCCCCATGTACATGTCTGCACATAAGGAAGAATAGAGAGAGGTACTTAACCAAAATGTTAACATTTGTTAACTTAGTGTAAGGGGCCAGGTAGGGGCTGGGGAGAGAAGAGAGAAACTATTAATCTTCAACATGTTTATACACAATTTTAAGATTTATATTATTCACAGGTCTAGCAAAATAGAGCGGTTAAGGTCATGGGAAAAAGCGAATTAAGCTAATTTGTATCTTCAAATATTAATGCTATGATTTCGAAAAAAAGTAAAGGCTTGAACAACTTGATCTTAGAGGTCGTAGGAGCTTTACAACACAGGCAGTGTTAAAAGCTGATGTTGAAGAACAGGATTATCAGAACTAGAAAAGAGCAAAGACAAGAGGAAGGACTCTGTGAACTGAGGGCAAAACGTGGTGCGGGCAGAATGGTGCTTTCAACAGACCTGGTGGCAGCGGGTAGACAGGTCTCAGTGGAGAGAATGGAGGCAGGCAGGGAGATCAGGGAACTCTTAGGACAATCAATCCAAAACAGGAAGTTGAGGCTCAAGTAAGGGCAGTAGCAAGGACTCGAGGCAGGGAGGAGGCAGGAGGTTATAGATATGGTGCTCAATTATTTGCAAATAGGGGTGAGAAAAGAGATGCTTGGAATGTAATTAACATCAAGCTTCCTATACTATTAACATCAAGCTTCCTATACTAAAGAATGGGTGTATATTATTAAACGTTATAGATCAAAGAAAAGGAGAGCCATTTTGGATTGGAGGGGCTGGGGAATAACGGCCTGCCAATGGTCAAGGTGAGCCTGGGCTGAACATTCATGTGCCCAGAAGTAGTGGGGAAGCTAGAAAGGGGCATTGAAGGAAATATAGGATTAAGGGTCGCAGAGTCCTCCCCACAGAGGTGGCTGCTCAGGTCATGCAATGGAGCAATATCCTAGAAACAAAACTTAGGGAGAAGCCATCATTTGTATGGCAAGTTAATGGGCACCAGGGAAGGAAGGATTTCAGAACTGAGAATTTGCTGGTGCGAGGCTAGAGAATTCCCTTAGGAACTGGACTCTAGTATTAATGCCTGAAACTGAACTGTCATAAGTAGAGCAACGTTTCACCCTGAGAAGGAATTATGGGACAACCTCCAGGTTCTGGCTGAGATTAGAAAGATTTTACGTGAAGTGGGACAAATCACACTGGTTGCATGTTTTTGTAGTGACTCTCAGCCACTGCCGAGTAGAGAGGCACATGTTAGGTTTACCTGAGGCTGAGGACTGGAGATAATGAGCGGTTAAGGTCATGGGAAAAAGGGAATTAACCTAATTTGTATCTTCAAAGTTGAATCCAGCAAGTAGCCTAGCATGGAGGCAAGTCGAGGCAGGAAGGGCTGAGATGAATGTGGTCCCCAGGAGCAGATACTAGAAGAGGACGCTTTGGAGACACTGGTGAATAGAGAAACTTCATAATTTGAGATAATGAACCCATGGGACAAAGTCCAGGAAATGAGTTACCACACGGGAAAATATATAGGAAAAACAAGTCTATTTCTAGAAGGTTTCTGCATCACTGAATTGCTATTAACCTGTGATAAGTTAGATTTTGACAATGATGATGCAGCTTGAACTGAGCTCAAAGATGCATAAAAGGAGACCAGTCAAATAGTGAAGAGCGGACAAAAGACAGACTTAAAAAATGCTCTGATGTGAATTCAGTTGTATAACCAACCTGTGTAAAACACAGACTGCCCAAAGAACAAGCTGGAGATTACAAAGACTACTGGACACCCAGTTCCTAACACGTGAATCATATCCCCAAACTCTGCCAAGAATCATCTCACCTCCACGTATTTTGTGACAGCAAACTAATTAGGTTGGGGCTAGCCGAGATGTCACAGAAGGACTCTTTTCCACCTTTGCAGCGACCCTTGAGAGGATACAGTCTTTGTAGAACACAATGATTAGGCCAAATAAGGTTAGAGATATTACAAGAAAAATCTGGCAGGCAGCCACCTCAGGTTCGTTTCGACTGATGTCCATAAAAACATAGGCTGAGAAAATGGTAGCGTGATGTCTGGTGTTTGAGGCCTAACAGCATGCCACAAGTTTATGGCACTGCATTAGGCCGCAAACTTGGGTCTGGGGCACACAGCACAACTTCAGATCTGGTAGACAAAGGGGGAAAATAGGAAATCATGTCCTGTACTGTAATAAATACGACTGCTCTCAGAAGACCATAAACAGGTGGTTTTGTGAAAAAAAAAAAAATCTCTGCTTTTTTTAAAAATCAAATGCGTTCGGCATGTTTGTACAAAAAAAAAAAAAAAAAAAGGAAGGCCAGTGCACACTTGGCTAATTACAACATTTTTTTACGAGGCCATGACTGACTATAATCTGGCAAAAATGAGTCCAACTGAAATAGCAAGAGCGAGGGTTTGGGAGGATTAGGGGAGGTTTTGGAGTGGGAAGAAAGTGGGAAAGAGGAAGAAAGCTCTCATTAAGCAGTTCACCTTCTGGTAGGAGGGAAAAAAGCATCCAGACTGATTTTATTTTCATTCAAAACAAGGTCTTATTTTGTACGTTTTGCCTTAAGTCCTTAAATATGTTTATAGCAACTACTCTGAAGTCTTTCTCTCCTGAATACAGTGCCTGGACCATCCCAGGGAAGGTCTCGATTGGCTTCTCCATGTTCCTCACCTAAGGGAAGATTCTCCTGCTTCTTTCATGTCTAGTGATTGTTTACTGTATAGCAGACATTGTGGTATCTCCTCTAATCCCATGACAACTACTGAATTTTGTTCTACCAGAAAGTTCAATTCCAGGCTAATCATGTTGAGCTTGTGTAGGCCTAGATCTATACTTTCTTAGGGTGACTCTCTGGAGAACCCAAAATGTTTTCCAAGTTCCTCTAACCTGTCAGTAGGTACCTCCAAACTCAGTGTCCTCTGAGGATCTTACAGAAATTTGGTTTTGCAGTGGCTCTAGCACCATCCATACACTGACAGCAAAGTCCTTAGTACTTTTTTTTTTTTTGAGACAGAGTCTTACTTCGTCACCCTCAGTAGAGTGCTGTGGCATCACAGCTCACAGCAACCTCCAACTCCTGGGCTTAGGTGATTTTCTTGCCTCAGCCTCCTCAGCTGGGACTATAGGCACCCACCACAATGTCCAGCTATTTTTTTGCTGCAGTTTGGCTGGGGCCGGGTTTGAACCTGGTACTCTCGGTATACGGGGCCAGCACCCTACCCACTGAGCCACAGGCATGGTACAAAATCCTTACTTCTAATCTGAAGTCTTTCTGCTTTCTCTGTTGGATAACTAAGGTGTTTCTATGCTGGGTGGAATGGGATGCAGAAAATGGTATGTCTCTTCCATTCTGATGCCTGTGGAATTTGATAAAATTCAGTCTTACCCTAGACATGCATAGTCTACCCTCAGCAATGGACTCATGGAGGGATTTCAAACAGACTCCTATGAAGTTTGCAAAGCTCCTTCATCTCTGGGTATGCCCCCCCCCCCAACTCCTTCACACACATGTACACAGAGATTCTAGCAGCTTTAGTTGTCCCAGCCCTGACCTCGGCCTCTTTGGTTCAGTGGGACAGCTGTGCTCTGCTTGGCTGCAGCACCCTCCACTGCAGTAAAGACACTGTTCCCAGACAGTGACAGCCAGCTGATCACGGGGTTCACCTCTTAAGCTTCCTTTCCCTCAGGGATCACAGTCTCAACCTTCCTAATGCTGCAACCCTTTAACATAGTTCCTCTTGTTGTAGTGACCCCCAACCATAAAATTATTTTTGTTGCTACTTCATAACTATAATTTTGCTACTGTTATGAATCGTAATGTAAGTATCTGATATGCAGGAGACCCCCAAAGGGGTCGCAACCCACAGGTTGAGAACTGCTGGTCTAGAGCTTGAAGATCATTATCTTAGACATTTGTCTATTTGTTTATGGCAGGAAACCTAGCGAAGGTCATGATTTAGTATATTTTTATACTAAAATACTATACTATACTATACTGCTTGTCATATGAATGCTGAATAAAAGTTGTACAATATTCCATTTTCATCATGTAGCTCTCTCAGTGCACGTAGCCAGTAGAGGCTCCTGGTTTCTCACAAAAGTGTTCCTCTAGTTCGTAGAATCACCCAATCATCTAATCATCCACTCACTAATACCCTCATAAACAAACTCATTCATTCAATAAACCTATGTTGAGGGTCTCCCATGTTTTAGACTCCATTCTGGGAGCAGAGACAGGACTCAAACCCACACAGTCTGAGCTCTGCTCCTCTGCTCTTGACCACTACATTGTTCTATTTCTCAAAGACAAAGAGGAAAGAAAAGCATCGGACATGTGGGAAAAAACCGTGATAGTTTCTGAGCAATAAATAAATATTGTATTTTTAATAGAGGCCAGCTTGAAAAGAGACACAAGAGAAAAAGTTTATTGAGTTACCCTGATAGAGCAAAATTTTCCCAGTTGACTGTGAGAAAAATGAGTGCTCTGTGTTTTAAATCAGAGAAGAATAAAGTCTTCAAAGTTCTGTAGAGGAGCTGAGGAAGCAGGTGAAAGTGACCCTACGCAGCAACCCCCAAGGCTAGTGCAGAACTCGTAAAAACAACAACAACAACAACAACAACAAAAATCCTCTGGGATTGGGTAGATATGACGATTACATAATCCTCCTGGAAACTTACAATGCACACCAGCACAGCAGAGGATCTGATAAATCCTATAGTAAACAAACCATTTCATTTAACTCAGTATGTCTCAAACTCAGTGACCCCAGTACCCTATCAGAGTATCCTAAGGAGAACACTGCATGTGCGTGTGTGCGTGTGCGTGTGTGTGCGCACGCGCGCTGCAGGCGGAGGAACTGGTGACTATGATTTGAAATTACTGTTCTATGAAAAACATTTTAGAATTTGTTGTTGAATTTGAGTATAACTATAGCTTAGTTATAAAAGAATATTACATTTTTGCCAGGTATGGTACATTTAAGAGAGGCTGAGGTGACAGGATTGCTTGGGGCCAGGAGTTTTAGATCAGCCTGGGCGATACAGTGAGACATTTCAAGAAAAAAAAGAAAATATTATGCTTTTATTAAGTAGTACAAGAAAAAGATCAAGATACCCAATTGTAAATAGCCATGATAATTCTTTACATCTTATACCAAATAGTATATATTTCCACATTAAAGTTAATTTGGAAACTCCAATCCATCTTATTTTAATACAAACACATTGTGCAGAGACTACAATTAACAGCCTTGGCCATGTTCTTTATCAGGTCTTTAAGTTCTGTCAGTTATCCATTTCTTGCAAGTCACACGTTATTTATAAGCAACCTAGTTACCTCAAGACAGCGACCTGAACTACTTAGAGAATAACCTGAAGGGAACCCCCCGAGGCAGGCCAGTGCTTTTCAGTAACCATTCGATGCAGAGTCACCTGACATTATCCTGAAGCTACCTGCTCCCTGCCTCCACTGGAGTGCCCATTGGTGGAGGATAATTTCCTGTGTGCTCACTGTACTCTGCTCTTTCTTACTGACTGGAGATGCGAAGGTGTCCTTCCCTACTTACTAGAGCGGAGGCCTCCCATGCTAGCATTTGCCATGCACATTCAACCCAACCCGCTGATAGCAACATGTCGCGTAGGAATTACTGGTCACGTCTTTCCAAGTGTGTTTAGCTTCTGCTGTCTCCTACTGTTCCATTTTATTAGGTGGCTAACCTCCAATTATCTCTAGGGCATGGCAATTACTCTATATTATTTATGCCGTATGTCCTCAGGGTCCAGTCTTGTTTTTATAATATTAGAAAGTGTAACAAATTCTCTAACTTTTTAAAATTCTCTAATACTTAACTCTTAACGCTCTGATATCTCAATGAGTTGAGTGAAGCGGTAGTTAGATTCTGGAGCCTAACTGCAGGTTTGAACCAATGCCTTGCTGTGCACTGTCAGCTGCCTCTTCCACTCTGATTTTCTCACAAGTATACAGTGGGGTTTTCCAGAGACTATAGGAGATACCCACTGTAGCAGAGTGAATGTAAAAATCCCAACTCCTATAATCCTAGCACTCTGGGAGGCCGAGATGGATGGATTGCCTGAGCTCATGAGTTCAAGACCAGCCTGAGCCAGAGCGAGACCTGCGTCTCTAAGAATAGCCAGGCGTTGTGGCAGGCACCTGCAGTTCCGGCTACTCGGGAGGCTGTGGCAAGAGAATCACCTGAGCCCAAGAGTTTGAGGTTGTTGTGAGCTGTAACGCCACGGCAATCTACCTAGGGCAATAATGTGAGACTGCCTCAAAAAAAAAAAAAAAAATAATGAATAAAATAAAAACAAAAATAGATTTCAGAGACAAAATATCCAGGTGCCTATGATGTTTTCAGCTAGACACTGGAATAGATGAACCAGCTACAGAGGACACATTTGTTCCATCAAGGGAAACCTGAATATGTTCTGGGTATCAGATAAGAATCCAATGTACTGAGATGAAAAATGAAGAAATGAATGACTAAAGTGAACAAATTGCAAGATGTGCCATGTGGCTCTTTGTTAAAATTATATACATGTATGTGTGTGTATACTTTTAGAAGTAATCTGAAAATTATGGGTTAAAGTATTGCTAGTAGTGATATCTGGGTGGTAGGAATATGATGTGTTACGTTTTTGTATGACTGTATTTCTAATTTTCTACAATGCCTATACACAGCTGTAATAATAAAAGGTTATTTTAAAAATGACTCACTTTATCCCTGATGACTTCTCCAAGAAATTTCACGCCCACTGATTATGGCCTTACTCTACAGAATTCCAGCCCATCCTCCTGCACAGTTCATGTTGAACTGTCACCCTGGACTCAGTTTCTCTGTGCGGCTCTTGTCCTTATTCTCTGACTCGTTTTGTAGTCCTAAGTCAGGCCTGGCACAGTATCCATCAGTGAGCAGAACACCAATATCATGAGTAGATACCTCCTGCCCAACATGGCTTATAATATACATACAAAGAATGAAGGTAAAAATTTCGTAGACTTGTGAGTCTATGAAAATAGTAACGGTATCATTATTAGAAAAAGGGTATCTAACAAATTTGTATATACATAGGAGATATATTTTATCCAGAACACAATAGCCACACTATTAAACATTCTGTTCAGTACAATTAATCTATATGCCTATCATCTTACTCCCCAATATTAGTAGGCTAATATATATTACTTATATAACTCTAATGTATAATTAAAGATTTTCAAAACCCTTAGAAATATGGGTTCTGTGGGAAGACCCAGGAAAGCATATACATCTTACTTGTATTTGATGTGGTTTTGAAGGTATCCTGCTTAACACATTTCAAAAATTAAGGGTAAGGCAGAACTGCAGATATTCTACTTTACTTCTTGGGAAGGCTGATAAACAGAAAATTCCAAAGGATACGTGCAAATAGATGTTTTTGTTAATGGATCTTTCTAAAAACATGCTTCATAAAAAGACTTGAAACTGAGTAAAGGTGACTCCAATTACACTATCTGGGCAAGAATTAAACATGTTTTCTTAAAAGGGATTAAAATTAAACAGTACAGATAATTCATTCCCAGCTTTTCCCTTCAGATCCTGGTACAGACTAGATATACTCTTTGCCTTACATAAAAGGGACCATCACAGAACTCCCTGAATTATGAGCAGAGAGTTTCTAATTCTTAATAAAAACTAGTATTGCTTTTACTTTGTCTTTTTCGCTTTGGGAGTGTGTTTTCTTAACCTAAGCTGATTTCAAGTTCTCTCCAAATATTACTGTCTCCTTAATTATTTGAGTTGGCTAAAACACAAAGTCCTTTTTTAGACCTGATATATCAAGTTTGAAACAGTTCTCTAAAGCTGGCCTCACATGTTCAGTTTAAGTAAAAACTCATGTTACTCCACATAGATAGGGTCAATTGCTGACAGTATTTTTTACTAAAAGATGACCTGCTACTAAATAACTTTCTGATATTAAATTACTTCAATTTGTTATATTCTGATTTTCCAACAATGTTTTCAATTCATAAAGTACCTCTTCACCCCAGGATTTAAAGAGTTCCCTCAAACATAAATCTATTAATTTCCCAAACTGCCCTATGAAGTTAAAAGAGCATATTCTAACTCTGCATACAAAATACTTCCAGAAATGAGCTTATAAATCATGCTGTAACCATATTCACAGAGAACACAATTCTACCTCTCCCCAACAGAGAAACACGAAGAAAATTCTGTGTAGAGGTTTTTAGATAATCTCGAGCAAACATTTTAAAACTGAAAACATTATTTTTTTCTACTGGTTAAAAAGATATGTTTTACAAAGTAAATGAGTGGCAGATACGAGGATGCTATAAATTCTGAAAATGGCTTACCTATTAATGTAACTCAGGGCAACATAGGTTGGCTGCTGTAATTCTTGTTTTTCTAAAACACGTGGATCTGTATCTGCAATAAAAACACAATTTTGATTTTTCAGGTTTTGCATCAGAATATATGAGGCTAAGTAACATAAACGAACAGAGGCTAAGCAGAGAAAAAGATTAATTTAGTACACCTCTTTTTAAAGAAAACTCAGTAAGCAAAGCACAATTATTTGTTCGTTCATTCATAAATAATAAGAGATTGCGTTACTTTTCAAGGGAATTCCAAACATCAACAGTGATAAAATGTCCATCTGTCACACAAACTCTTGCACAATCCCCCTCATAAATATTGGTTTTCACTGCGTACAGTTACAATGTTGGCATGGTTTTCGGTGGTTAATCGGCCTAAGAAAGAAAGTCTCTGTTAATTATGCTCACTTCAATGCTGGAACAAATTAGTTTCCATTGGAAAGCTCCATCAATTTGAAAATCTACTGAGTATTGTTCTTGTTCACTGAATGCTGGATTCATATTCTAGAAAGCATCGCTTCTCCTTTTTACATATATAATGAGTTTTATAACTTCAGACTCCCAACCAGAAATTCTCACACTCGTTCAGTCTCAACAAACACCACATTCAACCAGAGGCCTTTCCCCTCAAAGAGACAGACTTCCACACCATAGCAACGCTCCCTAATGCTGCTTCTCCAGCACAGCACCACAATGTACTTTTTACCACGAGAAACGTATTCTGGAGCTTCTCATGTGCAGAAACAGCAGCATACACATAGGCACAGTGTGTACATAATAAAAACAGAAAGGGAGGAAAGTAAGCATTTATTTTTATATTCCTAGAAAAAGGTTCAACACATTTCACACCAATTTCTTTTCGTTATAACCTTGTTTAAAATTATCTCATGATTAGAAATCTTCCAGCTGCACTTGGCAGGCACGCCTCCTTTGATGTAATGACAGATGTTGATTTAAGCACCTCTGCGCAGGAAGTGTTTACTGCACATGGTAGATGTAAGATTCCAGAGTGCCTTAGCAGGTGAGGGGGTAGGGTAGGGCGCAGGCACAGTGGCAGAGACCATGGGTGGCAAAAATGATAGCGCAAAAATCAATTTACAATGCTTTCGACTCCCAGACTCAAACTGGACAGCAATGCCAGTTTTATTCCTGGTGTTAAAAGTTAAGAATCTCATGTTCTCTTTATCGTTTTTCCAATGCCAAGAATTTCAGGGACACACTATTTAGAAATCCTGCTTCCTGGGTCTTTGCCAAAGCAGATCTTTGAAAGCCAAATTCTGAAACAAGAGACCGAGATTCTCTGAATGGCTCCATCAAGTCGGGTCTCAAGGCTTTGGCAGCACAAATGAGAACAGAGCCGTAACTCGGCACTTCCTCCCACTCCTACGGTGATTATATATGCCGTTGAGGCTATTCCTCACTCACTGGCCTGTAGATAAAAAGGAGTGGTTCTCTAAGTACAAGGAAACTACCCTTCAAAGGGCAACTTAGTTTTCAAACACAACCTTACTCAAACTCATCTAAATTTGCCGTGATCCCAATGTATAGCTGCATGCTGAGGTACTTGCTGGAGAGGAGCGAGTGGAACAATGCCCGCCGGGCAGGCCGTGTGTGCAAACAGTCACTGACATACCAGTCCTGCCAAGGTCTTCCTCGGTGTTTAACAAGGTAGGAAACAAGATTGGAGATAAAAACTGTGAAAGAACAAGGTAATGATTACAAAGGTCTTCGAGGAAAATTTCTCAAGTGCTTACAAAACAGTTTCACCTTAGAATAATTGATGGGCTTCCCATTAGAGACAGGGGCTTGAATTGAGGCACTAAAAACCATTCCTTCTGCAATAAGGATTTCATATTTAAAAATACAAAACAAACAAAAAAATCCCATTCCTTCAAAGAGCTATCCAGGGCATGATAACATAAGGTACCTACTTTTGAAAGAAAAGAACACCATTCTGAGTGTAGAATTTGTACATGGGGTGGGGGTGGGGGGGTTAAGAAGTCAATAAACATTTTTACATCTTTTTGGTTTTATCTTTATTCCTGTGACTGACCCCCAACCTAGCAGTATTCCCACAAAGCAGAGTTACATAATTTCTTAAATATTTTAAGCAGTCCTTCTCCAAGCTACCTTTTTAATTTTTTCCCCCTTTATTAAGGTGTGTATATAGATATACATAAACACATTTAAATTGTTCTTTTCTTGGTCAAGCTTTAGTATCTCTTTGGAGAAGGGAAGGACCTTATATGGAATTCTATATTTCTACGAGGTTCACATACACGCTGTTGGCCCCTGACAGTCACAAAGTGCATCTTATACTCTTGTTGTTTCAGGAAGAATCGAGAACGTTTAGCATTCTTACTTGCAAAGCAAGGTTTTACAATTGTTTTTCTTACTTTGCTTTACTACCTTGCACAACCTATACTAGACTTATCTTCACATGCCCTCAAATTATAAGTGGAAAATAGACTTCTGGAACTTCAAATGCCACTCTGTCCATGACAAAAAGACTAGAAGCACCCCAGGTGGGAGTCTCCTCTTTCTAGAATGCAGACTCTGGTAATCAACAAACCAGTGGAACTTCCAGACAGAGTACACCGGGCCTAAAACCATTTTTTCGGATTAAATGTTTCCTTGGGCAATCTACAACATCCATAAAAACTTTGAATTCTTAAAATGAAGTTGGGCACATGGCGCCCACCAATCAGGAGAGGCCTGCACAAAAGTAGCTGCAGCTGCGGGGCACAAGTGAACCTCGGTTCCCTCACCTGCTGCCTGCCTGGCTCGAGTGTGGTCATCACAACTCACCATTTAATGGATTTAACTGTGCCTGGTTTTTTTTTTATTGGCCATCAACAAGAAATTTACTTGTTTTTTAAAAATCCAAATACTATCGTTGTCTAGAAAAATGTAACAGATTTATAATTGTTATAAAGTTGAACTGCTGACGCTTGTTCACTGGAACATTTTGACTCATATTAATGCTGCACATCCCACATTTATATTAAAAATTTACACACAAATGAAAATGGTAAAACTGCCAATACCTGATTTCTGTCCCCTATTTTTCCAGTCACCATCATATACTTAAGTATCTTTTGATCCAATGGGGGAAAAATAAAATCTAACATTCAGAACTACCAATAACAGGGAGAATTTATTTTTATAATGAAATGTTTTCCCATCATAGTGGACTCTTAAGCCCATTCTCCACATATATGGCATGCTAGCTGGATGTCTTTTGGCATAATTGTTACACATTTGGCAAGGATAGCACACAGGTTGATGTCTTCCAAAAGGCCAACCAGATAGGTCTCACTTGCCTCCTGCAAAGCACCAATAGCTGTGCTCTGGAAGCGCAGATCTGTCTTGAAGTCCTGAGCAATTTCTTGCACCAGACGCTGGAAAGGAAGTTTTGCAAATCAAAAGTTGAGTGGACTTCTCATAACGTCTAATTTTGCGGACTGCCACAGTACCAGGCCTGCAGCGATGAGGTTTCTTCATCCCTCCAGCAGAGGGCGCACTCTTGTGAGAAGTTTTGCAGTCAGCTGCTTCCTGCATGCCTTAGCCGGGGTGGATTAGTGGGCAGTCTGCTTTGGAGGAGCCAGGGTATAAAGACCTCCTTGCTTATCTTCCCACTTCAGCTGGAGCTCAGGGAGCTAGAGGCAGCCCTGGAGTTAAACAGGGATAGCGACGGCTGCGAACACCTTAACTGTGCTCTAAAACATTTCACATTCAACACTTCACATCATAGCTGCCTTCGCCATTTCTTCTCATCTGACAGAAATGTAACTCTGGTGCTAAAAATTCTGGGAAAGGATTTCAGAGACAAGGCAACTATTACAATAGGGTTTCCCCAGGTACTGCCTAATGAGCTACTCGGCATGAGGAGAGAGTATGAAGACTGAAAGAAAATGATCAGGATGAACTGGAGAGAACACTGTTTACTGGATATGACTGTGAGCCGTACCACTCCTTACACCGTGAACTACACCATTCAGAAATTCCTTGCATGTGATGAGTTGCTACAATAAGGAATGTGATATAAAATGAAATGGCCATAGCATGCAAGTTTCCAGATAGCGCTCTGGCTTGTTTGTTTATAGTGCCAATAAAAATGTGGAACTGGAACATTACCCAGAGATGTAATCTCCCTCCACAAATGGTCTCTGGGACAGAAACGCTTGAATTTTTGATAGCCACATAATGTTCCTTCAGCTGGCAATTTGGCAAGGCGTTTCTATAATATGGCTGTCACGTAACAACACTCAACCACTTTATTACGTGTCACTAAGAAGTGACAGGAAGACAAACTCAAACTTTTGCAGCAGGGGAAGTTGAGCCTAGACAGAGATTACAACTGTTTCTGCCTCAGACCATCCCTTGCACAGCCAAAAAGATTTCAAGCTGATGCAAGGCTATGGGAATTCAAGCATTAAAATGTATTTTAAAATACTCAAGAAGTAAAAACCTATCAGCTAACTCCAAGGTTTCTAAAACATACTATCCTCTAAAGTAGATGGCAACACATCTATCATTACTAACTCAGGGTAATATTTTCAACCCACAGCTCTATAATAATCACTCGGCCAGACACAGGTATGTAGTGGAAGCTTTCTGTAGCTCCTGTGGTCCTAGAGACTCACAGCTTTATAGACTCACACTGTAGAGGACTCACAGTCACAGCACTGGCTCCCATTGGTCAAGTGGCTAAACAGCAAGGCAGATGGCAGAAACAAGGAAAGGACAGCATTCAGACCCTCCTCCAAAGGAACTGGAATTGTGATATGACCAAGGAAAGGCAAACTGCATACACCACCTTGTTCAATCCGTAAGTGTCTCCAGCACGGAAAGCCAAGGGAGACCCAGCGTCTGGATTCTGATAAACAGCCTTTGGTAGTGTGATCTGCAAGCCTAAATGAAAATTCTATCAGGATTATTTGCTGGGTCAACTGAGGCTGATCAATGAGCTTCTGGTCATTGCCTATGCTTTACCTAGGCGATATTACCAGGATTTTATAGACCTAGAACTATTTACAATTTAAGAAAGTTGCAACCAGCCACTGTTGCTTTCAACAAAGCTAAGAGGGCCTCTATGGGCAAGAAATATTTGCAGGTTGGAAGGCAGCTCAGAGGCTAAGATACAGCATCACTCCCCTTGGCGACTTCTTCAAATTCTATATCCTCCAAACATCAGGTTCTTCTTTATGTTATCATGGCAACAGGGGGAGGCCTGAGCGTACACATGGGAAGGCAGGTGGATGTGCAGCCCTGGAAGACCCTGGAGAGGCAGACACCCCCCCTCCCAGCCAGATGTGTGATCTCCAAGATCTGAGCTGGACATACCCCTTCATTTGGGGTCACTTGGTACTAACTTACAGGTGCAGCCTCTTCTCAGCCTTCCCACACCCGGTGAACTTGAAAGGCCACAGAACTTTAGAGTTTGTTCAGTTAAGCCTTCCACAGCACTCCAGGTGGATTTTGCCACACCCTCCTCCTCTCTCTGTGCCTGGTATTATCACTACACTGTGCCACTGGACAGACCCTGCCTGGATAGATCCTCTCCCCCTTCCATACTCTTCAGAAGTGAAGAACCTGTCCCACCTTCTTTTGTCTCCCCAGCACTCAGCTCAGTGCCTGCCTGTAGAAGATAAAGTAATGGGTGAAGGCACAGCTGTCCAATTAACTTTATGGTGAGAAAATCAAAGGCTTCTGGTTAAAGGTGGCAGATTCACCAAAGGCCCCTGCTTTCCTCACCAAGGCCCCACTAAAGAGGAAATAAAGGAATAAAAAACTCATCAAGGGTGAAAGAAAAGAAGAGGAGACATCAGGAGACAAGTTATTTCAACAGTGTTGTGTAAGGCAGAAAGGCCATATGGGAATGGAAAGAGACCGAGAGAAGAGATGAAGCCACAGCCCCAAGTGCCTGCAGGGGAGGAAACCGAGGGCCAGGCGCTGAACCCATGCAGAGCCCGCAAAGGCCTTGGACTAGGAGTGTGGGGATGGTACACGGCAAGGAGGGGCTGCAAAGAGCAGGACTGTATACAAGGCTGATTATCAAGGGACACAGAAAGAGGAGACCAAGCATGGTAGAGAGAGAAAGGGAAGGGGAGAGTACAGGGCAGAAACAGGAGGCGGGAGGGTTAAAATGGAAACACGCCAGCTCTACTGCTCCCAAGAACACCAGCAGCTACTCAGAAGGATTATTCTCTGATTCACTTAAGTGGGCGCAGAGAAGAGCCTGCCAGATGCTGACATGTGGTGATACCCTCATTAAATGGTTGTCTTACAGTTAAGCCCATCCGTGGTCCAGAAGCTCCATCCACAGCCTCCTAGCAGCCTTTCATTGCCTTGGTTTTAAATATGAGCCTAAGAACAGTCAAGGAATGATCACTAGAACGTGCAGGAAAAGTCTTCAACATGAATGACAGAACAAACAAATAGGGAGGGCAGAAAAGAGGAAGCGAAGGAAGGAAGAAGGCAGACAGACACAAGCAAAGGAACAAATAGGGACCCAGAAGGCTAAGTGACACATCCTACTTACACAAACCCAGTACTCCCAAGGCTACTGCCTTGCATCCCGAGTCCTACAGGGCCAGCACTCTGATCACTAAAAAGGCCGCTTATTTCTCTGAAGACAATTCATTGCTACCATCCAGTCCTAACACTGGACTCCGCATAAACAATCTTTATAGCTTTCTTTAAAGCCCAGCATAGTTCTGTTGCAATTTTCTCTCCACTTTTAAGACTGGATTCGTTGAACCAACAATTTACAAAGATCGACTTTTAATTCATGGCTAGTTTATTTCAGCTGCTGAAATAAATATGCCTTGCTGGCAATGGCCCTTTCAAAAAAAAAAAAAAAATCCTACAATTGCACGTAACCAGCCTTTGAATGGATCAACTTTTCCTTAGTTTACAGACACGTCATTTGAAACTTTTCCCAAGCCATAATTTCCATTACAGGGAAGTCACTGCAAATTTCAGTGAGATTCTTGCTTTCCCAAATTCAATGTGAAATCCAGATGCAGTTAAGTGTTGCCGTAAACTTTATGAGTTAAATATCTAAAAGTCAGGGACGCTGTGCACCACAATAACACCATCTATTAAAACAAGCATTCATGTTCACATTTGTAGCCCGGGCTTTCCTGCCACAAGTGAATGAATAAACATTATTCAACCAAGAACTGTTTGGACAACGCTCCAGGAGGCTGATTTATAAACAAACAGCATGTTGCAGTCTTCTCCATTTCTGGCAGGCCAGTGGCTTAAAGTTATTAGAAATAGACAGTTCTGACTCGGGTACTTTGTACCTCTTTATCATCCCATCGAACTCCTAGGACCACTGATGACTGGCTGAACTTTTCCCTGAGCGTAACATGTGTATCCCTCCCCTATGAAAATGACACTCTCAGCACACATTCTTCATTGGTGACGGGGTGTGATATATCCACCCAAGCTCTCATCTTGTAACCTATGACGAGGGGACCTGCCAGAGGCCATTGTGGCTGCCAGGCATGCTTGTGGAGTGTCCAGCACACACATTTGTATATTGCAGGTCCGAAGACTTCGGGGTTCTGAGACTAAGGAACAGTAAATTTTCTTCCAAGTGGAGTAAGACCAAAACTTTGTCCCATTGAATCCTACAATTGTGTGTGTGTGCGCACATGAACGTAAATGCCTGCTTTCCTCGGTGATGAAACCAAGCAGCACACGATATGGAAGAGCATCAAGGAGCTTCTACATCAGCCCTGACCACGAAGAGTCTGTAAGGAGCTATTTGGAAGGGAAGGTAACTGCTGGTGAGTGAGGCTAAGTGACAAAAGAAAAGGCAGGAACATGAGGCTCTCAAATTCCTCTCTCAGGGCTGGAAGGGAAATAATCTCTTTATGGAAAGGAGACCTTCCCCTTCTTCTGCCAACACTGTTTGCCCGAGGAAATCCTCCTCATCTTCCAAGGCTCTGGCCCATATAGCACCTCTACCATGCATTGTACTTTACATATTTGCAAATCTGTTTTATCACCCCACTAAAATGCAAGCTCCTACAGGGACCAGGTCTTAGAGGCCATAAATCCTTAGCCAGCGCTCTGTAAATAATCAGCACCCATTATGTTATACGCTGAATAAACAAACGAATGCTCTGGATGGAGTAACACAAAGTGCACAAAAATAAGCAACCAACTGAAACAGTTCTGACCAGGAGAGTCAGACAGATAGGAGAGGAAAACACACACACACAAGACTGTACCAGGATATGTGGTCATAAAACACACATACTACCAGGCACAGATGTTCTGAGAGCTAGAGAATGATGCGAAATTCAGAATAACGAGGGAGGGCAGATAGAGTTAATCTAAGAAGGTTTTAATGATGGATGGGAACCACGCCAGGATTTGAAAGGGGTGAGCAGGAGGAAGAATTCATGGGCAAGGGCAGGAAATCTAAAAATGGCTTCACATGTGAAGCAGAAGCACAAGGGAGCAGTCTGTGGGTACCATGGAGAGACAAAATCCATCAGTTACAGAGATACTTCAGCAGCGTGCTTCTGAAGCCAGACAAGGAGGCTCACGCCTATAGTCCTGGCAGTTTCGGAGGCCAAGAGTTCACTACTAGCATAAGTAAGAGCAAAACCTTGTTCTCTACTAAAAAATAGAAAAAGTAGCTGGGTGTGGGTGCTGTGGTTGCACAACTGTTGTCCCAGGTACTCGGGAGACTGAGGTGGGAGGATTGATTGAGCCCAGGAGTTTGAAGTTATTGTGAGCTATGATGATGCCACTGCACTCCAGCCTGGGTGGCAAGGGAAGAATCTATCTCAAAAAAGAAATAAATATAAAAAGAGTGGTTCTAAGTCATGGGCAATTTTGGGCATCCTCTCCCCACACAGATATCTGGCAGTGTTTGGAGACACCTTGGAGGGAGGTTGCCCACAGTATACAGTGTGCAGAGGCCAGGGAGGACACCAAACATCCTGCAATACCCACACAGAACAACAACTACAACTAAGAATCATGTGGCCTAAAATGTCAATAGTGCCGCGGTTGAGAAACCCCGCCTTAGAGCCACACCCGTGTCATGAAGAATGGAGCTGTTGCTCCTGAATTGCTGCTGGGTGATAATTGCTGCTGTTTTCTGTGGTCTAAATCAAGAGGCCAGGAAGCAACAAAAGAAAAATAGCACCGAAGTGGTTTGAAGCTGGACAAAACTCTGGCTTTTTAAAGGAGCCAAAGAAATGGAATTCTTTTCAAAAAAAGGCATACTGAATTCTTGCCATGTGCGTGTTGGTCAGGGGACGTCTTAAGAGAGTCGGTTCACAACTGAGCAAGAAAGATGAACACATTTCACGGTTAACAACAATCCAAGACAGATCACAACGTGTGTCAAGATAGAGGCATACACTAACTGCTCTAAAAACGTGACATGATTCTCTGTCGGAATCAGAAAAACCTCTTGAAAGAAGAATTTCCATGACCCTTGAACAAAATCTATAGCTTCAAGGGGTGAGAAAAATGGTGAATCTGACTTAGAGAACTATTTGAGCTGGTGAGCAGAAGTGGAAATGAACAGGGAGCATGGAGAAGTCCAGTTTGGTTGGAACTCGGCAGGAGGCTTGAAATATTAAGTGCTTACACTTAATTCTTCAGGCAATGAGAGACACTGAAGGTATAGATGATATGGTCTGTATTTTAGGAAAAACAAGTGGTGGTATAGAGGATGGGGGGGAAAGCTGGGACCAGAAATGTCAGATTTGCCAAAAGAGAACTGAAAATAGAAGATTTTCTTATGTTATAGGTCAGAGTGTCTCATTATCAAAAATAAAAAAATAACTGGAAAGTGAAAAGGGTTTGGTAGATAAGAAAACGAAATCTGTTTCTGATGTGTGGTAAGATGTTTTGCAGAACCAAGAAGTCTGTACCTCAAAGAAAGGAGAGATAAGGGACTCGTGACACAGATAGAAACCGAAGTGCTGAAGAATCCCACTGTAACACCACACATTCCAACAGGGAGAGGAACCAGAGCATGCCCCTCAAACCCAAACAATCATATACAGTAAAACCCCAGCTACCCTGATTAAAAACGCGGTTATCATATAACCCAGCCAATTACTGACTGAGAACTTACTAGGCCCACTAGAATTCCAGCAAGGATAAAGAAAAGCCAAGGTTGTAATTCATTTGAAACCAAGTGAATGGTTCATTTCACAAGGGAGTACAAAAGACTAGGGGAAAAAAGAACTGAGTTGAAATTGGCCCTGAGTTAGCTGATCTGTGATCTGGGTCTCCAAGGCTCACTATTATAATCGTCCTCTCCTTGGAAACCTCATCCCCACTTTTTGGTGTGGCTTAGGATTACAGTGTAACTCAACACAGGTCAAACTGCCTGGGTTCAATACCAGCTTTGTAACTTCTCTAAGCTTCAGTTTTTCTCAGTGGCAAATGTTGTTATGGACAGTACTTTCACACTGGGGTTGAACTGAAGATTAAATTAGCAAGGTGTTAGGTGTAGCTATTGCTCAGCTCTTTGGTCCGTGAAGTGTTTTAAAACTGAAGTCTGCTCTGCTGAGGATTATCTCCATTTTATCCCCATTTTATCTGGTATGCATAGAAAATATAGGAACTCATCACTCAACCTAAATGTGCCAGGGTTTGCTGGCTATGGTCCAATACTCATTTTCCCTTTTATTGTCCATAACACTTAGGAACATGATGGCTGCCTTGCATAAAGACCATGCCTCCAGGCTGGGTACAGTGGTTCACGCCTGTAAACCTAGTCCTCTGTGAGACAGAGGTGGGAGGATCCTTTAAGCTCAGGAGTTTGAGACCAACCTGAACTAGAGTAAGACCCTGTTTCTATGAAAAAATAGAAAAAATTAGCCAATTGTTGTGGTGGGCACCTAAAGTCCCAGCTACTTAGGAGGCTCAGGCAGGAGGACTGCTGAAGCCTAGGAGTTTGAGGTTGCTGTGAGGTAGACTGAAGCCACCGCACTCTAGTCTGGGCAACAGAGTGAAACTGTGTCTCAAAAAAAAACAACAAACAGCAACAACAATCCCCATGCTTCCCAGCAGACCTTGAGCCAGGTGCACCCACGTGACTAAGTCTTGGTCAATAGGACATAAAGCTTCAGGAAGCCTCCTGAGAAGCAGGTGCCTTTCTTTGTGGTGGCTTTCCTTCAGGCTGATGGGGAAAATGAATGACTAGACCTCCTATGCATACTCTGGATAGGAGATGCACTTGGGAAGAAAAGTCTTACGTGCTGGAACAACACAATAGGAGCCTGGATCTCTGACCAGGGCCTCACGCTGCTCCTGGACTGACCCCCTCCATACTTCCTTAAAGGGAGAAAAACAAATGACTCTTCCACTTAAGCAAGCCACTGTTATTTGGTAGCTTTTCATGAAAAACTAAATCTTAACCAAAAAACAAAATAATCGAAATGCTATTAGTTCTATTTTGTTGGGCTAGAAATTCTGATCTAAAACATAGAACATAAAAACACAAAAAATTCTGATGCTTTGTCTTGTTTTTCTAGATTAAAAAAAGACTTTAAAAAAATCATACTAAACTCACAGAAAGAAAAAGAAAATCAGAGTACAATCACACCCACATCACCACAGTCCCTATGGTTAACTCTAATTTGAGATGGTTAAAAATGGAGAAAAGAGGAGGAGAGAACCAGGATGTCAAATTACAGCTCCTCTGGTTGCTTTAAGACTCTCCAGAATTAGTTATTAGTGGGCAATAATGAAGCAAATTGCACATGCATATTACTTCTGAGTTATGAACAATACGACCAGCAGTAACCTTTGAAGCTGTCAGGATCTTTTCAGGCAGGCAATTAAAGTGAAAAATGAGAGTGCGCACAACTTCCATCACCCAATACCATGCGTAATAACACCACCTACAAACACTGACACGGGAGTGGGGCTCGATCTGAATATTTATTAATGCAGATCTGTTTGCGTTTGTTCCTATTCTTTTCCTATAACCCATCCCTGCCAAAAAAAGTTTTTCTCCCGTTAAAGGGCAGCTCTGCCGTCTCACATCGCACTTATCTGAAACCTGCATACACTGTGACATGTCTCCTAAGTGTATTGAAAGAAATCTCCTTCCCTCTCCTGTGACTGAAATACAAATTTAGGATAAGCTTGGACTCTAGAGGAAACAAGTTGATAAGGAAGCAAACTCGGGGAGAAAACTCAATTTAAAGTATTTTCAATGTTACAAAATCATCAAGATGAAAATAATCAACAAGAAACCATATTTAGAGAGTGTCAAGTACACACATTAAGTATTAGGTACAAGGCATTGAAGGTCCCACTACCTGCCCCCAACAAATAAATGTCCCAGCTCTCAAGTGGACTAGACTCCAGAGGACGTAACTTATACTGGCCTAAGAATGATCAAGTACAAAAATATCCACTTTTTTGTTAGCAAATAGGAATCACTGCTGGCATGTTTTGTGATTTATGCACTTGGAAGGAGGTTAGAGAAATGGCAGGGATAACCAAGAGAGAGGAGCCTGGGGTGCCTGCTGGAATAGGTCTTCCCACACCGAGAAGAAACACCATTCTAGAAGCCTAAGGCCTGATGCCTAAGTATCTGCGGGTCTATCTCCAGTGGTTTCAGCCATTTCTGTACCGGAAAGTGCAAGTTAGTTTCATCCAGTAATGTTAAAAATATTCTGATGCCCAGGACCCATCCATCCTCAAAGATTTCAAAACACAACTGAGTTTGGAAATTACTACTACACATTCTAAGGCAGCTTGAAAACCAGAAAGGGGACAGAGAACTGCTTAGGAAAGTTATTAAAACAAACAGCTTGCATGTTTCTCCAAACTAAAAAGGGAATTGTGAAACTGGAAATCAATCATTAAAAATGATTTAAAAGGTTTATGAACAAGTTCAGTTTCCAGTGGAATCTTAATTCAAACTTCACTTGGAACATAGGGTTATTCTCCCCTCTTCACTTTCTATATTAAAAATATTAAACTTGGTAATTATGCAGACAACTCAGCAGTTTCATCTATTCAGTAAGAGTGATATGATAAGACCTATGACTGTGAACTATTTAGATTTTGGTCATTGATTTTCCTCACGGTTACATGACTAAAATTACTAAGGCTGTATCACTTGAGTTATTCCGTGGTTCAGAATTTTCTGTAAGTCAGACTGGCCTGAACCAGTGTGGTTTTCCTGTCCTGTTATTATTCACCACAGTAACAAATCCAAGTATTAGTTTTGTATTTTGGAAGCCAGTTTTGTCAAGTATTTGGCAAGAGAAATCACCTTTATTATTTCCCATCTCCCAGAGAAGACAAATCAGTGCTTTAAAAAAAAAAAAGCCACAGGAACAAAAAGATTGTCGCACAGAGTGACGGGATGGCTCTTCCTAAGAGTCATCAAACCTGAGTGCACGCCGGGCATAGCTCACTCCGGGCGATGTCTGATCCAAGAAGCTCCACCTGGCCGGCAAGATCGGGCACGCTGTCCCCATGCCCAGGAGGCAGCCAGGAACACAGCCTTCGGCTCCTGGGCCACAGAGGTTATGTACTAGTTGGCGATTTACTGCTCCTGAGTCTGTGCGGCCTCTGCGCTCATTCCGCTCGCTAATGAGAGGGGTGCATGCTGAGCTGTAACTCAGACTGATCTCGCTGATGATGTGAATTTGGACGTCTGGGAAGTCCCTGGACCTTCTTAGTTATCTGGCACCTGGCAGATGGCTCCTGACAATCTTGGCTTCTATGGAAAGGCTTCTGGGAAGCAACTCTGGACTTTCTGTTGCCCTTTTTATTTTAAAATAAGCCTTTTATTTCTTTAGAAAGCCACATAATACGGTAGTTGCTGGCATGGTCTGCTATGTTCTAACTGTGTGACTTAAGCAAGTTTCTCATCCCACGCCTGAGTTTTCTGATAGGAGCTGTGACTCACCATCTTCCCTACACAATGTGAGGTTCAGAGGATTAAGATAGTGAAGCCATATACAGCACAGATCACAGGGCCGGTACATGGTAAATACTTAATAAACTCAGCTACTACTAAATACTATTACTTCAGGTGGTCAGGTCTGAAAGCAGTCAGTGCTTACGTTGTGGGACTACATTCGTAAGCAATCAGTGGTTCTCAGACAGCAATAATAACTGATAATAAGGATATTACTACTGCCGCTGAGTGCCTGCTCAGTGTCAGTAGAGAAGAGGTGCTTTCTGGGTGCAGTCCTCAGGAAAAACCCTGCAAGGGAGACATCTCCTGCCCCATCTCTCTTCCCAAAGGAACACAGGAGGCTCAGAAAAGGCCCAAATCCCACAACCAGGAGATAAGGCCTTAAATCCAGACGGTCTAACTTCAAAGTGCGTACTGTGTGGCTGTACACGCTGCATTCAAGGAGTACAAATAACTTGCTTGCT
This sequence comes from Otolemur garnettii, assembly GCF_000181295.1. Classification (NCBI taxonomy): domain Eukaryota; kingdom Metazoa; phylum Chordata; class Mammalia; order Primates; family Galagidae; genus Otolemur; species Otolemur garnettii. Next base: position 10,123,218 of record NW_003852423.1, read on the forward strand.
TTACAAGGATTCCTATTCAGTACAGTGCTCTCAAATTAAACTGCCCACCGGACTTTTCTCTACTTTTTAAAAGGCAGTTTTATTATATCACTTCCATAAATGAACATATTTTATAACAAAATTAAGCATTATGTAACTATTAACATAAAAAAATTTTATTCCTGTACGGCCCAACATCATTTCACACATCCCCAGAAGCACACTGAGAACCTTCTAGGCACCCTGCCTGGCACACTCTCCGTCCTTTAAGGGCTACCCAGCCATGGCCATGGGATTTCAGCAATTCTACAGCTCAGGGGCAGATAAGAGAATGGGATTCCTAATCTTTCCAATAATGTTTTTTGATTGACACCGTCTGAATCTAGGCACAGAATTATTTCCGGGCTCTGAGGGTGGTCTTGGTGCCATCAGGCAGCTCTCCAAATTAAGCGCTTGGTTTCATAACTAAGGTTCACTTATCAAGAATCAGCACGAGTTGACCAGGTGACCAACTGGATGGGGAAGTGTACTGGTGTGAGCCATTTCTCTTTCCTTTTTATAAAAGACCTCCTTTTCAGAGTACTTTTAGGTTCATAACAAAATACAAGAGATAACCCATCCATTCTCCATCCCCAGGCACGAACAGCCACCCCCACTGTCAACACTGCCCAGCAGAGTGTTTCCCCCGGGGCTAAGAAAGCACAGGCTGGACGGAAGCGCTGGAGTGCTGCGGAAGCACCAGGAGGAAACATGGAGACAAATGATGACGAAAATCAGAAGCCATGAAAGAGACTGAAACAGCGCAGTCAAACAAACCTGCATCTCCTCCTACAGTTCTCCTCTGGGGACTGATTTTAAACACACCAGAGATTCCAGTCGGAGTTCTAACTAGTTCTAGTTTATGGCTTTTTGAAAACTCAGTTTCCTTACCTGTAAAATGGAGATAATGATATGGCACCAGCACCCCCAACAAGCTTACAGCAAGGCTCACAGATTTTAATTGAGGGATTCCAGAGTAAACCCGAAGGCCCCACCGCAACTCCCAAGGTAAGGTGGGCTCAGAGTTACTACTTCTCCAACAGAAGTAACCCAATCAGCCACATAGTTACTCATTAGTCTCTTTGGCAAATAATCTGTGGGAAGAGAAGACTTAAACTATACACTAAAATAGTGCCCTAAATTATTTAGATAAAGAACTTAGATTATATTTTTCTTTGCTATCCCTGGACCTTAAAGAGTGTGCATATACAAAAAGAGAGAGAGAGAACACATGGATTACAATTTTTCCCTTGGAAGAGTAAGACTTTCATTAGAAAGTTCTTCAAATATTCTTCCAAAGAGTCGTATGTCTTTTCAGCTGAGATAGAAACCTGTTTGGCTAGCTTTCAGCTGAGTTTATTAAAAACCATTCTGACTCATAAGAAACTATGTGATCAACTAATTGGTTTATGAGTAAAAGGAAGGCCTTTCAATTTATAAACCAAAGCACATTTAAATGATTTTATCACACATTCAACCCAAATGCAAAGCTTTCCATTATGCTTTAAGCAAAACAGACATTATCAAAGTGCTCCTGAGACATCAGATTCCTCACAGAGGTTCAGGAGGCTCTTGGGATTTGGTAAATGTTATCAGCTGAGTTTCAGAAAATGAAAGGCAGAGACTCTGATGGATTTTCTCAGCTTACGTGAGATGAAGTTTAATAATCTAGACATGGACTCAATGCCATTCAGATATTGAGTCTTCATTTCTTTGCGGTGTGGCTTTAAAAAGGAATGCTGTGGGAACTTATACTTTAAAAAATATATACGTCAGTGGCTGAGTATCTCCAGCCAGCCCGGCCATACCTCCCCTCCTAAGTCTGCCCTCGTACTGCAGCCAATGATGTAGCTCAGTCTTTTTCCAGCATTTCTACTGTAACCCACACTGCGAAGCACATTTTAAATTGTGACCAGTATACCCCTCCACAGATACAAATATGCAAAAGTTTCATAGGCTATTACTCAACTACACGCAACACTTTCTGATGATACCACATCATTCTGTAACTGGTTGGGACCACATATTAAATTGATTTTATGACCCAATAACGAGTCTCAAATGACTATTAAAAAAAATTCAAACTCAAATTCAATTTGTAATTGCTACATTACAAATCAACAAAGTCGTGCATTTAGCCCACTCCCACGTGTAGCTCCTTACAGCTTATATGATGAAAGAGTTAGGTAAAATATAGATTATTTATAATTTGGTTCCATCCACCAAATTCTACAAATGATCTTTCTCTAGCTCTTTACACACCACCTACACTCCAACAGCTTCCAACTCCTTCCCATCCTCTGCACCTGTCTTGTTTGTACACTGACCCTTTTTAATGCTGTTTATTCTGGCTGCCCTTGTCTGCTCTGTTCTGCACCGTAAGAACTGCTTTACAGAAACTCTCAGTTAGGTCATCCAGTAGGAGGCACCAGCAGGAAATCAGAGGGCAGAAGGAGAAGGTAGTAGTCTGTTTGTTGTCCGCTCCCCCAGTGAAGCGCAGTTTGGTAAGTGGTTGCTACACTCTACTTGGGGCCACAGCTCCGGGAGGCAACCCCTCTCCAAGGCTGCCACCTGGTCCGCATCCTGGTAACAGTGTCACCTCCCCATCCCTTTGGCTTAATGCTGTGCTAGGTCCTGGCGCCTCATCATCTCTTACCCTGCCCACACCCTACAAATAGTCCCTGCATTTAACCAACTCTCTTTTCCTCTCAGGCCCATGACTGATACGCCCTTGTAACATATGTTGTTTCCACCCATTTCTCTGTAGTCACCCTCAGGTCTATTTTCCAAAGTCCACTACAAAGGTTCCCCCTCTCCAAGCCTTCCATGAACCCTCATGGTAGAATGTGCCTCAGTAGACAGGTCTATTAAAAGATGAACTGCATTTTAAAGTGCTTCTGTTCCCAACCGACTCAGCGTCTCCAAGGCCAGCACTCTTGTTTCTCTTCTGTCCCCAGAGCTTAGCACAGAAGCTGGCGAGTAACTGTGATCACTGAAATCATCAATACATGAATGAAAGGTAACAGGATTCTTAATTATTAAATGACATCACAATTATGTGCCAGGTAGTATGGGGAGGGGGTAATCTTACTCTACAGAGTAAGATTCTGTCAGCCTGGGTAGAGTGCCATGGCATCATATTTGCTCAAGGCAACCTCAAACTCTTGGCCTCAAGTGATCCTTCTGCCTTGGCCTCCAGAGTAGCTGGAACTACAGTTGTGTGAGACCACGTCTGGCTAGTTTTTCTATTTTTAGTAGAGACGGGGTCTCCCTCTTGCTCAGGTTGTTCTCCAATTCCTGAGCTCAAGCAATCAACCTGCCTCCACCTCCCAGAGTGCTATTACAGGTGGGAGCCACCACCTCAGGCCCAGGCAGTATTTTCAGATAACAGTGTCTATAGAGCTACCTCGTCTGAATTCCCCATCTGGGGTGATCTAATGAATATTCTCCAAATGCAACTGCTGGGATCCAGCTAGAGACAACCATTGCTGTCTATTGCACTGTGAACCAGTTATCTCTGGCAGTAACTAGCTGGCCCCCCACAATCCCACATCACCTGGCAGGGTGTTTTCTGCTTATTATGCTAATTAGATTTTACTTGAAAGATGTAATTATTGCTGCAACCCAAGGAAATAATTAATGGCCAATTTTAGTGGGCAAAATATTCATTAATCAAGTCAACAGACAAGAGACCTGCAGAGTTTAAGAAAAAGGTCCTTAGAGAGAAGGAAAAAAGATAATCACCTAGAGAGCTCTCCTTTTCATAAATATAGGTTAAATCTATTCAATTATCGTCTCTAGAAAGTTTACATTTCAGATTTAGTCTAGTGATTCCTAATGAAGTGTAGGTTTAAACTTTAGGGCTTTAAAATGCATCATACAATTAATTATTTAATCATTTTAAGGCATAAAAGGGTAGTGAGAATGAGAAGGTGCTAATTTCACACGTGGGCTCTTTAAAACACTTCTTCATGCAAAGATTTCTGAACACTAACTACATACAGCAGAGACAGGGAGGGAGAAGGGTGTTATGATGAGAACACCATTCCCTCGCCACTGTGTGTTCCCTTCATCTTCAACCCTTAGAAACACACAGCTTCCCAACATGAGCCTGAGAGGACATTTTAAGTTCTACTAACACCTTGGTAATCAGAGCCCAGGGAAACATTTGCCCAAAACCAACACAGTGACACAGACACCACACCGGGTCAACCCTAAGAGCATGGCCTCTCATAAAAAACGATAAATAAGGCTTAATGTCTGAAGCTCAGTAGTTAGGGCGCCAGCCACATACACTGAGGCATGCAGGTTCAAACCTGGCCTAGGCCTGCTAAACAACAATGACAACTGCAGTAAAAAAAAATAGCCAGGCATTGTGGCAGATGCCTATAGTTTCAGCTACTTGGGAGGCTGAGGAAAGAGAATCGCTTAAGCCCAAGAGTTTGAGGTTGCTGTAAGCTGTGACGCCAGGGCACTCTACCGAGGGCGACATAAGTAGATTTAAAAAAAAAAAAAAAGATAAACAACCATAAACAAACCCCTCCGGCCTCTCCCCCACCCAGCCCTCCTTCTCAAAGCCCTTTTATAATATTTGTGTCCTCAGATTTATGTTGACTGTACGCTGCCTAGACATGGCTCCCCTGACATTATGACGGGCTTAAGGGGCAAGAGATGCCTCACAGAAGGCAGAAATCAACTGACAGTAGACTTTACTTTTTAAACCAAAAATGTTTCCACCTTTTCATTTAATTTTAAATGTGAACGACCATATTCTAGCCTCGACATGCCCATAAAGCTGGTTCATAGCCTAGGTAAAAAAAATTTTTGTTTTACATAATGTTCACCATCCACATCTTAACAGTCTGGATGCTGAAGCATTTTTCATTCAGAGTAATGATCTTCAAGAGTAAAAATAATATAATTATAACTTAACTACTGGGTCAGCTAAATCACAACCAGAAATGTGCTGGTCTGTATTTCATTCACTGTGTCAAAAAATCTTCGTTCTGGACTATCAACATAGCACTAAATTTTGATCTGTCATTGAAAACAGGTCGCTTCTATTTCTGGCTTATGGCATGGTAACAGGGTACAGCAATTGGCAAAGACAGCTAATATTTCACATTAAATCTCCCCACCTGACCTTCTGAATCAAAAATGGAGGACTCATGGGTAGGAATTATTTATTATGTAAACACTCCCTTTTCTTCTTTAAAAAAAAAATAAAGAAACAAAACCCCTCTTAATCAAAGCATATGAAGAAATAAACTAAAATTCCTGGTAAGAAAATTTGTTACTGATAGGACGGCCGCTGAAGGGTGTGGGGTGCATCCTCTCAAAGATAGATAGGAGGGTATGTGAGTGGTCCTTAGGACAAAGCCAGAATAGGCATTTCAAGGGGAAGGAGGACCACAAGACTAAGAGGCAAGTCTGGGTGTGGCCTCAGCTGGCCCTCTGGCATCCTCTCTCACTAGGCTAGTGTTTTTCAAACTGGGGAGGGAGCTTTGTAAAGTAGTTAATACAGCACCAGCAATTCTCATTTAATTGATGTCAGATGAAAGTGAATTCACTCCCCTAGATTAGTAAGCGCTAAGAACCCCTGTGGTATTAAGCCCCTCCCCACGCAATACCTTTATCTGTGGGGTTTTTTATTTTTTGGGGGGTTTTTGGCTGGGGCTGGGTTTGAACCCGCCACCTCCGGCATATGGGGCCGGTGCCTTAGTCCTTTGAGCTACAGGCACCATCCATCTGTTTATCTTTTAACCACAGCCTACTCACTATTCATTGAACAGATAAAAGAATTTTGTTCAGTGCTTGAGAAAACTAGGGGAAAAGATAGGAAGACCATTCGTGGTGGGTCATAAACTAAAGTAGTATGGCAGAGCTTTTCAAACTTCAGTGTGCAACAGGATCACATGGGGGCCTTTCACAGCTCAGTGTGTGGGGGCTCTGCCCCCAGGGTTTCTGGTGCAGCAGCTCTGGTGTTGGGTTTGAGAATTTGCATTTCTAGAAACTTCCCAGGTGATGCTGCGGCTCTCAAGACCACACTTTAAGAACCACAGCACTCAAATGACCAAAACAGCTTAGAAATCTGAGATTAGGTGACACGTGATAACCTGGGGCTGGGCTGGGTGACCAAGGATTGCAGTACTTATCCAGGACAATCGCAAAGAAGAAGGCACAGGTCTTCTTTAATTTCCACAGCGTAACTGAGTCATCAAGTATCATGTGTCTACACCATGCAGAATGCACGTGTGGCTAGCAAGAACAACAGATTGCCATCAATATCTAAATAAAAATTACAGTACTCTTTCCTAGAAATAGGCCCAAGATCAAATTTTCTGAAAGCAACCAATGGCAGACTCAGGCCAGAAAACAAACCCTCAGCTGCTTGTTAAATCAGCTCAAGCACTAGATTCTACAGCTGTAAAAATACAGTGGTTTTAAATCCAAGCTTCTAATAGCCACCCAAATAGATGCTATACTAAAATTACTCGGGGTGGGTGGGGGTGGGAATACATGCTTTCTTTGCTGCCAGTTAAGACATTTCTTTCTTAGGAGACAAAAGCAAGGAATAAAGAAAATGCCAAGAGCATTAGGTTTTCCTAAGAGGGCACTGGCTGCTGGTTCCCACTAACCCTCTAATTGCACAGGCCACCAAACAGTGACACAAAGGGCACCATGACAGTAACTCAGGCAGAGGTTCTCTCTCCATTCCAGTGATCAGTCCTATGGATTCTAGCCAGCAGTGATAATTCAGAGTGTCAGATAACTGAATACTTTGGGTTGTGAGATAGTTTTCTAGGAGTTTCTGGGGCAGAAATAAACAGGAAATTGTGTGCTCTAGAGAGTACCGTTACTAGGAAGACAGTGGCATAAAGATGGCGGCCTCACCCACACAACAATGATCAAATCTTAACTTGTACATAGAGCAGTGGTTCTAAAGTGTGGTACTTGTGTAGCAGCATCCCCAGGAACGTGTCAAATTCTCAAGCCCCTCTCCACTCCCAGACCTATTAAAAGTAGAGACTGTGCACGTGGTAGTGGGGGGTGGGGGGGAGGTCACATTGTAGCCGACATTTTACCAAGTCCCATGTTAAAAATTCTGATGTGGGTAAAGCTCGAGAGATACTGACGTAGAGTTTTAGGGTCCTCAAAACACCCTGCCTTACCTTTTCTTGGGACATTCCAACAACCACGTGGGTAAGAAAGTATCATCCCATTTTAAAAATGAGGGACCTAAACTGAGACAGCCCATAGAAGCCTAAGGAGACACAAATGTAACAGCAGATCCTGGAACAGAGAAAGGACATTAGGGGAAAACTAAGGATATCTGAATGAAGTATAAACACTTCAGTTAGTCAATTTGGTTCATTAACTATAACAAATATACCACAGTAATAGAAGATGTTAATAATAGGAAAAACTAGGCACAGGAATGTGTCAAGATTGCCTTATCGTTGTAATTTTAGTATAAATCAACTTATTCTAAAATAAGTATGTTTAAAACAGTAGGAATGTGATGCTCTGAGACTCGTATTAAAGATGATACACACAGATGGTATCTGTTGAGTTTTTTTCTGTATGTTTAAAATGCTTCTGAAATGTTTTATATTTCCTAATTTGAAACCATAAAAATTATTTATACTCAAATAAATAAATAAAATTACTTATACTCATATTTTTTTCCTTTTCTTCCGGAAAAGGACTAGTGCTTCTTTAGATTAGGATGCCGTGAGGCTTGACACAGGCCTGAGACACGGCCCCATCCACGCAGGTGCTACACATCCTCTCTGTGCTGCCCTCCTTGTACTGTAGCTCTGTCAACATAAAGGGGGGCCGCTCTGCTCTCAGAATGATCTCTAAAGGGTAACTGTGACGGAGGGGAATTTGCTCAGTGCTCCTTCCTCCCCTGGCTCTCCATCTCTGCCTCTCCTCTCCCTTCACACCCACAACCACCTATGTTTCATACGTCCATTCCCAAAGCACCCAAATCTCAGCTAGCCCTCTTCCAATAGTGGCTGAGAGCTGCTTTTGAGTGCTACTCCTCTAAACAGAATGCCAGTTAAAGGAAAGTACAGATCCTCTGAGCCCCACAGGCCTAAATTTCAGAATGAGAAGACTGTCCACGCTTCACCCCCAGCTACCTGGCTGCAGACTGGTTTGATCAGAGGTAAAGCTCGTCCCTCCTGCCCATGCCCTCTGACTGAGCAATGCTTGTGAGGCCAGGCTGAAGTTCTTAATGTCACACACTGTAATTTATTTACTGCTTTCTTACACTGTCTGACCTCTGCAGGAGTTAAAAACAGGTGGTGAAACCGCTGGAATAGGGATTCAGGGGAAAGAGAGCTAAGAGGCCTAGACAACCCATAAACTGAATTTTAATCCCTGGAATAGTGGGACATTCATGGCTGCCCACACGTTCCTGAGGCTGGCTATTTTCGCTCCACTGTTTTAATGCCAATACCCAGGAATGTGCGTGGCGGCCAGCCTTCCCCTGACACCTTTGCCTTGGGTCTCACCCAGAACAAATGAGTGAGGATGCGGAGAGAGGGGCCAAGGGACATCATTCGAGGTCCAGAAACAACACTGAAAGCTTACTGGTTTGTTTCTAGACCAAACAGGTCAACATCATGTGCCTCCTGTCCCCTCCCTGCCCTCAACATGCTGTAATCTCATTCCCACTGCTCCCCCTCCACTCCACAGTGGATCAAACCCAACCCCTCCCTAAAGCACCCATTATGGGCCCCAATGTAGCCCAGGGAACACTGCAAGGTTCATTCTTTCACTCGACAAATATTTATGAAATACCTACTATGTGCCAGATACTGTTCTGGACACTAGAAATACAGCAGTGAACAAAAAAGAAAATCCCTTCTGCCATGGGGTTGACACTGTGGCAAGGGAAAGGGCCAAAAAAGACATAAGTAGTTATATGCTGCTATGATCACCTTGTCAGGTGGTAACTACTAGGAAGAAAAATAGATCAGGGGACGAGAGGCTGGAGAGTGACAACTGTCCTGGTCCCTTAATTGGCATGTAGCTTATGCTATTGTTTAACTGGGTAGGTCAGCACTTCTCTATTGCCTCTTCACTAGACACTCTATGTCCTCTAAGGACGGGGCTGTTTCAGGCTTCCCTTAGCGCAGGATTGTGCATGTAGTACATGTTCCAACAAATTCTGCTGGATGAAAGAACTTACACAGGGTGGCCATGAAATTCACGTGCAATTTTAAATGGCACACAAACTTTATGGCCACCCTGTATAATGCAGCTGATTCATATTTTAGAAGCTTAAGCCTTTCAGGTGCAAAGGGAAGATAAGAGATGGATTTAGTCCACATGGAGCCAGATGTAGTGAGTTATTCATTCTGCGTCTAGCAATCAAGAGGCTGTGTCCTGGGCACTGCGTGCAGCCCTGGCCAGGTACTTGTGAATACCTCATGACATCCTGCCCTCATGATGTACATGCTGGTGAAAAAGAGCACCGGAAGATAAGTAATCACTTCTAGGAAGGAAAGAAGCCGGGAGATGAAAAGGAGAACAAGGTCGGAAAAGAAGCTGCGAGGCCAAGGGCCGGGCGAGGCGGGCCAGGCCAGGGGAGCCAGGCTCCTGGTGGAGCTGACCAAAGGCAGAGGTGGGAGCCTGGAGGTGGGGGCAGGCTGGGCAAACTCCAGGGACTGTGTTAGTGTTGGATGAGGCAGGGGAAGGGCAAGGCCAGCTCCCACAGGCACTCATGGGCCACTGTTGGGAGGATGGGTTTTACTCTAAGTGCAATGGGGAAGACGCACAGGACTCTAAGCAGGAGAGAACATGAAATGTATATGTCAGGAAGAGCACTCTGACAAGACAGCCCCAGAATCAGCGTGACCACACGTCACTGGGTCGGGGACAATGCCGTTTTATGTTTTTGCCCCAGTGTAATTATTACAAGCACCCCATTTTACTCTCCATTCCACAATCTGACCACATCTGGGCTACAAAGGCATGTATGGGTGGCAACCTCTGTGGCGACCTTAGCAACACTTTTTTTTTTTTTGCAGAATTAAAAAAAAAAAAAATTACAAGGCCATCCTGTCCTGAATTCATTATTATACCTAATAGGATTCAGTCTTCTACAAAATCTGTCACTCTCTGGATGAATCCTGTCCTGATATGACATATTCTATAGTGAAAAATTAAGCCTCTCTTTTAGCATAATTATAAAAAGGTTCTACTGTATTCCATTTTTTTTTTAAGACAGGAAGAAGAGAAAATTCTATAAACTTCTCTCCATGATGTATTCCACATTTCACAGCTGCTGTGAGGGGAAAACTTTTCCACAGATCAAATCTAAAATTTTCATGGCTCGGTTGGAGTCTGTCCTCACTTGATAGGGACAAAAAGAGCCAGTCATGGCTCTCTGGTGCAGAGACCCTGAAGAAGCTGCCAAAGTCACCTCTGCAGAGCTCCAGGTTACATAACCCCTGTTTCTCTAACCTCTAATCTCAGGTCTTATTTTTCAAATGTTCAGTCATCCTTGTGGCTCCTCTGTTCACCCTGGCCAAGTTCTTCACACTGACACAGTACTTCTAAAGTTATATTCCAGAAGTCCTCTGCTATTTTCCTGACCAAATCTTTCCAGAAGCTTCAACTCTGTTCTCCTCTGCATCTAAACCATGGGCCGACAAGCTGACCGGGTCTTTGCAAACTGTACTACACCTCCGGTCTTGCCTCCACCTGTCCTCCTTGGACCAGACCACCTATAGAGAGGATTAAGCACAATCTCACCACATCTGGGCTACAAAGGCATGTATGGGTGGCGAATTCTATGGGCTTAGATTATACACCCTTCTCATGTTCCGTCTTAGAATCACAGTGTCAAGGCAAGAGCGACCTTAGCAACATTCTTTTCATTTAGTAGATTTATTGAAGGCTGATCTCAGAAACAGCTCACAGAAGGGATGGAGCTGGCAGAAAGAAGGGCCTGCTTTGCTAGCCCTCCACCCACTTCAAGGGACTGTCGCCATCCTCCGGCTGGTTTATGTTGACCTGTCCGTCCATTGCTTTTTCTAGCCCCTTCCTTGACTTTATTTAGCTTAAGGGCAGGGACTATATGTAACAGGCCTTTGTATTATTTACAATGTGGAATCTTCCATGTAAACAGAAGACTCCTGTAGATATTGTTCAAGGCTGAACAATTGTCTGGATGGATTCTCAAGGCTCCTCCTGGGTTTGTTTATGACACAGATACACAAACCAGCCTTTGGGGGTAGGGGGACGTCACAGGCTCTGGGAACAAACAGACACTACTCCAAACCCAGGCCATGCCACTCGTTTGATTGATTGTGGGAAAGGTATTTCATCTTGCTTCACCAGAAAAAGGCTAAATCAGCTGATATATATATTACACTTGAAGGCCTCAGCAGACGCAGGTTCTTCCTGAGCACCATTTCCCCATCTTGGGCTCGCTTTGCCTGGTTAATACAAGTTCCAGCCCCCGCCCCCACCCCATAAGTCAAGCTTTTACATTAAAAAAAAAAAAAAGTACTGTTCTTATTAGAGGTATCCTTTTTTTCTCATCCTGAACTACTTAAAACCCCCCTTCCATATAAGATAAAACTATGCCATAACTTATATCCTTTTGCAAATTTTAAAGTAGATGGCTGAGATAAAACCAAAAATGGGGGAATTCCTAAGATTATCCGTGACATGAAGTTGAAGTTAGGAAAGTATTTAAGTTTAGAGAGAGAACTAACAGCCTTCTGACGAGGTGTGAGTCAATGGAAAACTACACAGGGAAAATTAATAGGAAATGAAGTCTGGGGGGTGACACTGCTGCAGAAGGAAAGGGCGAGGCAAGCAGTATCCTCCCTGAGGCTCCCTCTTAGGGTTCAGAACCTCAGGGAAGCACATTTTAAATTCTGTAACACCACAACCAATACCACACTGACATCTTGTGGTGACAAGTATCACGACACGTAGGTGGCGCAAAGCAAACACTGACAAGCGTTATTAATATTGCTGCCATCTCTCCACTTCCCAGCAGTGAGGAGAGGAAGCTGCTGCTTAGGGGTGACACTGGCATTTGTGCTCCACTGCACCAGGGCCTGTGCCTCTAACACAGGTCGTCGTTTTCAAGCATTTGCAACTCTTGGTTAAGCCCTTCTGAGACATCTTTAGGAAAGTTACTAAGAAGTATTGGTTTAAAAATGAAATGAAAACTACAGCTGGAGCTTTCGAATACCAACCAAACCTCCTCCTCATGAGGTCTAAGAGAGGAAGGCAGGAAACAGAAAAATAACCTGGTTCTCTGGAATTTCAAAATTACACTTCTATTCACAACCATACCCTGGAGCTACTCAGTAATGGACGCACACCAGAAATCCTCCATGTCACCAAGTCCCATGTGCCATAGAGTGTTGACTGTATTCAAAGTACGTGGAGGACACCAGTGCGCCCCAGAGGACCCATCATCCAATAGGAGGTGGACAGGGTCCCAATAACCACCAAGAGAAGGAAAAGTGGAGGGTGCCCAACGGGAGCCAACAGAGCTGTGGAGACACCAGGAAAGGCTCCAGCTGAGGGGAGCATTTTATCTGTTAGGACAAGTAGTGGGGGACAAATAAAGACACGGATGAGGCCCTTACAGCAAGGTGGTAAAGCAGTGAACCTCCTAACAAATGGACCAACTCTGCTATGATGAGCAGGGTCACCCCCAAGTCTGTTCCCACCCGCCCTTGAGGTGCAGCTCTGGCTTCTGACACCAAAGGAGCACAAAAATATCTTCTTTTTTTTTTTAATAAAAAATATGCTTTTTATTAGTAACAGATGACCATAGAAAAAGTGGAAGAATTAAAAAATTATAGAAACTAAAAGTTACCCATAATAAACAATGTAGACGTAGTTCAGCTTGTGCATTTTTGCTGTATTTTTGCATTTGTTTTTAAAACCACAAAGTAGGACTTTAAGTCCTAGGCCCATTACTTCTTGACTATCTATTTGAACATATTCCCTGAGCTAAAAAACTTCATTTCCTGGCTTGGCGCCTGTCGCTCAGTGGTTATGGCGCCAGCTACATACACCAAGGGTAGCGGGTTCAAACCTGGCATGGGCCAGCTAAATGACAACTGTAATAAAAAATAGCCGGGCATTGTGGTGGGCACCTGTAGTCCCAGCTACTTGAGGCTGAGGCAAGAGAATCGCTTAAGCCCAAGACTTTGAGGTTGCTGTGAGCTGTGACATCCCAGCACTCTACCCAGTGAGACTCTGTCTCAAAAAAAAGAAAAAAAAAAAAGAAGAAGAAAACTGCATTTTCTTTATCTGAAAAGCAGGAATCCTATTTCCTACCTTGCACTGCAGTTTTGAGAAATAAATGAAATAGTGCATAAAAAGGATGACTTTTAGGCACACACACCGAGGACACACAAATGAGAATGACAGTTGTCAACACTGCAGCAGGCATGGAGTGACAGGTAGGAGGGGCCACCACCACTGCTGACGGGGTGCACTGGTGTCCTCCATGTGCTTTGAATTCAAGGGGGTGAGACAGCACAGATGGAGGACAGATAAGGACATGGTGGCTGGGGGTCAAGGTGGAAGGACGGGAGGGATGGAGGCTGCAGGCTGGACACTCTGTGCTCCCAGCACATCACCTGATTATTTAATCACTTGGTTTTCTCATCTCTTTATATTCCCCCTTACCTAAGAGGCTAGCCCAGCTTCTTGAAGGCATGTGCCACATCTCATCAGATGGTAGAGGACCAGCATATCACAGACACTTGGTGAGCACTTGGCCTTGGCCCCTGACTGTGCTGGGTCACTTTTGGAAAATTAACCACCCTGTTGGTTAGCAAGTTCCTCTTCGGTAAAATTCAAGAAGTAACAGTACATGACTCCTTTGGTTGCTGTGAAGACTAAAGGCAAGTGAAGTGACAGATGACCCGAGAAAGACTCACTAAAGTGTTGCTGCCATCAGAGCCGCACCGCTAGCATCCTGTCTGGCCGACTTCATAGAAACCGTCAGATTCATTTCTACAAAGTCCAGTTTCAAAGACCTGAGGATATGCTCACGATAAATCAGGGAGGATTGCATACTGCCACAAAAAGATTTTTAAGGGCTTTTTCAATAAATTGGTTTATCATCCTAATTTCTCAGCATTATGTAACTCCCCATTTCTTAAATGTAGCTTCCAAAAGTGCACCATGGCAGCACGGTCCTTAACTGCTTTTCCAGAAAAAAATCTTTTCAAATTTCCACCAAAAAGAATGCAGTTGGCACCACCTCATCCCAAATGGAGCTACTCTGCTACGAGGAGCAGGGTCAGCCCCACATCTGCTCCCACCCGCCCTCGAGGTGCGGCTCTGGCTTCTGACGCCAAAAGGAGCACAAAACTATCTTCTTCTTTTTTTTAAAATAATATTTATGCTTTTCATTAATAACAGATGACCATAGAAAAATTGGAAGAATTCGATTACAGAAAATAAAAGTTACCCTTAATAAATGATGGAAACGTGAGGGCAGCTTGTGCACTTTGCTATACTACCTTTCCAGTCTTTTCTGCATTTGTTTTTTAACAAATGGCATCAGTCTTAGCCTTTCACTTACTGTAATCTAAAGGTTTTATTTAATATTTCACTATGCCTAAAACTTACTAAACACCCGTTTAGTACATAAAGCTGTGCTTGATACTATGAGGTATTGAAGTACACCTGCGATGAAATCCCTGTCCTCCAGATGTCTGTGCCTTAGCTGAGGATACAGGACAAAATAAATAATGGTACACAGTAATGATTGAAGAAGGATAATAATGGTGTACAGTAACAAAAAAAGTCTGCAAGGGCTTCAAGCCCAGACAAGATTACCTGGCCTAGAATGCTCTGTAGGGGACTTAATGAAGCAAGAAAGATAAGAGCCCAACCATGACCTACTGTGTATAATTCTACAGATAATTTTTAATTGCTAATGACTCTTTACCCTACTTTCCTCAATTTACAGAGAATGACAGATTCACTGGAATCATTCCCATTGCTATGCCTTTGCTATTATGGACAAAACTCGGCTCCTGCAAAAGCTCTTTTCAAAATACCACAAATAAGTACAAAAGTATTTCAAAGCAATTTTTCAATTATGTTTTTATTCGTGAGGAAAACCAGAGCTTTGAGTGAAAAATCAACCAGCTATTTGAAGAAACAAAAGTCAAGTCTGAATTCCAGGTTCCTGGTGTTTCAATAATACCTAACGTAAGAACAAGCAAGAATCTACTCCACACATGATACTGAAATTTGGAACCACCTGGCAACCGAGCTTAATTCCTGAGAAGAGATTTTCCCAGCGTAGCCTGTGTTCACCTGCTCATTTATTTAGAAAATACTGCTAAGTATTTTGGAGTTGTGTTAGAGAGGCCAGCATTGGGCCAGATGCTGGATACAGAGGTGAAATGAACCACATGGACCAGTCCCTGCCCTCATGGAGCGATCACTCCTAAAGCATGTCCCTCTGAAGCAGTGGGGCTAACAAGCAAACAGACAATTATAACCCAATGTGATAAGCCCTATCAATGAATTAAGTCCCACTGGGGACTGCAGAGGCCATGCATAAATGCTATGTTAAGGAATGAGCATCTAAAAGGGGCACTATACTAACCTAGGCTTGGAAAATTAGAAAAGGCTTCTCAGAATATGTATTAGGTTGAAGGAAGAAGAGCGTCAGGAGAGGCAGTCAAAGAGATGTTTAGGAAGAGGGAATAACATGTTAGAAGTTCTGGAGAAGGAAAAAACGTGGTGAAGAAGGCTCGGCGCCTGTGGCTCAAGTGGCTAAGGCGCCAGCCACATACACCTAAGGTGGCGGGTTCGAATCCCCAGCCCAGGCCCACCAAACAAATATGCCGGCTGCAACTAAAAAATAGCCGGTCATTGTGGTGGGCGCCTGTGGTCCCAGCTACTTGGGAGGTGGAGGCAGGAGACTCGCTTGAGCCCAGGAGTTGGAAGTTGCTGTGAGCTGTGATGCCACAGCACTCCACCCAAGGTGACAGCTTGAGGCTCTGTCTCAAAAAAAAAAAAAACATGGTGAAGAAGAAAAGGCATATTCAGAATGGCTGGGTCAGAGAGTGGAGAAGGGAGTATTTTGGTGAGAGATGTTTCCGTGCATTATATATGCATGGATGGAGGTACATGCACACAAACTCATTTCAACCGCAAGATGGTAATTGTTATCCTCCTATCACAGAGGAGGAAACAGGCCTGTGAGAATGCTGGCTGGTGATAAACAATAAGTAGTCAAAGGACCCTGAGTAGAAAAGGGACATGATGAATTTTACATCAGTGGAAAAATACTGTTGAAGCAATGGAAGGAATACTTTAGAGGGGCTGCACCTATGGCTCAAAGGAGTAGGGCGCTGACCCCATATGTCAGGGTGGCGGGTTCAAACCCAGCTCCTGCCAAAAACTGCAAAAAAAGAATACTTTAGAGGGGTCCGGGTGGAGTGAAGATCAAATCTTCATCAAGCCTCCCGGAGAGATTAAAGGGTTCCCTTTCTATTCCTCGATGTGCAAGGCCCTGAGCCTGTAACTTGAGAGATCTTACCATGCGCAGGCAGAATCTTTGTCCTTGAGGGATGTTATAATCTACCGGGGGCAACAATCATACTGGGCATCAGAGCTTAGCAAAGATCCGACAGGCCAACTACTTCCTAAAGCACCATGTCCCCCTGAATCATAGGTCAGAGTTCCTCCTCGGCAAGATGGCCATGCTTCCCCCAGGAGGAGAAAGCTCTGACCACAGGGAAACAGTGCCCACAATGATAGCCCTGGTACTTCTCTGGGTCTAACAAACTCATGACAAAGACAGGCTCATCCCCTCACACCTTCCTGACCTGGTGACCCACCAGTGACATCCTCACAGTTCCGTAACTGTCCAGGGCTACTACTCTCCTAGGGGTTAGCTACTTTGTCACCTCCTCAATGTAGAAATGCCACTTACTGATGGTACTTTAAAAAAAATTCACCATCATTTTTAACACTAATTGTATTAAACTTTTATTCTCTTTTCCTCAAAGCTCCAAGGAAGAGAAATTAAACTAACAGTTTATCTCACCAGCTCCAGACAGCACACCTAAATACTTGTCACTACCAACACAACAAAATGTGAGGCTTGCCCCCACAGCACATACGAAAACACTAGGAAAGGTAACTTGACTTGCCTTAGTCCATTTGCCCAAATATGGGTGCAAGCAGACTTCACACCCAACTCTAATGCCAAGTCCAGCCCCATTCTACTCTATCATTTAATTTTTCAGAAATGAAAAAAAAAAGGTCATTTGTAAACTTATCCTCTTTCTCAAGATGGCAGATTAAAAATTTACTACATAAGATTGGTCAAAAGACCAAACAGGGGTTTAAGTTTGTACTTTGAAATTTTACCTTCAACTTGAAACCTTCATTTCTGGTTTGGTGGTACAGTTGGTTTTGTCAGTATAACCCTTGTAGCACCAGATGTTCAACCGATGTGAGATGGAAAGTTTCTGAAACCCTAAATTCTGGATCATAGTGGCTACCAGGTTCGTGATAGCTGGGGTGGAAATGAGGTTCTCCAGCTGAGCACACACTATTATTACTCAAAGCCTTGGCACCAAGTTCTGCCAAGGCTCTGGTAAATTGGGTTATATGTCAGTGAATCATAAGTAGGGTGACCACATAATGCATAGTCCAAACCACTGGGACACCTCTGAGAGTGAAAGGAAGTCTTATTAATAATTAGACCAGGACAAATGTATAAACCAGGTCTGGCCAGGACAAACCAGAACTTATGGTCACCTGGTTGTAAGACGCTCTTTCACCTTCCAACTTAAGGCCTAGGTTATAGCAAGTGTACAGGCCTCACTGGGTCGGATCCCCTAGGCTGCTCACAACATCATCCTGTCACTAATAACAAGGAAAAACGTTCCATGGGAAGAAAAAAAAAAAAATCACAAAAAGCATTCTTCTCTGGCTCGGCACCCGTAGCTCAGTGAAGGGCGCCAGCCACATTGAGACTGGCGGGTTGGAGCCTGGCCTGAGCCTGCTAAACAAAATTGACAACTGCAACCAAAAAACTGCCAGGTACCTGTGGTCCCAGCTACTTGGGAGGCTGAGGAAAGAGAATGACTTAAGCCCAAGAGCTGGAGGTTGCTGTGAGCTGTAATGTCACAGCACTCTATCAAGGGTGATATAGTGAGACTATCTCAAAAAAAAAAAAAATTTTTTTTTTTTAAGCATTCTCTACAGCCTAGAACTACGCAGGTGGACAGCAGTGAGGATGCTGCTTATCTTACTGCATCTAGGCCCAGGGCCTAGAGAATATCCTCCCCAAAGGAGGAACACAAGAACAGGAGAAAGAATGTAGTCCAGATGCAAGAACTTTTAATCTTTTGGGCACCAAACTGACAGTCCCTGACACTTGTGGCCCAGTAATAGCCTAATTTTGAATCTACACCAGCTCCTCGCCCCTTTAAGGCCCAGGCTCCTCTCAGAGACTGGAATGCCTCCAACATACGCAGGGACACACGTGGAATGCATCTCCCCTGGAATGTGCTGGGCATGGGAGCTCCTCAGGGTGGGGGAAGCCAACCAACAGGTATCATTACGATAATTACACTGTGTTTTCCAAATTTACAAACATAAATGGTCTTTATGATTTTTATGGTTATAAAAAGAGTTAGTGCTCATGGAGATTGGCCAGAATTTAAAGAACCAGTATCTTGCCCCTAACACAGAACTCCATACCTAGTGGTCACTTACTAAATGTTCTTGCAACTATATAGAAGCAAATTAAGGATTCTTCAAACCACCAGCACCAGAGACTGGAAGAAGCACCTCCCTCACAGAGAGATATCAGCAGGGCGGCTTGAGGCACAGAACTTACTACACCCCTTACCTCGGTTTTCCACTGCATCAGGTCAGAAACTGATTTGATTTGCTGCCCCAAGTGGGCTTCACACCTTCCCTCCTATTCGCCAGTGTGTCTTTTTCCATTACCCGTGCTTAAAAACAGACTCTTTAATTTATGGGCTTTTAGGGCTGGTGAAATTCTCCAAGCTCTAGGCTCACCACAGACGCAGGCCCCTAAATGGTAACAGCTGAGCCGGCTTGTCAGGACGGGCGAGGCCCTGTCTCCTATCCCTGGGGAAACAGCCGAGAGAGGAACAGGCCTACCGCCCCAACCTGTGTCAGTCTTGGGCTGCCCCCAAAGGCACTGACTCAGGGGCAGAATGGCTGCTGCGTCCATGGTGAAGAAGGCAATCGTCTTTTTTTTTTGGTCTGGGCATTAGGAAAAAGCGGTTCCTCACGTCAGCTCCTGGCCTGTTCCTCAACTCTAATAAGAGGTGAAGCGCTGACAGGGACAGTCCTTACTTTCAGGTTATATTCTCTTTGGGTTAGTAGAATATCTTCTCTTTTGTGAAATGATGTTTGACAGTGGGTGGTAATTCTTTTAAGTCTTTAACTGGCAAAATAAAAAGTTAGCATCAGTATGTTAAAAGTATTTTGGAGGCCAGGTACTGCAGCTCATGCCTGTAATCGTAACACTCTGGGAGGCCAAGACCAGCAAATGAATTGAGCTCAGGAGCTAGAGACCAGCCTGAGAGCGAGACCCTACTTCTACTAAAAATAGACAAACTAGCCTAGCATCATAGGGAGTGCCTGTAGTCCCAGCTACTTGGGAGGCTGAGGCATCAGGATCACTTTAGCTCAGGAGTTTGAGGCTGCTGTGAGGAAGGCTGAGGCCGTGGCACTATACCCAGGGTGACAGAGTGAGACTCTTTGTCTCCAAACAAACAAACAAGAGAAAAGCAAAAGAGGTTATTTTGGCAAAATTTGGATGGCCATGAAATAAATGCAGAAGTCTGGTCAGCATTTCCTTAGACCCCATGCCAGGACTTCCAAAGAGCAGAGAAATGAAGAGCGTTGGGTTGAGAGGTGGGAAAGCGTCACCTGAGAACTCTAATCTATAGGGTGTAATGAAAACACTACATGACTACAGGGGAGGCAACGAAGGTGTCTGCAGCACCCAGGCTCTGCCAGGCTCTATACTTCTCATAAATATCCTGCAAGGCAGATATTATAGTTTTACAGCTAAGGAAATAAAAGCGAGACAAAGCAAATGACTCATCCAAGGTAACACAACCAGTTAGCGGAAGGCTGCTCGTTTTATTTTCCTACGGTATAGAGTGTGATGTGGGAAGGCAGGTATCAGTCCTTCATTGCACAACCACAGCAAAGCCTTTGAATTAATCAGAGTTGTTGTGGTGACTTTTCCCTTGTTTGAGACAGTGTCTCACTCTGTCACCCTGGGTAGAGAGCTGTGGCATCATAGCTCACAGCAACCTTAAACGCTTGGGTTCAAGCTATCCTCTTACCTTAGATTTTCATTTTTAATAGAGACAGTATCTCACTCTTGCTGGTCCCTTGAGCTCAAGCAATCCACCTGGCTGGGCCTCGATGCCTGCCTGGGGGCTTGTTTCTAAAGGAAGCCTACTGAAATATAAAATCTAGGTGATCACAAAGACATTACAATGGAATTTCGTTTCCTTTCTATATTCTAATCAGTAATCTACTCTTTCCACAATCTAATCTAATCTCAAATTTATGTGAAAATTTTGGTAACTGGAATTGGAAAGGTTCTGGAAGTACCTTAATCAAAACAGGCCCAAATTCAATGTGAAACAACCGCTAATCTTCTGCGAAGCAACATTCTTCAGCCAAATCTAAATTACCTAAGTAGTTATCAGCCCTCTTTTCTTGTCTTAGGCTTTTATTTCCCCTCTGTATTTTTGTTTTTTTCTCCTGAGACAAGGTCTCACTCTGTTGCCCAGCCTACATACAGTGCAGTGATGTCATCCTAACTCACTGCAGACTTAAACTCCTGGGCTGAAATCATCTGCCCACCTCAGAATTAAAGTGAATTAAAAATACAGACAAAAATTCTGCTCATTATGGATTTATTTTCCAGTTGGGAGGAGACTTGATAATAAACAGTAGAAGCTTTACTTATTAAAATCAAAACAGAAAATTTCAATCGACAAAGAATAATTTGACTTTTGCATCATTTTCATTATATGCAGAAACCTGAAATGAGTTCCTCAAATTTATTTGTTCATACTAGGAGAAAAAAATCATTGTGCAAAAGACTTAACCTAATATACCTGACTTGAAGCCATATCTAGCAGGCACTGTTTAGTTAAGGTCTACATTCCTGCCATATCGTCCTTATAATTTTTCATTTCTAAGGGCTGGGGTGATTCAAGCTATTGTGAAGAATTCTTCTTAGAGGAGGGCCCCAGGGAGGAAAATGACTCCCAGCACAGGGCTCACTTTTGTGATGTTCTGCCAAGTCAAAGTTAATCCTAAAAAGCCAACAATTAATTTTTATGCTGAAACATTAAATAATATGGCAGTATTCTATTCAGAAAACTTGCAAAAAAGTTTATGGAATACCTTAAGAATGAAGGAGAAAGAGTGAGGATCAGACAACGGAATCAAGAGTGAGCATCTGATATATCACACTTCATTTGTTGTAAAGAATTGCTAACAGATGAAAAGTAGGTCCTCCAAAAGAATCCCCTCTCGGACAATCAACTCTCAGGCACATGCAGCAGAATGCAATGGAATCATCTGGGAAGTTACTATAAAAGCAACTGCTAACTTTTTTTATCCTCGACAGATGTACGGTAGATAAAATCCCTACAGAACACAGTAAGACCTACGTAGAGAATGAAAGGCTGTAGACAGAAGACCTACGGAATACTTAGGAATAGCGTATTTTACAAACTAAGAATTGTTTTAAAAATCCGAGAAAACTAAGATAGAAACAAATGGTTTTTCCAACTCAAGTTTAGATCTTTTCTTCCATATTATAAGCTAATCATAAAAAATACCTTGAAAAAAGAAAGCAGTGCTGTTTTTTAAAATTTTCATTTGAAATAATCAGAGCCAAGCTGGTTGGCAAGGTGAAGAATTACAGTCAGGACCAAGTACTGAATGCAGGTCCCTTCAAAGTGGAAAACAAATCATGGAAATGAGTAGAAGGTTCCCCAGAAGTCAGGTGAGATGAATGGTACACTGGCTTCATGTTTAAAGCATCTTTTTTTTTTTCCTTTGGGTAGAGACAGAGTCTCACTTTATTGCCCTCGGGAATGTGCTGTGGCCTTATACAGCTCACAGCAACCTCCAACTCCTGGGTTTAGGCAATTCTTTTGCCTCAGCCTCCCAAGTAGCTGGGACTACAGGTGCCCACCACAATGCCAGGCTATTTTTTTGTTGCAGTTTGGCCAGGGTTGGGTTTGAACCCGCCACCCTTGGTATATGGGGCTGGCGCCCTATCCACTGAGCCACAGGTGCTGCCCATGTTTAAAGCATTCTTACTTTCAAAATTCAAAAAATGGCAAAAATAGAGCTTGACTTCATTATGTCAGGTTGTAAAAGCAAGTAAGCTGATGAGACTTGGTGAATTAAGGACAGAGTACTGCTAGGTGCAGACATGAGCAATCCAGGAGCAAGAGCCCTGAGGGAGGCGGGTGCACGTGGAGAAAGTTTCTAAAGAACGGAGAGAGTGTGCTCAGTTTACACAATCCGATATAGAACACAGTCCCAGCTCCGACTGCAGCACAGCAAAATTTTATAGGCTTGTGCAAGGCAGGCACAGAATACAAACAAATCAACGTGGACAGGAGTAAGAGATAAACAGTTTTAAATGTCTTGTACAACTAAAATGTTTCTACAGCCAGCTTCACTGCCAAAAGGAGAGACTTGGAAAATATCGGCCTGGCTATTCCAATTATAGGGCTTTAGGAAACCACACAAGACAAAAGCAGTGCCACCTTGTACATCCAGGTAAACCTCCAAGGTAGGTGTGACCTGTGAAGGATCGATAGCTCTGCATGACTAAGGGCTGCTCATCCTTTCAAGTTCTGGCTTCTGTCCTTTTGGAAGAGAGTAGGAAAGATCTTGTAAATTTTGCGTCATCTATTTGTCAGATTGACACTTGCACCACTAAAAAAAAAAAGTATGAGTTACTATGAACTTTTCTACTATTTATAATGTGAAGTACAGGTCGTCAGTTACCATCTTGACTTTAAAATCATTTTCATTTATCTTTGTGTTGGTTTAAAACTTAAACTTTAAATAACATCTTTCTCTTTCTCTTTGGCTTGAGGGGAGAGAATAACATAAATTTTGACTTCTATTTTGGTCTCACCCAAAAGTATTTCATAAACATTTACTAGGAAGATTGTCAAGCTTGACCTAACTGTCCCCAAGATGAAGATACAAACCTTCTTACGATATATTCAGGTGAATATATTCATCATTTTCATTCTTGGGTCATGATTCCTACAAGGCTACACTTGTCATTAAAAGTAACCAGAGTTCACAGGCACTTCATCAATTACCTTAACTACCTATCCTTTGCAAAGCTTGATAGCTATACATAAAGTGTATTTATATCTACTGAGTAGAAACATTTCCTAAAGTCCCTCCAGTGAG
The DNA here is from genome assembly GCF_000181295.1 of Otolemur garnettii. Classification (NCBI taxonomy): domain Eukaryota; kingdom Metazoa; phylum Chordata; class Mammalia; order Primates; family Galagidae; genus Otolemur; species Otolemur garnettii. The sequence continues at coordinate 10,146,732 of NW_003852423.1, forward strand.
TGAGGTATTTACCCTCTAAAGCAGGGTCAATCCAACCTCTGGATCGCAACCCCTTTGGGGGTCGAATGACTCTTTCACAGGGGTCACCTAAATACATCCTGCATATCAGATATTTACATTATGACTCTTAACAGTAGCAAAATTACAGTTATGAGGTAGCAACGAAAATAATTTTATGTTTGGGGGTCACCACAACATGAGGAACTGTATCAAAGGGTCATGGCATTAGGAAGGTTGAGAACCACTGCTCTACAGCTATAAAGAAAGTCCCCCTCAGAAGGGGAACTGATCCCACAGGAGCCTATATCCCGGGTCCACCTCTCCTTTCCATCCTTTCTCTATCACTGGTGTCTTTGTTCATTAGATCCTGGAAAAGAAGTCACCCTTAGGTATTGTTTAGACCTTAGGAAAGAGAGTGGCCTTCAGAAATTCACATGGGGGAGAAGGGGTCAGGACATATCTTGGTGATGGCCACTTCTGCCTGTGTGTCCACACGGTGAAAGTTCACATAAAGCGAACACGGGCATGCACAGGAGGATCGATGTTGTACTGAGGACGGGGAGAAGGCGTTTTGTAGGAAGACTCTCCACTCCCAGTTCCGCACCCTCTGCCCCAGAATGCCTGAGGATGGGAAGCAGCGAGTGGGGTGAACATAGCCAGTGACACAGAGATGCCCCCACTGGGTACCAGCCCTGTCTTGCAGAGCCTATTTTTTGCGCAAGTACGTTTGTATGTGTGTAATTATTTTTTACACAGAAAATGGGCTTCTTTTTCCTGATAAACACTCTCCGGGGAGAGGCAGGCATCTAAGCTTCCTCTCGGGCAAATCTAAAATGGGAATAAGGATTTTTCTTCCTTCTGCATGTGGGAGTTTTGGCACTTTGGACTGTCTCACACATCCAGATGTGAAGACAGGGTTTGATCTTCTTCCTAAATTTCACAAAATATCTCCAAGTTCTAAAGGTGCCATGGCCTTGGTATGGTACAAGTTCATCCTGGATATGTAAAAATAATATTCATAAAACACAAATTCCTTTCCTTCTCCTTCCTTCTTCAACTTGCAAGGTGCTTCTGTAATATTTTTAGATAGTAAAATGTACACTGTGAATTCCTTTTTTTTTTTTTTTTACAGTTTTTGGCCAGGGCTGGGTTTGAACCTGCCAATTCTGGTATATGGGGCCGGTGCCTTACTCCTTTGAGCCACAGGCGCTGCCCTGCACTGTGAATTCTTCCTAAGAATCAACACATTCTCCACATTCCATATATAAACCAAAGAAAAGAAAATAGGTACGCTCTGAAAGAACTAGGTAAGGACTAAATAAACAGGCCTACAATTTGGAAATGAAGAATGAAAGAAGTTGCTAGGCATTCTTTGTAAGAATCACAGAAAATAAATACCTTTTGTAGTTCTGCAATTAAAAAAAGAGGAAGAAAAAATGGATCGATCCCGTGCCCTGCTGGAAGTGCTCGGTGCCCTGGCACGTCTATAGACTGCGTGTGTCACGTTGTGCGCCTCAGAGAGTCAACTCCACCACCTCATCTGCTCCGTCAGGTGGCCTCTTCCATTTGTGCTAAGTGGAACCTTTAAGGAGCACTGGGCCAGTATGTTTAGAATATGAGGCAGGATTACCCCGGAAACAAGCTGATGGCCTCTGCACTTCATGCACTATGAGTTACGTCAAAGAGTCAACAGGAGAAGAATGGGAGATTTGAAGACTAGAGTGTGGACAATTCCAGCCAAGGAGACCAGGAGCAGGCAAGTTATCGTTACCTCAGTGTCACGAGGGCTTGTTCTTGGACCCTAATCTGCTGGGTCCACACACAAACGTTGCTGCCTCCCTTCGTTTCTGTGTCCTACTGTCCCAGGTACCCACAAGGATACTCAGGCATCCCAAGGTGTGTGCGGAAGCATCTCCCCTTTGTCTGTAACACCTTTGCTTTTACTGTCTAAAAACGTTACAGAAGCTCCTTGCAAGTTGAATTTAACAAAGGACTGGTGTCAGTGTGGATTATATCCCTTACAGTAACGGGATGATGAGCTTCTCTGCTCTGTCTTTATCTTTAGAACACAGCTACATACTTACTTAGCACTTGGTTGATACAATGGGGGACACTGGTAGGGAACATCTACTGTGAGATCAAAAGGTCACAGAAGTGAAAGCATTTCCAGAGTTGAAGAGGCAGACCGGAAATGTGGGGCCCGGCGTGTGGTGTGGCAAAGTGACAGAGACTGGGCGGCAGCAGACGTGGCTCTAATTATCTGTGACGCTCCAGGACCCCGAACTGCTCAGGCCTGGGCACACTGGAGCTGCACATGGACACTCCCAGAGGCTCCAGCATTGTCTAGGGAGCAGAACCCCAGGAAAAGAGGACATCCTGCTAATGGGTGTCAAGGACTTGGAAGGCTGAGATTCAGAGAATTACTCTAACGTGACCACAGGGCACCTCCCGGCTGAGGAAGGCAAGTACCCGAGCTACATATGTAAGTAGTGTTCAGAGGACTTCCAGACTCTCCTCTTTCTTTTCAATGTGATGCTGCCATGATTTACCTCTTTTCGTCCTGATTTCGAAGGAGTCCTGATTTCTGAACTTATAATTATGGTCCTCAATGGCACCTCTTAATTCTTTTAAACATCAGTTGATCCTAATGCGGACAGAGTACCAATACCTCTCCAAAGAAAGATTCCCCTTTAAGTGACTTTCTGAAATAAAACATCACAATATTAATTTCCAATTGTTTTGTGTCCTTCTACTCCAAGGCAGCATATACACAGAGTTTATGCAGAACCTTATTTCAGGGATCTGACTTCAAGGACTTGAGAATATACAAGGTGAGGGTGGGCTTTTGTTCCCCTTGGCCAAGTCCTGGAAGACACTGCCCACTGAGGATTCCACTGCCTTTAAGACAAAAACAGGGAGAGGAACAGTCTGGAGCACAAAGAAATCCTCTCAGTTTCCTCTGGAAATTACTACATCCCACTATTTGTTCTTTTGAGTTTTAGTAGGCAGCTTTTAAGGGCAGTCAATTACAAATGAAACAAGAAGTCGAAAGAAAAATATAATAATGTAGTATTTAATATTCACATCCCTTTACGGAAAATATTCTCATTATATCTAATCCTGCCTCATTCCAAAAAGGATTTACAAAGAAGACAGACTTGTCTTTAACTTACAGATGTGAAAATAGAGGCTAACCCCACATAAATGACTTCCCAACATTCACAAAGCCAGGGGTATGGCCAAGTTGGAATATGAATTGAAGTCTTTTGAATTCAAATGCCACGAAAATACAAAAAAAAATGACACCATCATCCTCCTTAACAGAAATGAGGAACCAGATGAAATATCAAAAAAGAAATCCTGCTTCCCTATCCGCTCAGAAAGGAATTTGTTATTGAATAAAAGGTAAACATGCCAAGGCCTCTGCAAACAAAGCAGGATTTTTTTACTATCCTGTATATTAATGAAATGTCATCACAGCCAGGCAGACAAGAACTTACAACATGGAGCCGAGACACAGAGGCTGAACAGTCACGGTCCTCAAATTTAAAGATACACGTTACATATGATCTGTACAAAAAAGAGACAAGGCAACTTATCTGGTGAAGACTTGAAAGACATCAGGGTGGCATTCATCTTAAATAAACGAAAAAACAGAAAAAAGTGAGAAATTTGAGAAATTGAAGAAACTTAGAAAAGAGCACAATTAAAAACAACTTGTTCAGAAAATATTTCCTATGAAAATATTCAACAGGCTTGGCGCCCGTAGCACAGTGGTTATGGTGCCGGCCACATACACCGAGACTGGCAGGGGTTGAACCTGGCCTGGGCCTGCCAAACAACGATGACAACTGCAATAAAAAACAGCTGGGCACTGTGGCGGGGGCTTGTAGTCCCAGGTACTTGGGAGGCTGAGGCAAGGGAATCACTTAAGCCCAAGAGTTGGTGGTTGCTGTGAGCTGTGATGGTAAAGCACTCTACCATCTACAGAGGGCAACACAGTATGACTCTGTCAAGAAAGAATGAAAAAAAGGAGAGAGAGAGAGAGAGACAAGAAAGAAAGAAGGAAAGGAAGGAAGGAAATATTTGACAAACTGTGAAAGAGCAAATGGGGCACTCACTTTAAGTGAGGAGCCCCTTCTCCTAATTGTCGACTGCAGGAGAGATGTCTGTGGACCCTTGCCTCATTAGGGGGAGGGAGGGGCAGGAGTAAGCTGGAGGATAAAGAGCAGGGAGAGAAACTATGTGTAAGATGCTTGGACACACTTAGAAATTATCATTAGTGACCTCATACAATGACAAGACATAAAGCAGAAAATACATAACTGGTAAATTTTCCTTCTGTTTTTTCAGGACCCAGCAAAGCTTTCAACTATCGTCCTGAGCAAGTCTCAATAAACATGTTTGCCAGTAAGCACATGAAGATAAAGAAAAATAAATGCAACTGCCAAACATCCCATCTTTAATCAGGAGAGGTCTACCTGGGACAGCTCAGTAGGCACACCGCCTTTTCTTCTACCAGTGTAACATACATGAAGTCAACTCAGTAGCTCCAGCCCCTCTGTACGTAAACGCAGGTGAGATGATTGCCAAGGGCCCTTGCAGCTTTCCTCAGTAAATTACAATCATTTGTCTTGATGCACTGGGGTAATAACTGTGTAATAACTGGGGGAAGGGCGAATAAAAGTAAATAACACCTTCCCCCCAAACAGTCATTTTAACATGAGGTTCTGTGCAATAATTACAATTCTATTACACAGTAAAGTCCACTGGGACAGCAGCCCTGCTTGGAATGAACTTCAGGTTAGAGTCAGTTTGATAAATATTTATTAACAAACCACTGACATGGTAACAAACTAAAATCTATCTGACTTCCACGGTGATTTTTTAATGTTTCATGCTGTTACTGGGATGTGCATATTATTTAGGAGTATCAGTGACATAGAGCTCTCCTCCCTGCTCATTCTTCATCTGATGTGACAGTCCTCACTGGTTTGGGGGGAACAACCAGGATCCAAATACAAGCGGTAGGGTTAATACGACCCCCCACTATAGGCAGCTTTAGACAGAGAGCATTGTGACAAAGGCCCATGCTGTCTGGAGTAGGTGGGATCATCTCTCCGGGGCATTCAGGCTTTCTTGAGGCACTGGCACATGGATTGTTCTAGGGTCTGCCCCAAACACCCTGATACCTTGTGCCACACACAGGGAAGGAGGGAAAGTTGACTTCTTGCAGGAGACCTGAGGCCTCTCCCTTTATTAGATACCTACAGATACCATTGCTGTGTGTCACTCAGAGGTGCAGGATGTTGGGGATGAAGCCGTGTTCCTGGAAGTATGGGGCCAGGCACAGAGAGGAGCATCTGGGAGGGATATATACATAGCTACATGGAAGACAGGGAGCAAAGCCACACCCACGGGCATCTGCAGAGCAAACTCCCTTTAGATACAACAGATGCCAAAAGACCTCGCCCGCCCCCCCCCCAATCAGGTCTCACTATCACTCCAGCCAGACTGCAGTGGTGTGAACGTAACTCACTGTAGCCTATAACTTCTGGGTTGAAGCAATAGTCTCACCTCAGCCTCCAGAGTCGCAGGGAATACAGGCACACACCCAGCTAATTTTTTGTACAGGAGGGGTCTTGCTACATTTCCTAGGCTAGTATTGAACTCCTTCTGCCTCAGGCTCCCTAAGTGCTGGGATTAGAGGTCTGAGTCACTGAGCCTGACCCCAGAAGCCATACTTAGAAGGGCTACTTTTCAACACTCTCATGGGCACACTGACAATTCAGTGGCCCGGTTTACTTTAGGAGGGTAGACAGCAAAACAAACCTTTCCTGGGGCCCAGTGAGAATCAATGGACTTGGAGTTTATTTGGGTACATGCAGAACCTGCCCCCTTCTGGCTAACAACAAACAAGTATGACTACAAGAAAAGAAAAATCAGCAAGACAAGATGTGCTCAGACACAGTAAATACTATGCTTTCCTGCAAATGTCTTCAGTGAAGAGGGACAGAAGCAGAGGAATTCAAAGAACATATCCAAGAGATCTGGAGGCAGGAAAATCAGTTCCTTTTATTTTTCACTTTTCTAGGCAGGGCCAAATAAGCCTATCCTAATATAATCCTCAAGCTGTCTTTGAAGGACTGGTCTGTGCAATATTACAAGAGCTTAGCAAGCCCCACTTTAACCTTGATTGAGTTTTATGACTCACGTAAAACATTTTGAAAATTATTCAGGGAACAAGAAGGAACTCAGTAAGAATAGGTAAGTCAGTAAGTCCCAGTTCTTATTCCCAGATTCAGTAGACAAGTTGTGTGGCTTTGGACGGGTCACTTTGTCTTAGAGCCTCAGTTTCTCCATCTGAAAGGAAAGGAATTTTCCACTTTTATTTGGATGAGTCTATCCTTTTTATCTCACAGGCCAGGGTCAAACACACTTGGTCAAAATAACGCTTTTTCTAAATTCTAAATCACAGAACCCAGAGCTGTGTGGATGGATAAATATTTAGTCCAGTCTTGTAAATAAACGTGAAACTATCCAGGATACTTCCGGTGGCACGAGACCCATCACTGAGGTGGTTCCCCCCAGTTTTCAACAGCATGGATTGCCACCGATGTGTGCAGACAACATACCTCCTCACACTGCTGCCTAGAACTCGGTGTTCTCGCTTCCCATCACTGTACATATGGATTGCTTTACTAGAAACAGGCAGCCAGATTTGGGAATTTTTACTTTCAACATCACAATTTAAAATAGGAAAATTACAAAGTTCCCTTTTCTCCCAGTAGAAAAAGGGATGAAACTCGGTTGATAACTAACTCTCACAAATAATACCAAAAAAGGAAGAAAGAATCCAAAACTGAACACCAAGTCAACACTATACAAAGAACAGAGGAGAACGGGAATTTTCCATGCAGTGAAGATTATCCACGTAGATAGTTCAAGGCCCCCTCAAGTTTATATGTTGTACGTTTTCTTTCAACTGAATTACTCTAATAGTGTTTATGCTCGCGTTGCATTTACCTAGCCAAAAATAGGCTGACCTCAGAGTTTTGCCCTGTCCTTCCAGACTCAGCAAGCCTAATCTAATCCAAGTAGGGCCCTACACACAACGCCTAGCAAATAGCTTCTTACTGGGCTTGCATTAGCACAGCTAGTAGATGTACGCTCCTTCTTTAGGAGTTTATGGTTCTGACACTATGAATCCAGACTGGACCTTGTTAAGCAAATGATTCATATAATTGTATTTACATGATTGGACTAAAGTAAAGAAAAGAAGATTAAAACTCTACTATGGAATTTGTTGTTTTCTTTCAAGGATTTATAAAATAAGGGAGAAAACTTTTTTTTTTTAACAAAACTGTTTAACATCTGCTTTTTATAATATTCTTAGTTCTTGTGAACATTCAGTTTTGAAACTCTTGTTCCAAGGAATTACTTGCAATATCACGTAACTAAATTCCAAAACAAGAAACACTCACCCATCCCATAACTCCAGTAAGTTTTTCACTTAACTGAAAGCCAGAACCCAATCAAACAGAATCCCAGACTACCTGGAGCTCATGATCCCACGTGACTCTCCAAAGAAACTACAAAACTACCAAAAAGGAGACTCTTTTTTTTTGTTTGAGACAGAGTCTCAAGCTGCCGCCCTGGGTAGAGTGCTGTGGTATCACAGCTCACAGCAACCTCCAACTCATGGGCTCAAGCGATTCCTCTTGACTCAGTTTTTCTAGTTTAGTAGAGATGGGGTCTTGCTTTTGCTGAGGCTGGTCTTGAATTCCTGAGCTCAAGCAATCTACCTGCCTCAGCCTTCCAGAGTGCTAGGATTACAGGAGTGAGCCACTGCTCCCAGCCAAGAGACATATTTATTTAAAGTAGACTTGTTGAACATATCCACAGGTCAATATATATACAGCCTAATTGCCTATACGTGGTATAATTAAAGTATTATACTAAAAAAACACAAGTTTGTGACGAGGGCAAGGACTGTACCTTGTATCTCTATGTTAAATTCTCTTGTGGAACAAAGCAGAATGTATCATTTGCTTCTGTAACTTTACTGCTTAGCACATTGATTAGACCTTCACACTGAAATATTTGCATTAACAAATTAATAGCTGGGCGCAGTGGCTCATGCTGTAACCCCAGCACTCTGAGACGATGAGGAGGTGGATTGCCTGAGCACGTAGGTTCAAGTCCAGCCTGAGCCAGAGCGAGACCTCGTCTCTAAGAAAAGCTGGGGATTGGCTCGGCGCCTGTGGTTCAAGGAGCGAAGGTACCAGCCACATACACCTAAGGTGGTGCGTTCGGATCCAATGTGGGCCCGCCAAACAACGATGGCTGTAACCAAAAAAAAAAAAAAAAATAGCTGGGCGTTGTGGCAGGCACCTGTGGTCCCAGCTACTTGGGAGGCTGAGGCAGGAGACTCACTTGAGCCCAGGAGTTGGAGGTTGCTGTGAGCTGTGATGCCACAACACTCTACCCAGGGGGACAGCTTGAGGCTCTATCTCAAAAAAAAAAAAAAGAAAGAAAGAAAGAAAAGCTGGGCATTGTGGCAGGCACCTAGAATCCCAGCTACTTGGGAGGCTCAGGCAAGAGGATTACTTGAACTGAAGAGTTTGAGGTTGCTGTGAACTAAGATGCCACGACCAAGAAAGACTATCTCAAAAACATAAACAATAAAATGATTTGGTATCAGGAATTATTTTGGGAAGACACACACACAGTCATCTTATTATCTCATAGTAGTCCTATGAAACAGACATATTATTCATGCAATTGGGGGAAACTGAGGCTCAGAAAATGATACAGGGAAAACACAGAACGAAGTGCAAGTTTTTGCAAATTCTTTTCTATATCTAATATCCAAGGATAAGTAAGAAATTAGTCATATGTAAGACAAAAATGTGCCCACCCTCTCCTGTGTCACCTGCACACAGCAACGTCCTATAACTGATTTACTGACATGTATGCAATAAGGCAGGGCAGTCCTGGGGACACGCTCTCCGTAGGTCATTGTGAAAGTGTCGAGACAGACTATGTCCAGGTCACTTCTAAGACACACAGTCGACAGCGCCCTTTCTGATTCATCCGTGCAAGTTCCACCTTGCTCGGCTTATGGGTGTTGCTGGGAGGGCTTCATTTGCTTCTGCCTGTGCAGATTCTACATTTCCTGATTTTTGTGTATCTCAAAACTTTCGTTACGACCCACATGCACAGAAACGTTAGCTTCCTTTCTCTTCATTATGTTACAGCATCTTGGGGACAGGCAAAGATAATTAGAACTCACTCCAAACTCCGAAAATTTGGAAATTCTCATATAATTAAGAGTTCTGAGGAATGCTAAAACCCATTCCCCTAAGAATAATCAGCGCAATTATGTTTTTTATTTTACTTTAAACATTCAATGCCCCCACCCCGTGGAGATAAATAACTGGAATGACTGCCTACAACACAGACGTGGGAACGGGCGGCAGCTTTAACTTTGAAATTCACCGTATTTGTCAGTTAAAGTCAGACCTAAACCATTAATTTATTCTGAACCATTAATTAACTGGAGCTTTTTTGCATTTAATTTTCTCTGGCATTTTGGAATCTATTCTAAGCCCTGTGGAAATGGCAGGTCTGATGTTATTAAAGTTAGCCTTTCAGAAAGTCCTCGAAATAAAGACTCTAATACATTAAAAAATGCTGAGAGTCCAGATAATGCAAATCTAAAGTGTTTTTAAAGGGTATTCTTTATACACAAAAGAAAAACCTTTATTTCATTAAAAATGGATTCAACTGTCAGAAGCCTTCAATTTCATATAATACTTGGGCCCTTCAAATTCTGCCTCAAGAAATACTGTCTCAACCCAGTTATCTTTCTTTCATTCATTTGTTCATTCATTCACTCATTTCAGTATCTGTTGACTATTGAGTGCCAACTGCATGCCCAGCAAGTGCTGCTCTGTGCAAGGCAAGCAAGGTCCTGTGCTTGTGCAGTTTACGGTATAGAAGGAAAAGTAACAAATAAATAAGAAAACGTCCAACGGGGATAAGCACAGTGAGGACACCAAGTGTAAAGCGATCAAGAGTCAGGGGGGAAACCTCTGTGAGGAGGAAGAATTTACGGCAAGCTCTAAATGACAAGGAGTTGGCTGCACAAAGATCTGGGGGTGAACATCTCAGGGAGAGGGACCTGAGACCGAGGGATGCACTGGCCACAATGCAGAGGCAGGAATAAGCTCAGCAGGTTTCAGAAGCAGGAAGGTGGGGGTGCAAAGGCATGAGGGATTGTTTTGGGGGGGAGCAAGAGTGGTATTTTGTTTTTGTTTTTTTGAGACAGAGCCTCAAGCTGTCCCCCTGGGTAGAGTGCTATGGCATCATAGCTAGGAGCAACCTCCAACTCCTGGGCTCAAGTGAGTCTCCTGCCTCTGCCTCCCAAGTAGCTGGGACCACAGGCGACCACCACAGCGCCTGGCTATTTTTTGGTTGCAG